>NW_020289986.1:0-557304 GCF_003144245.1 Jaminaea rosea | reverse complement strand
GCACTGAGAAAAGCAACACCAGCACGCACACACACACCCTTCCCAGCCCCTAGCCAAGACCCAATGGGAGCACGCACTGAGAAAAGCAACACCAAAACGTGATTGCATTGTCGGCTGTACGAGGCGCTGCATCCAGGCATAGATTTTGATTTTCACCGCCGCTGCGATGCACACTTCGCATCGCTCTCGTTGGAAAGGACGTGATCTCGACGCTCATTGCGGGCTTACCGAGATATCGTTGGCTCAACAGCCAAGCCGAGATGGAAGGGGCACCGCGTCACCTTGTAGTGCCTTTCTCAAAGAGGTGGAGATGGTATCGTATTCGCGCTCCTCATGTCTGCTCGCAGTGCCAGTCGAAACTCTCTGCTGTCGATCACGCTTCCCCCATTTCGGGCTTCGGTCTCCCCATCTCCCACCCCAACACCTTCCTTACCGCCTCCTCGCACCAGGTCTTCCCTCCAGCCCCTTTGAGACCACAGATTCCTTCTTCGCCACCCTCTTCCCACCTCTCCCCCTCCCCGCCTTGACCACGCGGCTTCCACCATCCGACCAAGGATCCCCCCTCCCTCGCCCATCGCACAATCTCGTCGCGCTGCACGCTGCCCCACCCAGGAGCGTCGAGACGGAGAGCCCAGAAGGAGCTCAGCACCGCCGTAGGGCGTGAGGAGAGGGCGGAGCGACGCGACTCCTCGATACGTTGTAGCGCCTCGTAGATCGGGGAGGAAAGACCGGAGGAGGCATCCTGTCGCCAGGCGAGGCTGGTCAGTCGTTCTGCGGGGCTCTTGGCTCCCGTCAGACTCCAAGGGAACAGAGGGCCCAGCAGAGCGGGTAGTACGTCTCTCCGCGCTAGTCCAAACAGGGTGCTGTGCCCCGGTGCATTATGCCCCACGCGCAGAGAGGGTGCCACGTCATTGCCGTAGAAGGAGTGAGCCGTCTGCGCGTCGATGAGAATTTGGGAGTGGAGTCGCTCCGCCGGGAGGTGGGAGCGAAACATGTCGCAGAACAAGGCGCCTGAGCCAAGGCAGATGAGGGAGAGGTTGCCCTTGAGGTCTAGCGTGTCTAGGGCGTGGAGGAGGGCGAGCGCGGCAAGGTCCAGGCGAGGCTGCGCCGCGCCAACGTTGGAGCTGGGTAGATCACTGGAGCCTACGCCGGGCGGGTCGAACCACACGGCTCGGCGCAGGGCGAGGTGACCGTCTCCCGTGCCGTTTGGATTGTGGGCGGGTAGGTGAGCGGTGCGACGTACCATGTGGCGCAGCCAGCGTGAGGCGGCGCGACCGGGTGTGGCGGTGTGGAGCGGGGGGAAGAAGAGGGCTGTGAGAGGCTCGGTGGAGTTAGAGTCGGAGTCGGAGTCGAAGTCGAGAGGCGTTAGGTCGCTGCTGTTTCTCCTCTTTGGCGCATTCTCCACGCCCAGGTGGAGCCGGAAGGGCGGGATGGACCGCAGAGAAGAAACGGTGTCGCCGCGTAGGGACTCGAGGTATCGAGACTGGGAGAGGTCCACCCACACTCTTCTCTCCTGCTCGTCTAGCACGCTCAGATCGATTGGTCCCTCTGGCGCCCTTTGTGCGAGCCCGTCCAGCACAAGATTGCCCAGCAACAGGGCGAGGCCGATGCAGAGTAGCGTGGAGAGGGACGTATGAAGCCAAGAGCGGGCGCGAGACCGCGGCCGATGAGTCGACGCAATGACCGTCTCGACGCTCGCGTCCTCCACGGGGGCACTCTTTCCTGCCCTCGACCAGGGCAGGCTGAGCAGCAAGACGCCCAGCGAGGGGAGGAATGTGCTCGCCAGCCCGCTGGCACGATGCTCTGCGGCTGCGACTCCGGCTACTCCCAGCGCGACGACGAGCGCCAGGCTTGCCTGATGAAGTAGTGAGGCAAGCCCGCTTCGCTTGGTGGTCTCTTGGCTGAATAGGGAAGGTAGCACGCATAGCAGGGCAATGAGGTGGAGGTTGAAGCAGAGTAGAAGGGCGGGGCTGTTGGCTTTGATCGGGAGAGGGAGGTGTAACGGGGCGATTGGTTGGAGGAGAAGGGAGAGGAAGAGGTAGAGTGTTGTGAAGAGACTGAGCGCACATAAGGGGGATGAAGGCTTAGTGTGCATTGTAAGTCTGGTGTCGCTCTCAATCGACTCACTTTACGAAGAGAAGCAGAATCCCAAGCGTGAAGCCAGCTTTGCTTCTCTTGCTGAGACGCTCTCCTGAATCCGGATCGGGATTCGTCGAGTGGCGTGCCCGACCAGTCCGCCTCGCTCCACGTCTCTCCTCCTGCTGTGCAGCCAGGAGGGCCGTACGTTCTGAGATGTCGTCGCGAATCCTAGCGCCGCTTTGTTCCGGCATTGTGATGATGTAGTATGGGGGCTATTGCCCACCCAGCGTGATGGTGAGCGGGGTCGTGGTGTTGGTTGGGACGTCAGGATGCGCCCACTCGCGGCTCGTCAGCTGCACGCTCGCACCCACGCCCGCACGCAGGGGCCAAGTCAATTACCATTTCCGACTGAGTCGGCCCGCCTCGCCCGGCGCCTCACTCCGACCTGCGTCTCCGTCTCCGTTTCCGCCCTGCCAAAAAGTCGAGAGGAATGCCGATGCCACTCCCGCCTCGCCTCATCACCACTATCTTTCCTCCCTTCCACTCGACTCCGCCCTTCACCACTTTTCCCCCTCCCCTCCTCTTCACACGCATGTCCTCCCACTTCTACGCGCACAGTGCCCACCTCCTCCTGCTGGCCTTGGAGCGCAGATCATCCCTGAAGAGCATCGTAGCGCGGGAGTGTCCTCTCTCCTCCGCCTCCTCCTCCCACTCCTCCTCCTCCTCGTTCTCGCAGTCAAGAACGTACACCCTCGCAGAGCAAAAACGCTACCTCGCTACGCTGATCAATCTCCTCGCCTGGCGCGGGCCGCTGGAGATCGTCGTGGTGCAGAGCGGGGTAGAGGGGGAGAAGGAGCTGGGCAAGGCGCTAGGACAGGCGTGGAAGAGGTACGAGGGCTCGGGCTCTACCAAGCAGAAGCATAAGCAGACGGCGGCGTGTCATGCCCTCCTCCTGTTGCTGGTCCACGACATGCTCTGCTCCCGCACGAAACGCATTGCAGCTTCCCCCGCTTGGCCACCACATCGAGCCTTATTGCCCCATAGGGCACGATTGCAGGCCGAGCTGGTTAGGCTGCAGGTCGCAAAGGGGAAGGGAAGGATGGAAGAGTTGAGAAGTGATTGGCGAGAGGAGGTAGAGGGGGATAAGTGGGTGAGAGGAAGGTGGGTGAGGGTGAATGCCCGCAACGCGAGTATGAACGAAATGCTTGATTGGCTGCGGTCACGAGGCTATTCCCAGGCTCAAGGCGACTCGTTCCCCGAGTCGGGGAGACAATTTCTCGTCCCATCGAGGGGTTCGCATCCGGAAAATCTGCTTCTCCTCCCACTCTCTGCCACGCCCGACCTCTTATCCAGCGCGCTCTACAAGGAGGGCAAGGTGATCCTGCAAGACGCGGCGAGTTGCTGGCCTGCGCACCTCCTCCTGCACAACAGCGCAACCCCTCCCATGCACGTCCTGGACGCAACGGCTGCCCCAGGGAACAAGACCAGTCATCTTTCTGCGCTCCTCTCCTCGCGACCCTCCTCTTCCTCCCCACAAGCAGCACGCATAACAGCCCTCGAGCGCGATCCGCAACGTTTCCGCACCCTGACTGCCCAGCTCAAACGTTTCGCCTGTCTGCGGCCCGGCGCCGGGATGGTCACTCCCCTCCAAGCGGACTTCTTGAGCTTAGACCCCTCCTCTTCGAACCCATCCGCAAGAGAGGTGGCGCTAAGGGACGTCACGCACATGTTGCTGGACCCTTCGTGTTCGGGCAGCGGGATCACGGGGAGATTGGACTGGTTGACCGCGACGGCCACAGAGGAGCAGGACGAAGGGGAGACAGAAGTTGACGAAGCGCACGAAGAAGGGATGGGAGGGGGAGAGGGAGAGGGGGAAGGCGAGTCTGGTCGACTCGAGAGACTGGCAGCCCTCCAGCTCAACATGATCTTGCACGCTTGGCGCTCCTACCCTTCGCTTGAGCGGGTCGTCTACTCGACTTGCTCAGTGCATCGGATTGAGGATGAGGAGGTGGTGAGGAAGGCGCTTGCTTCACCCGAGGCGAGGGGGAGGACCGCGCGGGGAAGAGAGTATAAGTGGGCGCTCGCGGAGAGGAGGGAATGTCTGCCGGGATGGCCTTGGCGTGGGGAGGAGGGGAAGGGGGAGGAGGCGGAGAGGATGATGCGCGCTTATCCTGCCGGGGAGATTGAGGATGCGTGCGAGGGGGAAGGGAAGCGCATCCACCTGCTACGGACCAACGGCTTCTTTGCTGCTTGTTTCGTCAAGAGGTGGGAGGACGAGGAGAGAGGGACGAAAGTGTCGCTCAATGAACGAGGGGAGAGTAGGAACGCCGAGGAGGGAGAGCAAGGAGGATCGACGAGCACCAGCTCGACGACGGCGGCTGAGCGAAAGAAGCGTAAGCGTCTACGCCAGAAGGCGAGCAGGGAGGCTAAGAGGGCAAGAGGGGAGGGCGAGGGCGAGGGCGGTGAGCCGAGAGGAGAGGAGAGTGAGGAAGAGGAGGAGCAGGAGGAGTGGAAGGGGTGCGCAGATTGAGTTGCTCGCCTCGCCGTGTCAACCTGATATTATTAGCATTAGCACGCCCGCGATTACAGCTTGGCAATCGTTTCCCCGTACGGCTGTCTGAGCACCTCGAGCTGTTGTGCATGTATGACCCTCTGCGAGCGACCGAGCGCGAAGGGTAGAACCCGTCTCTCATGTCAGCTTTTCTTTCCTCTCCCCCACTTCTGACAACCAACCCCCATCGCCTCTTCCCCAGCATCGCACTCACCTTATTCATCCCCCACACCCCGGCCTTACTCTTATGCGCCCAGCTCGCCGCCATCTCCACGCTCTTCGCTAAAACGTCGTTAGGCTCGGCGTCCGGCAGGTGGACGTCGACAAACCCAGCCTTAAGTGCTTCAGCTCCGGGGAAGCGCTCGCCCTGTAGTACGACGCGGGCCTTGTGCTGCGGGAGGTGGATACGGGTGGAGAGGGGAGCCCAGAGACCTGGGGGGATTTGGGCACCAAAGTCGATCTGATTGCGGCGTAGATGCGCGAGAGGACGATGTCAGCCATTATGGCTCGGTCTTTGCCTGGTCTATGTAGACCTCGCGACGCACCTCGTTCATGCAAAGATACCCCTTCTTGCCCATGACCGCCCCGTCACACGCGGCTGCCAGCCCGAAGCCCGCAGCAAAGGCGTGCCCGCCAATACTCGCCACGACGGGCACGGGGAAAGTGAGCAAGCTCTCGTACACTGGGAAGAGGTACCGGTCAAAGAACTCGGGGTCCCCAATCGCGCTCTCGAAGTCTAGGCCGTTGCTGAAAAACTTTGCCGTCTTCCCCTGCAGGGTGCCGGTGATCACCAGCCCTGCCCCGTGCGGCGTGCTGGACAGTACATTGTCCCACACCTCTTCTACGTGTTTGAGCGCGGAGTGGAGGGCGGTGAGGAATTGAGGAGTGAGACGATTATCCGGGGTTTGGGCGGAGAGGAGGGTGAGGACGAAGATGGGGGCTGGGGTGGAGGAGTGGTGCGTGAGGGAGAGGGAGACGAGATCGTCCGTACTGCCTGGGACGGTGGATTTGAAGCCGAGTGGGTAGCGAGAGGTGTCGAGGGACATGGCGCGGCGTGTGTTGGTCGTGGTGGGGAGGTGAGAATGAATGAAGCGCAGGCTAAGGCGGAGGCGGAGGCGTGGGAGCAGCGCATCCTCCGGCTCGTGAGTGTGGGAAGCCGGACTCGACTGGCCGGCCGGAGCCACGTGGACGTGCAGGAGGACGGAAGGGGGAGGGCTGCCTGCCTCACGGGCGGGCGGATAGAGATTTGCGTGGGAGAGGCGCGGTTCCAAGTAACTTTCTCGAGCTTCGCGAGTGTCCCATCCCATGATCCCAGCGCTTCGACGCTCCGCCTTCTTCCAACCACCTCTTCTTTCTCGGCACACTGCGCTCATTCGCTCTTTTACCATGGCTTCGTCTTCCTCTTGTCCAGCCCCTCGCCTGGCCACCCAATTCGCTCCACCGTCCAACGTCCCACGTCTCCCGCTCATCGAGTCGCACTTCGATCCCTCGGCTCCCTCTTCCTCCTCGTCGTCCACCTCGCGCCCCACGATCAGCACGACGCTGGAGGAAGTAAAGCCACACTTCGATCGCGTGGTCAACCTCGCCGCTCTGCGCGTCCCCGCCAGAGACGTGGGGAAGATTCGCACCCATCCAGACTCGGCCATCCAAGCGGCGCTGCTGCGTGTGCCGCGCGTCTCTCCCATCGTGAACGACGATGGGAACAAGGGTACAAAGCTCTTTCTTCTCAACGCGCCCAGTCTGGCTGACCTGTCCCAGTCGGTGAGGGGTTGGGCCGCCGACTCAGGCTACGAGATAGTCCCGCACTCCCTGCACCTGGGCTACGACTGGTTCTCAGCAGACGAGGTCCTCTCTTCCCTCCTCCCCGCTTCGCTCGACCCCTCCTCCTCATCGCCTGACGCGGCGGGCACCCCAACAGGCTACACCACTATAGGCCACATAGCTCATCTGAACCTGCGCCCGGAGTACGTCCCCTATCGCCACCTCATCGGATCGGTCATCCTCTCCAAGAACAGCCCACAGATCCGCACCGTGGTCAACAAGCTCGATTCCATCGATACAGAATTCCGCTTCTTTGCCATGGAGCTTCTCGCTGGTGCAGAGGAGTATCAAGTAGAACAGAGCGAGTCTGGCTGCTTATTCTGTTTCGATTTCCGCAAGGTGTACTTCAACTCTCGCCTGCACACGGAACACGCTCGCGTCTGGTCACAACTGGATAAGGGAGCAGTCGTGGCTGACGTTATGGCTGGTGTGGGGCCTTTTGCCATCCCAGCGGCAAAGAATAGGGGTTGTCGCGTGTACGCCAACGATTTGAACCCGCACTGCTACGAGGCGCTCATTACCAATGCGAAACGCAATAGGGTTGAGGGCGGGGTGCACTCCTCGTGTGAGGACGGGCGCGCTTTTATACGGAGCGTGACGGTGAGGGCGTTCAGAAGGGAGATTGGAGAGGAGTGGCAGGGTGGGGTCAGTCGCACCAAGATGGAGAAGGCAAGACGGAATGGAGCTACGCCGGGCATCACGCCGACACTGCTGGCTCCGCCGAGTCGGTTGGTACAGCACTTCCTCATGAATTTGCCCGCCACGGCACTCGAGTTTCTCGACGCCTTTCGCGGGCTGTACACACGGCTCGCAGAAGAGGTGGGGAGGGAAGCGCTTCAGGCCGAGATTGAGTCAGCCGGGGCGGAGGGGCAAGCAGGGCCGTGGGTTCACGTTCACACCTTTACGAAAGATATGGAGGATCCGGCGAGGGACATCCTTGCGCGGGCAAACGGGGCTTTGGGTCTCGCGGAGGGGAGTGAGGGGAGATTGAGGATCGCAGAGGAGGGCGAGGGAGGAGCACGCCTCCACTGGGTGAGGAAGGTGGCCCCAAATAAGGACATGTACTGTTTGGAGTTTAGGGTACCGGGAGAGGTGCTCTGGGCCTGAGGCGTGAGTAGAGCGTGGAGGGGCAATGGTCTACCGTCGCAATTTGATATCCTATAGAAGACCACGCAGCGCACTCCCACCCGCACTCACGCTCGCACTCGCCTGAGATTTGACTGAGATCCGATTGCCGATAAGGGGCAGGGCTCTGCTGCCCTTTCATGAGCCAGAGTCAGATCCAAATCCAAGGCCAAGCCCATGGCGATGGCTAGACCCTACGACTCGCCGAGCTGATCTGCTCGCCCTCCTCCTTCTTCGTTTGCACAGCATGTCCTCCTTTTCACTCCCTCTCTCCCCGTTCGCTCCCCCATCCATCGCCTTGCCCCCCCCTTCCACTACATCCCACCCCTCTCACGCCTGCCTATCGCCTCTTCTTACCCGCGCCCACGGGGCTCTTACGCCCCTCATCTCCACTCCCACCCGCCACTGCCTTCTTGCTCCTCAAGTGCGACTCAGGAATCCAGCTCTCATCGTATCCCTTCCCGTTCCCTCCCATCGCCACACCCGTCGGTGCGCCCGTCGGGGGTCCCGCGCTCGTCCTGGTAGACCCGCTCTTCTTCCTCCCCTTGCCCTTCTTGGGCTCAGGGAAGTACATCTCCCTCGCCAACCAGGCCCCGCCTGCGAGAAGGGCAAGCCCGAAGACGTACAGGCTGAGCGTTTGGAGGTCGAACCAACTCTTCGGGGGCTCAATGACGGTCACTTTTCCAGTGTATGCGAGGACGTTGTGCTTCTTGCTGGTCTGACCATCCCGTACCACCAGACGGAACTCTACTCCCAAGTCCTGCGGCTTGAATTCGGGGTAGAAATCGTAGGGGACCTCCAAGGGCTTGCCGCTGAGGGTCTTGAACTTCTTTTCCGTCTTGAAGGTGGTAGTGGTCATGTTGCGGAGGACGCGACCGCGTTGTCCGTCTGATTTGGCCGGGTTGAGGAACGCGCCGCTGATGGAGAGGAGGGAGAGGACACGGTCCTGGGAGGGTGGTTGGGTGAGGTGGAAGACGACGCGGTTGGGCTGGCCGTTTGATACGAGGGACAAGGGGTTGTTGGGGAAGGTGGTTGTAACTTTGACCTCGCTGCGGTGGGGCGAGAAGGGGGAGGCGAGGTCAGACTGGGCGATGCGAGGGAGATCTCGTGGTGCTCACGGCGTGTCGTCCGCTTGCCCTACGACGAGAGTGGCCGCCGTGGCGACGAGGAGTGTCGCGATTGTCGAGAAGAAGCGCATCGTGACGAGGAGGAGGAGGAGATGCGAATGAAAGCAAAAGAAGCAAGAAGACAGCGCAGCGCGACGGACAGACAGACGGACGGACAACAGATGGCCGTGCGCGCCTCGATGCGGCCCAGCCACACGGTCCGCGCTGGCCTGGCCCAGACCGCGTGGAATCCGCCCCCCGAGCCGCGTGGACTTGACCCACTCGCCACGGCTACGATGCTATCATGGCAATGGTATCAATTCCCCACCCACCTCTCGCCCCTACAGCTTTGCCCCCCACCAAGGCCACTCGACTCCCCTCCTCAATCTCTCCAGTCCTCCCTGCCCAAACCGCGCCTTCCTCTTCTGCATAAAACTCTCCACTCCCTCCCTCGCATCCCCTTCCCTCGCACACCACGCAAGCCAATAGCTGTCCCGTTCGTGCACCTCCTCGAGGCCGCGCGTGAGTTGGCCTCCTGGAGCGGAGCCGGGACGATGCAGTTGAGATTTGATTAGGGCTGTACTGAGAAGGGAGTTGGACTGGGAGAGGTGGGTTGCAAGCGAGAGGGAGGTGGGGAGGACTTCTGGAGGGGGTAAGATGGAGTGCCAGAGGGAGGCGAGCCAGGGGGAGCTCGGCGTTACGAGGTCGCCGGTGAGGAGGAGTTTAGAAGCGTCTTATCATTTCCAAGGGGGTGGGGGGTCGGTCAGGGGAGGAGAGGTGAGTTTCACGCCTGTCTACTCCATACTCGGGCGGTCCCTCGTACTCACTTGACCATCCAACGAGCCTGGGGAGCAGATAGCTACTCAGCGCATCGCACGGGATGCCCCGCTTGACGAAGGGGGTGCCCAGTTTGGCCCTATCGACAGCACAAGAGCACGAGTGAGGGGACAAAAAAAGCATCAATCGATCAGCGCCGCGCTCTGTGTCCTCTTCCCCTCCTTCCGGACGTTGCCCACACGTACCCCTCAGCCACAATCCTCAAATCCGCGGCAAAGCACATGGTCAATCCAATCCCCACGGCGTTCCCCTGTATTGCCGCAATGATCAGCTTGGCGCAATTGAGCATAGCGAGGACCACCTGCCCGCCTCCATCCCTGTGCTCCTCTAGGGGGCGGGTTGGGTCCACCCCGAAGCCTGAGGTGGAAAGGTCCGCCCCAGCACAGAATGACTTGCCCGCGCCTGTGAGGACGACACATTTGACTCGGTCGTCGTGGTGGGCGAGAAGAAAGGCGTGGACGAGTGAGTCCTTCATCTGGCCAGTGAAGGCATTGTGCTGCGAAGGTCGATTGAGGGTTATGAGGAGGAGGCCATCCGCGTCTAGGCGCACGAGGATGTGCTCCCATGCGTGGCCCGAGTAGTCGAATTGGGAGGCTCCGGTGGGTGTGAGAGGGGCGTAGGGTGGGGATGACATGATTGCTGGAGAGGGCGGGAAGCAGAACAAGAGACAAGAGAGTGAGCAGAAGGGGATCCTGCTCGTAGGTACTTTCTGTGAATTGCCGGACTTTTGACTCAAGTTGTGTCCGCCCTGAATCAACCGCCCCGCCCCGCGCCATTGTCTGCGTGCACAGACCGCCCGCCCTTCAACGGCAACGGCGGCTTTGTTCTCCGCTCGATGGACTGCAACTCCTCTCCGTCTGCCTCTGCGCTTCGCAACCTCCAGTACAACCCAAACCTCTCTTCGATGCTCTCCGACTCATAGCATAGTCGTAGTTGCGCAGTGCAATACCGTGACGACGCCCAATGTTGTCCCCTTCCAGCTCTGCTGCTCGCGACGACGACCTGGCCGCAACGACGTCTGGCCTCGCCTCCAAACAGTCGGCGGCTACCTTGCCGCATGTGCAGAGGGCGACCGAGGGCAGGGAGGAGCTCAAGGTAGATGAGGACGCTGTCAGGCAGGACATCAGAGAGAGCGAGCCGCAAGGTGATGCGAGGGATGTAGAAGACGGGCTGGCGGGCAAAGAGGGGGAGAAGGTAGATGCTGATGCTGATGCTGCAGCTGATGCTCAGCCTTCACCACCAGCAAACGAGGAAGACGCCGATACGGGCGAGGGGGGTGAAGACACACCCTCGTCATCCTCTCCACCCGCCGTTGATCCAGCACCAGGGGCATCAACATCTACCCGCTCCCCGCGCTTCACGCGCTCCCCACCGCCCACTTCTTCGTCAACACGTCGTCCACGCCCACCTAGCCTCCTCTCCATCGCATCTCCCTCCAAAAAGGCCGCCCCAACAATGTCTGCAGTGACGCACGTCTCGCAGGTTGACCTCGACGCCGACGAGGATGAGGATGACACGGCGAGTCAGGCCTCCACCTCCTCCTCCTCGCCGCCCGAACCCTCCCTAAAATACCAACGTCTACGCGGCTCCATCCCGGACATCCTGAAAAAGGACAGCGCCTCGTGCCTAGCGGTCCATTCCACCTTCCTCGTCCTCGGCACGCACGCGGGAATGATCTTCGTCCTCGACTTCACAGGGCATATAGTCAAGGCGATGCGAAATCACTCTGCCTCCATCCTCGACCTTAGCGTGGATGCCTCCTCGTCGGGGGCAGGAGGGGGAGGTGGCGAATTCGTAGGAGCAGCAAGTATGGATGGGCACGTCTCCCTCTCTTCCCTCTCCACGAGCGAGAACTATAGCTTCGACTTCCGTCGTCCCATGCGATGCGTGGCCCTCGAGCCGGGCTTTGCACGTCGGACGTCCTCCCGCGCCTTTCTGTGTGGGGGGATGGCGGGTTCCGTCGTGTTGAGGGAGAAGGGGTGGATGGGAATGGGACACAGTAAGGAGTCGATCCTCCATTCAGGCGAAGGACCTGTACGGGCTGTTAGGTGGAGCAAGGGGGGATTGGTGGCCTGGGCCAATGAGAGGGGGGTGCGCATATTTGATTTCAACACGAGGACCAAGCTGGCCTTCCTGCCAGCTCCGACTGGGCAGGGCGAGAGATTAGAGATGTGTCGCCCGCACTTGTGGTGGAGGGATGATAGACATCTCGTCGTCGGGTGGGCGGATCAGATCAAGTTGGTCAATATCACCGAGAAGCGCACCACGGGGTCATCCGGCGCGAATCCGAGCGCGAACGCGAACGCGAACGCTTCGTTGCACGTTGAAGTCAGCAAGATCTTCCAGCTCGACTGCCATATAAGCGGTGTCGCCCCCTATGGGGAGGATCTCCTCGTCCTCGCATACATCACCGAGAGCGAGAGCGAGAGCGACGAAGGCAGCGAAGATGAGGAGGAGGAAGAGGAGGAGGAGGAAGAGCCACGACAACGCAGCAGCAGGGATAAGGGCAGTCGCAGTCGCGGAAGAGGCAGACCCCTAGCCTCTCCCCCCGAGCTACGCATCATATCCCCTCACACGGGCGAGGAGAAGAGCAGCGACGTCCTCACCTCCCTCAAAGGGTACGATCGTCTAAGCGCAATGGACTATCAGCTCGTCCCCTCCGCCTCGCTCCTCCGCACCGCGCAGAGTCGCCTCTCAAAACAGCCTCTCAGCAGCGTTGACTCCAACTCCGATTCCGACTCGCAATCCCTGTGGTACATCCTCACGCCGCACGAGATCGTCCAAGCTCGACCGCGCTCCACGGCGGACCATGTCACCTGGCTCTTGGAGCGGCGCAAGTACCAGGAAGCCCTAGTGGCCGTCGAAACCATGGGCTCCTCTGCCGCGCGGGAGGCGGGATTCGATACCAAGTCAATTGGCCAGGCCTATCTCTCCTACCTCGTCGACGAGAGAGCCGATTACCCTCGTGCGGCTCGGGTGAGCTCGAAGATCCTTGGCCGGGATGCGGAGAGGTGGGAGGAATGGATTTTCCTCTTTCTAGAGAGGGGAAGGATCGCAGACCTAGTCGAGTGGGTTCCTACGGATGATCCGAGGTTGGGGGCTGTGGTGTATGATTTGATTTTGGCTCACTTCCTCGCTGAGGAAGGGGAACGAGGGCGATTGCTGCACCTGGTGAGGGAGTGGGACCCGGAGATCTACTCGACGGAGCCACTCGCTATTGCTATGCAGGATCGACTGCGTGAGGGGGAGTGGGAGGATGAGAAGGAGGGGCAGAGGGCTCTGCTTGAGACTCTTGCGGAGCTTTACGTGCGTAATGGGCAGGCGGGGAGGAGCTTGCCGTATTACCTGAGGTTGAAATGGCCGGGAGTGTTCGACCTTATCAGGGAGCATAATCTTGTCCTCGATATACGCGATCAGGCGGGCGAGCTCGTCGAGTTTGAGGAAAGCCTGCCTCGCGACTCGACGGGAGATGGGGACGGGGAAGGTGGCGACGCAAAGCAAGAGGAGAAGGCCCCTCCAACCACCAGTTCATCACGAACACCGCGCTCCATCTCTCTTTTGGTGGACAATCTCCCCTCGCTCCCACCCGCACGCATAGTCCCGCAACTCAACCCCCACCCAGCGGCGCTACACGGCTACCTCTCCTGCCTCTCCACCCTCGACCCGCACCTCGCAGCACCCTATGCGGACCACCTCGTCACCCTCCACGCTCGCTTCAACCCCCCTGCCCTCCTCCCCTTCCTGCGCAGCATGTCCTCACACTACTCCTTCTCCCAGGCCTACGCCACATGCCAACGCCACGATCTGGTCCCGGAGATGGTCTTCCTCCTCGGTCGCACGGGACAGAACAAGGAAGCGCTAAACTTGATCTTGGAGCGACTGGACGATGTACAGCTGGCTATTGGGTTTGCGCAGGAGCAAGACGATCCGGATCTTTGGGAGGATCTGCTGCGTTATGCTGAGACGCGGCCGGTGTTTGTGAGGGGTTTGTTGGAGAACGTAGGAGGGGGAGGAGGGGGAGGAGCAGGTGTTGGTGGTGGCAGGGGAGTGGATCCTGTGCGTCTGATCAGGAGGATTGCGACGGGGATGGAGATCGAGGGGTTGAGAGGTGCGCTGAGGAAGATTTTGGGAGATTATCAATTGCAGAGCAGTCTGTTGGAGGGTTGCAAGGGGATCCTGGAGGGGGAGGCGAGGCAGCTCGAGAGGGTGAGGGCTGAGGGGCAGACGCGGGGCGTGGGCGTGGGCGTGGGCACAGGACGTTGTCTTGCTTGCGGGGAGGGGCTCACGAACAAAAAGCAAGCAGGAGGGACGATCAGAGTGGAGGAGCAGGGGCGAGACGAGGCAGAGAGGACGACGGTCGTCTTTCTCTGTCGACACGCTTACCACCTCAGCTGTCTCCTGCCTCCCGCGAATCTGCCCCGACGAGGAGCAACAAAGCCTTCTCCCGCTCTCGGTCCCGCTCAAGTCAACACGACGACTACACAACGCAAATCAGCGCGGCGGGCAGCTGTGGTCATGGGCGGCTCTGGCGAAGGGGAGAAGGGGCTTAGCGAGCGCGAGGCGGAAGGGTGGGGCCCTGCGGTACGATGGGCTGCTCAGCGGGAAGCCTGGGAGGACAAGGGCAGGTATGCGGCCAGATTGAGGGTGCCTATTGTGCGCGGCAAGGGGAAGGGATGTCCGGCTTGTCATGGTAGTTCGGGCGCAGCGGAGGGGATGACGACCATGTTGCGATGAAAGGCGGTGTGAATGCGATGATTGGTCTTTTTGAATTTTATCATCCATCCCTTCATTCGTCGCGTGTACCATCTAGACGGCCCTCGATCAGCCGTAGTTGAGGCGGAAGAGGTCGTTGAAGACGTAGTACGACCCAGCTCCGTCCGGGTTGAGGATAAACGTCTGGCGAGGGACGATGTCGCGAGGTCAGGGGATATATCGATGAGCACTTTCGCGCCCCCATTGCCTCCCTGCGCACTGCGCACTCACCTGACTGAAATTCAATGGCTGCTGCTGATCATCGACCAGCAGCTGTCCCGTCACGGCGACAACGAGGGAGTTACCATCGCCCGTGGGCTGACAGTCCCTCGTGGACACCTGGTGCTTGACCGTCTGGAAGGGAAGGGAGGAGAGCTTCTCGACGATGGCGTCCTGGCCTTGGGTTTGGGCGCCCTCGAATGTGAGCATCGAAGTGGGGCGCTGTGCGTGCGGAGGAAGGCAAGGGTAGGGTGATTCAGTGAGAACGAGAGGTAGAGGGAGAGAACAGGGGCCATGGCACGCACGTAGAGGGGGCCCAATCCGGAGCGATTGGTATCGAACGTCGTGTAGTAGTAGTCGGTGAACTGCGCGTGCGAGTGGGTGGTGGTGCATTCAATGTGTCGATGAGCTTTACACTGCCCTTTGCATCGCCCTCCCGTCTCGCGCACTCACCGACTGCGCAATTGCCTCCATCTTGTCTTTGTTGGTATCGGGTGTGGAGAGGAAGAGAAGGGCAAAAGTGTTGCTTCGACTTGTGCTGCATCCATTGCCGTCCAGTCGAGCTGCTTCGTCCCTCGACGTCAGGATCCGCGCATAGCCACGTGGTTCGTCACAAGGGGGCGGGGCGCACGGTTCAACACACGCCGCCAGCCACTTGGCTCGCTCTCAGCTCGGCGGGCCGGCATCGGATGGGCATTACATCGATGCACCTTTCCTCTCTTTCGATCCACATCACCACCACCACCACCACCACCACCTCACGCCCACCATGATCCTCCTCGAAGACTCAAACGCCCTCATCTCCTCCACCCTCACACAACGCTTCGCCGAGCCAGGCCCTATAGACCAGACATTTACCGACTTCGATGGTGTCTCTTACTATCTCGAGTCGTCCAAGAGTGGGCCCATCTCCCTCAGTATGGACATCCGCTGCTGGTCTCAGCTAGAGGAGCAGGGCGCCACAGAGGTGCTCAGGAGAGAGTATGGCGGGTTGCTTTGTGACAAGGCGAGGGAAGGGTATAGCGTCACGTTGGAGATTGGGTATGAGGGGGTACCGCCAGAGGGGGGTGAGTGAGCGAGCGAGTGAACGTAGAGGCAAGAGGCGAGAGAGAGAGTATATGCTGACGAAAAACGAAATATCCCCTCACACACCCAGCTGAGCGTCAAGCCCTCGTACATCGCCTCTCCCTCCTAAAGCGAAACGCAATGTCAGCCCCCTTTGAGCGGGCCTTTGCCCTCCAGTCCCAATTAGAGGCAGCCGCAGAGGACCCTTCGGCCGCCTCGTCGTCAGAGCCAGCGCCCCAAGTTATGACCATCGCCTACCGCGACGACGAGGCAATCTACATCGTCCCCGGTGCGGACCGCGTTACCGTCGTGTTTAGCACAACGTTCAAGGAGGAGGTGGACAAGATCTTCGGTCGCGTCTTCCTCCAGGAATTTGTCGATGCCAGACGACAGCCTAGCATTCAGAATGCGCCGCAGGTGCTGTATAGCAATCGGGAGCCTCCACTCGAGATTAGGGGGGTCAGCGGGTTGAGCAGGGGGGAAGATGTGGGATACGTGACATTTGGTGAGTGGGAGCCGGGGATGCGGGGAGAGATGGAGCACAGCGAGTATAGCGAAGGGAAGCTGATCACGACTGACTGACACTTCGTTGCGCCCACACGCACGCACGCCAGTCCTGTTCCCTCGCCACTTCCAAAACCCAGACGTAATGGCAGCAACCATCTCGCGCATCCAGCTATTCAGGGACTATCTTCATTACCACAGTGCGTTCGCCTGCCCTCTCCTTCTTCTCCCCTCCTTTGCCTCCCATACTAACACTCCTCATCCCCACCCACGCGCCTCCTTCTCTTCCCCCCCTCTGCCCTCCACCTCGCTCCTGCCTCGCAGTCAAATGCAGCAAAGCCTACATGCACTCCCGCATGAGGCATCGCGTTGCCGACTTCCTCAAGGTTTTGAACAGGGCCAAGCCAGAGAACCAGGGGGAGAAGGAGAGGAAGACGGTCAGTGGTAGGACGTTCAGGAGGGCGGCGTAATGCTGTGCGCTCCATGATGGAGTAGTTGTCAAAGGTGTGCCAATGGGAAGGTGTGCCAATGGGATCATGATTTCATTTCATTTCATCGATGAATTTGGAGTGAAAGCTGGGAAAAGGAGGGGGGCGAACGGACTAGTCCTCATCATCAAAGGGGCTCTTCTGATACTCCAAGTCCAGATCATCGCTATCTAGATCGTCGGCATCCGCATCATCGTCTTCCACCTCGTCGCCCAAATCCCCTCCTCCTCCTCCTCCTCCTTCTCCTCGCGCCCCTCCGAATCCAGCTCCAGACGAGGGGGAAGTGCCATCGTCACGTCGGCCCTGCTCGAGGATAGAGGCGATCGAGGCCGGCGGCGCTGCGTTGGATGAGGTAGCGGCTGTCGCGCCAAGAGCAGCCACACCTGCACCCGCACCCGCACCCATGCCTATTGCGCGGCCCTTGCCCGTATCCCTTGTCGACGCCTGCGGCTGTGCCTGGGTCTGAGGAGTCTGAGGAGCGCCGGCGCCGAAGAGCTTGATTGGCTGGTGTGGGGCAGGTTGAGGTTGAAATTGAGCTTGTTGTTGCTGCTGTTGCTGCTGTTGAGGGGTGGTCACACCCATGGTCCGACTCCACGGCTGGCTCACCTCTGCCGCGCCTGCGCCTACTCCTGGCTGCTGACCGTACCCGTACCCATACCCCTGCTGGCCCTGCCCCTGGCCCACGCCTGCCCCTCCTCTCGCACCTGGCGTCGTGGCCGGCCCCTTCCTCACCCTAGGCTGATACCGCAACGCATTAGGATCATACCGTGCACCAGGTGTGGGCGAGTCGCTCCACACCGCACTTCCTCCTCCTCCTCCCCCACTCCCACTCCCTCCGCCAACGCGCTCAGGATCTCGAGAGCGGGCTAAGGGGCCTTTACCCTCAAAAAGGGGGCCGACGCTGGATTTCAGGTCGGAAAAGAAGGAGGCGGCACCTCCCCCTCCACGACCTCCTCCCATCCCATGGTGCTGCTGCTGCTGCTGCTGTGATCCCCGCCCAGCGTAGCCACGTCTATTCTCCCTCGCCTGTGCCTCGCGCGCGTATCGCTCGTCCTCCTCCAGCGCCAGGCTACGCGCGAGGGCCTCGTCGCTGGATATGTGGGCGGCGGGGTCCGCAGCAGCACCAGACGGTGGTGAAGCAGTGGAGTCGGACATGCTCAGCAAAACATTCACGGCCGCCTCCTCATCCCCACCCTCTGCCGTAAGAACGGCGGAGATTGTGTCCGAGTCCAGACTGGGGAACATGCCCTTTACTGCTTTGATCTTGCCCGCAAGCTCCGCGTCCAAGCCCGCTGCTGCATCTGCGGTGGGCGTGGGCGTTGAGGTCGAGTTGAGCTGTGTAGCTGTAGATGGCTTTACGGGCGTCGCTGTTGTTTCTGGCGCTTTCGTCGTCGTCGTCGTCGTCGTCGTGGCTGAGGTCGGCATTGTGCTACTTGACATCGTTGCGGTTGGGAGGGTGGATTTGTTGCTCGACGTTGTCGGGGACTGAGAGCCGACTGAATTTGGAGAAAGGGTCGCGGGGGAATCGCCGCCTGCCTCTCCCTTGTTCCCCTTGGTGGTGGTGGTGGAATCCTCACCGCCATCCAGCGCGTCGCCTAGTGCGGCTAGGTCGAGATTCTGTGCGTCTGTCGCGGAGGAAGAGGAGGAGGACATGTCGTGGTCAAGGGTAAGTACGTGAGTCTGTGAGTAGGAAGGGGAGGGCAGGAGAGAGAGAGAGAGCGAGAGAGAAGAGAGACAAGGCACCGCCCGCTCAGTCAGTTGTGGTCCGCTGGTCCGCTTGGTTGCAGTCGCAGTCCACTTGGATCGCAATTCAAGTGGGTCTGTGCACGCACGCACGCACGCACTCGATTCGACTCGACTCGGCCCGATATTGATATGCTGTTTGCTGCGCAATTCTCCTCCCTTGCCCTCATCACGCCTCCAGCAGCATGCCCCGCCCCCCGCTCTACCTCGTCTTCAACCCTGCAGCAGGAGCAAACGTAGCGCAACAGCTCCTCCACTCGCATGTCGAGCCTTTACTGAAGGAGAAAGGCGTGCAAGTGGCGCGACGCTACGAGACGAAAGGGGCGGGGGATGACGAGCTCATTGGGCAGGAGATACGACGCAAGGTCCAGGCGAGCAGGGGAGCGAGTGCGGGGATAGACGTGCTACTTGTAGGAGGAGATGGCACGACACATGACGTCTTGCAGGGTCTACTCGCATCAGAGTCGCATAGCGCGAGGATCAGGCTCATCCTCGTGCCTGCGGGGACGGCCAATGCACTTTATGCGGCCATATACCCTCCAGAGACGTCGAAGAGGCATCGCAAGGACCCTCACGACAAGGACAGCGAGCATGCTTGGCGCTTACGCTCTCTACGCTCCTACCTTCGCGGCGAGCACGACGACGACGACGAGCACACCGGCGCTGGCGCGAATCTATACCCGCTCACGATCCAACGTACGATGCTGTTCCTCCCCTACGCAAAGGGAGAGATACACACCCGCACGCATATAGTCACATCTCACGCCCTTCACGCCGCCATCCTGCACGACAGCGAAGCGCTACGTTCCACCCACCCTGGGATAGAGAGATTCAAGATCGCCTCGGCACAGAATGCCGTCCGGTGGGTGGAGGGGCAACTTACCCTCAGAGAGAGGGGAGAACATGGCGTGCAGGTGTTCGATTCGAGGGAGAAGCGATTCGTCCCCTGTGTTGGGAAGAGGGTGCTGAGCGGCCCATTCTGGTACATGATCTGTCCTACGGTGGATCGCCTTGAACCTTCCTTCGTCCCCGCACCCTTCTCCTCGCCCTCGGCCAAGGGGCAGCACGATGAACTGGCCCGCCCGCCCAATGCGTTGGACCTCGTTCTCATCCGACCCCTGCGCGATCCCATCGTCCAGCGACACCTTCGTGGCGACCACGCCCGCGATGCAGCTCCTACTGCGTGGGATGACGAGACCTCACGGCCCGCTCGAGAGGCGTTCGCCAAGGCGCGGGCAGCTCAGCTCACGGCGGCCATGTACGCTGAAGGGCGACATGTGTACTTGCGCTACCCGTGCGGAGGAGATGCGGCTGACGATGAGCAGCTCACGGAAGACGGTGAGGGAGAAACAGTCGTGGAGTATTACAGGTGCTCGGGCTACGAGTGGTGCCCTGCACCTGCTTCGGAGCGCGCAGGGTTGACGTGCATGGATGGGACGGTTGTGCAAGCGGAGAGGACGGAGGTTGTTGTGCATGGTGGCAGAGAGAGTGCGGGGAGGGTGAGCGTCTGGATGTAGCGGGGCGAAACATTAGCATAGCGGTCACGGCGTCAGTCACGGCGCGGACATGTGGAAAGGGGGTTCAACGAATTCGAATTTCGTAGAGAGAGAAAAGAAGAGTGGGAGATAGTGAGGAGGCGGGATATTGGGGATGACTAAGGGAAGTGCAACATGAGAGAGACCAGGCTCGAGTCGCCTCGCCCCGCCACTTAGAGGACGGTGAGCACGCCGAAGGCGCCCATGGCAAGGGCACCGAAGACGGCGACACTCTGAGCCCAAGGGACGGAGAGGGCACCAGCGGCGTTACCGCCACCGCTCATGGTGTTGCCCGTGGCACCGGCAGCCTGAGCAGTCTGCGTGCGCGAGTTGGCGGCGACGGCGCTGCTGGCGGCGCTGTTCGTCGAGTCCTCGGGGGCCATCTGGCCGTTGGCGAGGGCGGCGGCCATGCCCATGGTGCCGTTGGGGTAGCTGTTGAGCTGAGGAGCCGCCGTGCAGTTGTAGCCCTGAGGGTAGAGCGGGCAGCTCGAGGCGAGGCAGATCGACTGGCTGGCGTTCTGTGAGCCGGGAGGGAAGGAGATGGCGGGAGCGCAGCGGTAGTTGAAGAGCATGGTGAGCGTCTGGCCTACGGCTGTGGCGTCTGCCATGGAGACGCCGAAGGAGAGGGCAGCGTTGCCGACCTGGTGTGGTGTGAGGATGGTAATGACGCGTTAGCAAGTGATGTCCTTGCTGGTATTTTCACGGGCGGACTCACCTCCTGGATGAAGTATGCGTTCTCAATGACATTGAGGTTCATGAAGCGGTGCACGTTGGACATGGACGTGGAGCCCTCGTAGTTGGAGAAGGCGGCATCATCGTCGCTGCTCTGGCTGGAGCAGCCGAGGGCCTTACCGAAGTACTGGTAGAGGTGGGTCACGAGAGTGTACTGGCGCGAGTCCTCGTCGTTGGCGGCCATGTTCTGCGTGCGCGAGGAGGGAGTGTGTGTGACAGGAATGTCAGTACGACCGTGACGCGATGTAGCCTCCTGGTAGCGCGCCGCTCACCTGCTTGAGAGGGTCAGCCCCACCTCCGTCGAGGAAGTTAACCGCCGTGGCATTTCCGTCGCGGTTGGTGCTGCGGAGCTGTCCGTTGAAGTACTTGAGGAGGGAGACCTCGGTACCGTTGTAGGTACCGTTGTTGAGGATACCCGTGACGTTGGCCTTGCCGCCCAGAGGCGAGTAGTTGCCGATGAGGGCCGTGTTGACCAGGGCGGTCAGGAGAGTCGACTGAGTGGTGCCGTTCGTCGAGTTCTGTTTGCGCGGGGGCCGGCAATAGGTTAGCACATTGTTTGTTCACCCCTCGCTCATCTCACGCGCGTCACGCCGCGGGCACTCACGAAGAGGGCCATCGAGTACTTGTCACAGATACTCGTGTTGGACGACTGGGCAACAGCGCCCGTGGCAGCGTAGACGGCGCCAGCGACGGCGAAGAGGGATGCGGTGAACTTCATCGTGGGCTAGGATTTGGATGGAGTGATGGATGGGAGACCAAGGAGGGGTCGGGCGCTCGCTGAGTGCGGAACTCTTTATACGAGGGAAGAGGGGATCGAGGGCCCGCACCGAGACTGAACGGAATACGGAGCGAGGGCTTGTCAGCCAGGCAGTCGCGGGCGGGGGTGAGCTACGACATGCTGCTCCGTGCCCCGTGCTCTGTGCTTTGTGCGCTCGCTGCTGCTGCTGCCGAGGCCAAGAGGCGAAGAATTCTCCGTCGGTCGACGAGCTCTGATTGCACATCCACCACACTGTCGTGACGCCTACCCGCGACGTCGATCGTCGGATTTGAAATGCCCAGGGCCTCTATTCCCCCCTCCCCTCGCCATCGCCCTCTCAATGACTCTCCGCGCACCTTGGCGAAGGGAGAACGTTGAGATGGAAGGCAACGGCGGCGGCGGCAGCGGGCGCAGACGAGACAACAACGTCAGTGCCGTGCGTGCGTGAGGTGGACAGACGAGCAAAAAGGCTTGGCTGCCGTCGTCGTTGTGAGGACCATGCATCCGCGATCAGGAGGCTGAGCGATGGACGAGTGCCCGCTGATCAATCCGAGCTCAGCGAGAGAGCAGAGCATAGGGCTGAGGGCTGGGCCCTGCGATTGATCAGCACACTCAAAGCGGACCGCCGGGTGTCTATGTGTGCGTGTGTGTGCTTGATGGGCGCCTGACCTTGTGCGGATGTGCATCGAAGAGCGCAGGTAGGGAGAGGGGGAGCGCATTCGCGGGCGGTCTGTGCGGTGCGGACCGTGGTGCGGAATATGGATCGCAGAGTCAAAGCCCGGCGCAACGTCAAGTCAGAATGAGACCTGACTCCCGCCGCCCGCTTGCTTCCCCGCGCTATGATACAACCAGGCACCGATTGACCGCGTTCCATCGCGCCTTCAACGAGGCGTTGGGCTCAGCCAGCACTTGGAGAAGAGTTGGTCGTAGTCAGACATAGGGAGAAGCCATCGCACTCGTCACTTTCATCACGAAGCCGTCGTTGCAACGTCAACATCAACAGCTTCGCGGTAATCGCCCGCATCCGCTCGACCGACTGGTCGCTGATTAGAAATTCCGCATTCTTTACGGCGCCTCCCACTCCCTTCTTTGAATCCCTAATTCCGCCTCCGCCCTGCCCTGCCCTGCCCTGCCCTGCACTGGGCTGACCCTGCCTCTGATCGCTTCTACGGGCCGCACACAGGCCGCATAATGTTGCATTGCATCAGAGGAGGGAGGTTATTGGACTGGCCTTCGTGACCTAGGTTGAGCGGGCGGGCGAGCGAGCGAGCGAGCTGACGAGTGAGTCGATGGGTGAGCCAGTCAGAGAGGCTACGGTACGATTGATTGCATCTGAGCGAGTGGCAGAGTGAGTGAGTGATCAGGGCCAATTAGGTCGGTCGATCATGATGAGGAGGAAATAGGTTGCGATTGAGGGTAGGATACGAGTGGCATTGGGAGGACACGAAGAGAAGGAGAGGTTACAGGAGGGAATAGGGCGATACAGAAGGAAAGGGAAATGGTCGAAAATGGACTTTGCTGCTTTGCACAACGCGACGCGGTTTGCGCCACACTACCACGCCTCAACCCGAGCCTCCTCCATCAGATCCACCTCGCCAAATCCGTACGCACTAGCCTCCCTTGCAACATCCGCCCACACCCCCTCATGCGGATGTCCCTTTGGCTTGATAAACTTGGTAATCAGATGACCAGCCCCATTCAGATTGACGACATCCTGGATCAAGACGGGCACGCCTTGCACCTCCATCCTAGTCTGTAGGGGCCCCTTGCTGCCTGGAAGAAGGTAGTAACGATAGACTGCTACATCTACCTGCTCGAACTCCTTGGCCTCATCGGGGGGAGGCGTGTCGTGCCCTCGCCTGAGCTTGGGAAGGACCGAATCGAACGTGTAGCGCGTGACATTCGCGCCGTTCTCCATCGACGTGGTCGTCGTCGCGACGCTGCTGCTGCGGTTACGCCCGTTGCGGTGGACGTGGTGCACCGAGTCCGCGTAGACGATATCGTCTGGGATGGAGTGCAACATCAGGACTTTTCCTAGCAGATCACGACCCCAGGGGGAGAAGAGGTAGGCACGGAACGACCAGGGAAGGCGATCCCATGCCGCATTGCTCGGCGCAAAGAGGGTGGCCGCCTCTGTGCCTTTGGGGTCGCTGAAGTCCGGGCGACGATGCTGGTGGTGGTGGTGATCCGAGTGGCTCTCATTGTGCCCATCGTGCCCGCCGTGATGCTTCATAGGTGGCAAGGCGAGATACCCATCGCTCTTCGTCTTCTGGAATGCGCTGGTCAAGGTGCTGAACTGAGGTTGCGTGAAGTAGAGTCCCTGTAAGATCGAAGGGAACTGGAAGAGCGGATAGTCGACTACGTGGATGATTCCGTTGGCCAACTCGACGTCTGGGTAGACTACACGCGAGTAGAAGTTGAGGTAGACCCCCGGCTTGGGGACGAGGGACTTGCCTACTCGAAGGCGCAGCGGTTGACCGTCGGAGAGCTTGCCGATGTAGTTGGCCAGCTTGCCGGTGATGCTCAGCTTGGTGGCGACGGTGCTGTTTTGGGCGATGGAGGAGGCTTTGAGTGGGTGAGACGTGTCCACGAGGTGGTACGCCAGGACAGAGTCGATGAACTTGGCTAGCATGCGACGGCGACGACGCTTCTCGTCGTCGTCGTCGTCGTCATCATCATCGCTGCTTTCGCGCAGTGCTTCGGCCGCCTCGAATGCTTCGACCTTTTGGTCTAGCAGAGCCCACGAGGTTCCGACCTGAGCGAGATGCGCATCCGTCATCTCGTCATCGCGCTTGTGGTGGGGCATCTTCCAGTCCTTTGGCGCGAAGAGGGTAAGCTTGCCGCCCGTCTTGCCCTTGAGGAGGTCCTTTGTCTCCTCACTCGAGTAATTGACAGCCTTGGCCAGTTTGGAAAACTCGGCATGGGTCGTAATGACGTCGTAGATGGTCTTGTCTGATCGCGATGCGTGGGAGAGGTGTACCGCCAAATTGTCCTCGCGGGTGGGGACGAAACCTCCCGCTGCGGACTTGAGGAGAGAGCTGATCCCCGATGAGAGCCATGAGGCTGCACTGATGCTAGGCGCTTCAGTGGAGGCAAAGCTGAGCTGCTGCGGAGAGGATGGAGCTGCATTGGCTGCTGTAGCCGCCAGGGCAAGGCCGCCGACGAGGGCGTGCGTGGTGATGAGCCTCATTGCCGGTCGAGTGGGGTGAGGTTGCGAGGGGCGTTGGAGACGAGAGCTGGACCCTGGATCGCTGAGCATATGTATCACATCTCCGCACCCTGCCACCCGGCACCCTGACACCGCTGAGCAAGCTCAGCTAAAGGCGCTGACGAGGGCACCCACTCCCACTCGAGGGCTGACAAACGGGGCCTCGATGCCCATGGCAAGTGGCACGGGCCCATGGCAATTAGCTGTGGAGGATGCACGCCACGCCGCGCCACGTGAGCATTGTGTCAACACGTGAGGCGCCGAGCGGGCGGAAGTGGGCGGCGTCTGTCCGTGTCCGTGTTGAGTGAGAGTGAGTGGCTCGTCGTGTTGGATTCCACCGCCGCTTTCCGTCCTCGCTACCACTGCATCCTCCCTCGCACCACCCGCAATGGGCGTCCCGGGCTTATGGCCCCTCCTTGCCTCGGCAGCCCAGTCGCACAACCTCGAAGCCCTGGACCTTGCCCACCTCACCGAGTCATCCGCGTCGTCCTCCTCGTCATCACTAGCCCCACGCCTCCCGGTAATCGGCATCGACCTCTCCGCCTGGCTCTTCCACGCCCGCCAATCAGTCGAGGGCTCCAATCCAATCCTCCGTCTCATCTTCTTCCGCCTACTGCGTCTCCTTTCCCTACCCCTGCGAGCAGTCTTCGTATTCGATGGGCCGGATCGCCCTGCCAAGAAAAGGGGCCGGCTGATCGGGGGAAGAAAACATCCATTGACTGGACCGCTGAGCGAAATTATTCGGGCGTGTGGCATGGTCGCGTGGGAGGCGAGGGGAGAGGCAGAGGCTGAACTGGCGAGGATGAGTCGAGAGGGTCTGGTCGATGCTGTGCTGAGTGACGATGTGGATGCTCTCGTCTTTGGGAGTAGGGCGGTGATGAGGAAGTAAGTGCGAGCGGCGCGATGACTCCCCACGCTTTATTTGGCCGACACTGACCTCTTGTCTCTGACTTCGCTGCTCGCACGCACAGCTGGTCTGCTACGACTCCCAATCGCCCTGCCAGCCTCGGCGAGGACCGCGGCGAGAACGCAGTCACAACCTACAAGGCGTCCAACGTCGAAGAGCTGCCCGAGCTAAGCTTGGGGCCCAACGGCCTCGTCCTCATCGCCCTAATGGCAGGGGGAGACTACGATGCCAAGGGTGTGGGTGGATGCGGAGTCAAAATGGCACTCTGCCTCGCTCAGGGAGGCTATGGAGATTCCTTGAAGGAGGGGTTCGACAAACATTGCAGAGTGACAGGGTACGATCCTGAGTCGAAGATGCCTATCGTTGAGCAGGGGGAAGGATGGGCACCTTTCGTTGAAGAGTGGATGGCAGCCATGCGTGATGAGTTGGCCACCAATCGACAGGTGAGTGGACGCAAGCATGAGCAACATCGTCCATCCTCGCTCTGACCCTCCTGCCTCGGGCCCCCACGCCGCGCCAGGGCTTCCTCGCCTCCCGACAACCGCGCCTAGCAAGCAGTCCCGCCCTCCAAACATTCCTCAGCACCGCAGAATCACTCCAGATTCTCGCCTCCTACCTTCACCCAATCACCACATGGTCCATCTACGAGACTTACGGGCGCAGCAGCGTCGCCCGCCCGCCTCCTACGCGCCTGGCCTTTCCCCACCCGGATATACCAGCAATCGCAGGCTTCGCACAGCGCACCTTTGCGTGGGGCCCCAAGTACACCGTAGGAAGGATGCGCAACTTAGCCTGGAAGGGCATGCTCCTCCGTCATCTGCGCAAACACTCTCGCACCGCCCCCTCAGATCCACGCGATCGACGCGAAGAGGGCGGCTCAGCTGGGCTGGAGGTGGACGACCTGGACTTACCGCTCATCAAGATCCACTCGGAACGTCGTCACGCAATCACGGGCCAGCGACTGGAGTATCGCCTCGAATGGGACCCGACCGCTCTTGCACAGCTGGCGGAGAGCGGTGTAGACCCAATGCTCAACGTCGGCCCGGGTTTCGACGAGCCCCTTGACCCGACTGAAGAGCCCTCTCCCCCGCGCGATGAAGACGACAACGACGACGAAGATCTAGTCCCGGCATCTCCGTACGCCACGAGCCTCGCTGCACTCCAAGCCCAAGCCGGGCGGGAAGCAGAAGCAGAAGCTGAAGGCGAAGGCGCGGGAGACGAAGAAGGTGGCAATCATGGGCCATGCCCTCCCTCCCCCTCCAAACGTAAAGCCCGCCCCCCACCACCGGACCCTTATTCCACCCTTCGCGACTGGGTCCTCTCGGATCGTCTCGCGGCCACTTCGAGGGGACAGGAGCTCATCGACGAGTATCAGGCCAGGATCAGGGGGAAGAAGAAGAAGGGCGCACAATCCAAGGTCAAGGCCAAGGCGCCAGCCAATCAACCTTGCATCAATGCACTCTTCCCTGCTCAGAAGTCGGCCGGCAGCATAAGCAGCAGCAGTAGCGCGCTCAAGCTTCCACCGAAGGAGAAGGGCCTCTTGAAGCTTCCACCTAAGGAGAAAGGGTTGCTCAAGCTTCCCAGAAAGGAAGTCACCGCTCCTCCGCCCGGCTGCTCCTCTTCATCGTCACGCAAGGAGGAAGACATCGCTGCCATCCCAACTAAACGTCCCTCCCAAGGCGATTGTGACGCCGCGAGCTCGGGCTCCCCGGGCAGGCTAAACTTGTTGCCTAAACGCACCTTTGGACGCACGCAAAGCGGGCCAGCTACGCTCGGCTCTACACCACCACCGCGCTCTCAGACTGTGGGAAGCTGGAACGCTCAGACGACGATGGCGCAGACGCAGACGCAGAGGCAGAGGCAGACGATTGCCAGGAGGAGCAGCTTTGATGTCGATGTCGATGTCGCGCTGCACGAGATCAACGACGACGACGAGGAAGAAGCGGACTGCTCGTTGCCCGACGCGTTGGAGCTCCTCAGGAGTATCGCAGATCCCAATCGACGCGCGGCGCTTGAAGCTAGTAGCCCAGATTCGAGTCCAGATGTGGTATTGGCTAAACGAAAAGGTCGAAGAGGAGGAGGAGCAGCAGGCTCAGCCGCACACGCATGCGCACACGCACGATCAGGCGAGTCATCCGCACCAATCAGCATGGGATCGTCTACGACGTTCAGTAGTCGGAGCGATGATGGGTTCGAGATCTTGCTCTCAGCACCAGCACCGGCACCGACGACGGCGATGGCGAGGAAGGTGGGTGGGCTTAGAGTCAGAGGAGGTAGGAAGAGCGATGCGATTGTATTGAGCGATTCGGACTAGGCGTAGGTATGGGCGTGGGCGTGGGCGTGGGCGGGAGGAGAAGGAGAAGGAGGGGGAGCTTCGCATTGTATACCATCTCATTATCACTTTCTTCATTCACGTCATCGTACAGTGTTACCTACGAAAGAAAAGCAAAAGAGGGGAGACGCTCCAGGCGCTTTTCCTGATGAATTATCGCATCGCATCGCGTCGCATCGCGTCGTACGCTCAGCTCATCGTCGTCATCGTCCACCTCGACCACCCCACCCCACCTCCTCCATCCCAGCGGGATTGCCGCCCTCCTGCTGCTGCTGCTGCTGCTGCTGCTGCTGCTGCGTCTTGATGTAATCGTGGAAAGAACCGACCTTGCTCAAATGTCGACCATACCCTATCGACCCGTACGTCGATGTGGCTGTAGCTGTCGAGTCCCCCGTTCCTGGTCGATCACGCGTTTGTGTTGTGCCCGAGCCCGAGTGCGAGCCCGAGTGCGAGAGGGAGTGCGAGTGGGTGTACAACCCATCCACGTCCCCGCTGCCGCCGCCGTTGGTGAGAGCTGCACTCAATTGCTTTCCGGCGAGGCTGGAGAAGGGTGCAAAGGGCTGGTATGAACGTTGCACGTGGGACGAGGGCTGAGGCTGTGTCTGCGGTTTAGGGGGAGGAGGAGGCAAAGCTGTCTGCCCTGGAGGCGAGGAAAAGCCCGGCCGCATCGTTTCGTCGGATAAGGTGAGGCTGGGCGTGCGTGGTAAGGGCGGGCGAATGCGCGGAGATGAGCCCGTACGGGCATGCGTTCGACGTGAAGGGGATCTGACCGACGCTGCAGGAGCTACGCCGCCGCCGCCGCTGATTTGACTACTTCTCACGGGCGAAGTTGGCGGACTACGACTCTCCAGGCTCGAATCGATGTACATCACCTGGCTGTTACGCGGTATGACGGGGGACTCGGCGCTGAACCTCTGCACGCTCGGTTCCTCGACTTGGGCCTCGTGCGATTCGTTACCCGGGCCCGCACCGCCGTCCCTCTCAAAGTATGAGCCAACGACCGCCGGGCTCCCACCGGGGGTTCGGCGCACCCAGGGCGTGTCCGGACTGAACCTGCTACCAAGCTGATGTGCCGTTGCGACGCCATCGTGCTCGTGGATGGCGGATACAAGCTTGCGCAGCGTGGCTAGATGCGCATCGTTCGGATCGTAGGAGCTCGAAGATACTTGCGCCCTCCCTCGCGCTTGGAGCGTCCCGGCATCCCAGGAGGGGCCCGGTGGCTCAGCCGGCAGCACGCCGCGCTTCGGCAAGGATGTGGTGAGGCTTGAGCCCGTCGGGGAGGAAGACGAGGTCGTGTGCGACGTATCGTCGAGTGTCATGGACCGCTCATTGGTCCGCTCGGAGAGGCGACTGAGCGCTGGTTTTCCCTCGCGCAGGTGCGAGCGCGCAGGCTGAACTAGGACGTCTGCCATCGCGGGTCCTGGGGCTGGAGCTTGCGGCTGACGCTGGTGCGGTGTTCCTCGCGAAAAGGACGGGCGGCGTGAGCCTGTGCTACTGCCCCCTTGGACCTCAGCGATCTGCTGCGCTGCGGCGTAAAGAGCCATTATGGAGCTGTCGTCCGATCGGGCAGTGTGATGGTGCGGCACGCGCTGCTGAGGCGTCGCCGGGTGGGAAAGAGGCTGAGGAGCGAAGCGATGCGAGTCCTCGTAGCTGGGCTGGCGAGAGTGGGAGGAGGGTCGCCGTGTGAAGAGGTTGTACACTGGTCGCGACGGAGAAGACTGGACCGAGTCGGCGGACCCTTTGCGCACTGCCGTTGGAGGCCGGCGCAGGGAGTACGGGTCGCGCAAGGACTGCGAGGGGAGGCTGAAGTTGATGGGCGACTCGTGCGCCGAACGAGAGGTGGAGCGGGCGGTCACAGCTGGTGAGGAGACGTACTCCATCGATGGGGAGGGGTGGGACATCCCTGCGCGCTCAACGAGGGTGCCCTTGCGAGAGTGCGGAGCGCCATCCGTGAGAGTTGGGGTGCTGGGCATATTGGAGGGCACTCGGCCGTGAGCTTGGAAGTGTTCATGAGGAGAGACCTGCGCCTGCTCATCAAAGACTGGCAGGACGTCAACTTTCTCCTTCTGGCCGAAAGGCAATTGCCATGTCTCTCTCCTGCGTCTCGATCGACGCCGGCTCTTGGCGAGGAGTCTTGAGATCGGGGCCATGGAGAGCAAGCCGGCAACAAAGCCGAGCAAGAGGCCGCCACAGATGCCCGCTGCGGCGGCTGCGCCTACGAGGCTGCCCGGGTAGAGGGCTGCCTGAGACGACATGGTGTCGAGTTGTCGCCGAGACTGGAGTGAATGAGAGTGAACGATGTCTGCCAGAGACGAAGTCGTACGGCTAGCCAGCTAGCTCAGTATGAGGGGGGATGAATGGAGGTCAAGACGTCATTGCCGTCGCTGCCATCGTTGTCGTCGCCATGATGTTCTTGGCCGCCCCTATGGAAGCGGTGCGCCAAACGATTCGCGCTCGTCATGACCTTTCGACGCCCCTCTTTGCCACCGAGTCTTGTTTCGTGCTTCGAGCGAGTTGTAAATGCCATTCACAGCGATCCGTGCGAGCTCGCGGTGACGTTTTGAGAGGGAGCCGTGCGAGCAGGCGGCGTCACGAGCGCCTGCCGCGGTCCGAGCGTATCGCCGTCGCTGTCGCCGCCGTTCTCGCTGAGCTAGTCGTGGCTTTTACTAATCCTCTTTGCAGGGATCGCAGCACATCGTAGCTTTTTTCTTCGTCGACGCCAAGTTGTTCGTGGGCTGCATCGCAATCGGGACGCGCATCTCACCCGTACACACCGTCGCCCGCCGCCCTGGCTTCACGCCCCCCCTTCCCGCGCTCCTCCCTTCCCTTCCCGCCACGGCCACGCCCCACGCCGGGCAAGCCCGCTCTTTGCTCCTCTTCCATTCCCCGCGCTACGAGCCCGCCCTTTTGCCACGCAACCTAGGGGTACCTCTAATCTCAGATGAAGAGCCGCTGCGGCCCTTGCTCTCGTGTAGCAGTCGAGAGTGTCGGTGTCTGGGAGAGGAGTTGCTAGGATGAGAGTGGCGCGCGGGCTAGCGGGCTACATCTTTTCTCGGGCCCGTGTCGATCGCTTAGCCCACCCGACCCTGCAAGGAGGGTCCAATGAGTGCGACTCGGTACGGGCGACCGGTGTACCTGACTTTGGGAGCCTCCTTGCCTTACGTATTGTCTCGCGTACAACAGTGCGCGACGGGCGACGAGGCTCACTCATTGGTAACAGTCGATACTGATGCTCCCCAAAGTAGTATCAACGACGACACAATCGATGGCTGTGTGTGCCGTTCGTGCTAGGGTGGCGCCGGCCAGTTCGTCGTCGCGGTGGCTTGTGTGCGTGGCCGTCTCTCATCTGAGACGAGTCGAGACGTGTGAGATGCAAAACAGAGACGTGGTGCTGCTCGCCGTCGGCCCCTTGCATGCCCGTGTCGTGTGCCGCCGTGAGGACGGGCGGCGGGCGGGCCTGGCGACGAGGTTGCCGGGCAACCCCGCCTTTATTTTCTGGTCAAGTCGCGGCGCGCCTCCCAAGGGAAATTTAGGACGCGGTGCAGCGATGCATCGTCGAGGGTCGAGGCCTGACGCAACGCAACGCAACACGCAGCTTCCTCTCCGCCACGCCTTGCCTGACCTTGGCTTGCTCTCTCTCCGTCATCCCATCTCCTGGCCCTGACGCTCTCCTTGCCGCGTATTTCCAGCGTAATGTCAGCCCGATGAGCAGTCGTCGTCGTGGTCGTCGTCGTACGTTGTCGTCTTGGTCTTCGTCCCGAGTTGCCCTTTCCTTCCTCCTGCCATTCCTCTCCTGATAGCACACAATCCTCTTCGCGACGCGAAGCCATAGAGGCGTGGGTTCTCTTGCTGCACGGAGGCGAGTCGTACTCCCCCACAGTAGGAGCTGCCGCTTGATCAGGATATCACTGCGATCGATCGACCATCTCTTTCTTCCTTCCTCCCTTGTCTTTTCCCCATCTCCTTCATCGTCCTCGCCCTCGTCCTCGCCCTCGTCCTCGCCCTCGCCCTCGCCCTCGCCCTCGTCACCTTGGTTACCACTCCTGCGGCGTGCCCAAAGCACGTCGAGTAGTCACATCACTACAACAATTTCCAAACCTCGTCCTAAGGACGATTCTCTCGGCGCAATCACGCCGCACGCCGCACGCCGCACGCAGCCCGCCATGTCCACTCAGCATGCCACCCTCGAACACTCGCCCGATCCATCCCCCTCAGCATTCCCATCTACCCGCGCCTCGACATCACGTAGCGGCAGCGTGGCAAGCATCTGGAGCTCAGCAGAGATCCCATTCTTCCTCGATGCTCGTCGCAGGAGCAGCGAGGTCAATGCTGCACGCAAGGGCTCAACGAGTGCTGCCTCGGGCTCACGATCAGCATCCGCCTCTGGATCTGCCTCTGGCTCCGGCTCTGGTTCTGGCTCAGCATGGTCTCACGGCCCTCGCGTCGTAGCACTAGCCAGCTCGCGCAACAATGACTACGACTTCCCCGGACGCAGACGGTCTGTTAGAGATGTACCCGACGGACCTTCGTCGCCACGGCCCAGCGTCGATTCTTTGGCGTCATGGCGGCGAGGCAGCAATAGCGGTAGTGACGGGCAAGGGAGGAGGACAAGCTCATTGGCATTACCAGACGCCGCTGTGGTACCGACTCGAGGTTTCCAGACTCGCAAACCTGCAACACTTGCCATCCATCCCATCGCCTATACATCCCCCCTCGCCACACACAACGAGCGTGATGCCTCGCCGACTACGACGACGTCCACACAAGCTCCCTCCCTAGCCACCAGCCCGGTTCCATCCAGCGAGACCGACGCCAGCGCAAGCTGTTCCACTCCGCTGACAGCCAAGAGCATCAATTCGTCAATGCATCCTCGAGACGTCCCTGCGAAACCGCTGCCATCTCTGTATGCACGCGCCGGCCAATTTTTCCGCGCAGACTACACAATGGTCAGCCCCTTGACCGCGAATGCAGATGAAATCGATCCCCTCGACGCCAGCGCATCCTCAGCGATACCAATCCCTGCGGCTCCACCCCGCGTCACCATGCTCGCGCCAGTCACCGAGGCGGGAATGGGACCGAGATCACCTCGCTCCCTGCTGCGCCCACACACGGCTGCAGCTACAACGGGGTCCTTCCTCGAAGCTCCCTTCTCCCGCGAGCAGCATCGCCGCGCTCTCGCGAAACAACGCCATCAATCGCTCGCGCCCTGGCAGCTTGCTCAACTCCCTTCGCCATTAGAGTCCCCTCATTCCGGGGACACCATCACGATGGAGCAGGAGGCTGCGATGGAGCGGCAACGCACCATGTCCGTGCCCAAGCTGTCCGCACTGCCTCACCCTCTGTCCTCCTCGCGCAAATCATCGTGGGGTGGCCAACCTTCGCCACCAGCCACTGCACGGCAAGACAGCGATGACGAGGGCGCCGGCGGAGGCAGCAGCAATGCCACGCCATATCGTGCGCCGACGTCGCCTCGCAGCTTCAGAAGCGGAATTCTGCGACGCAGCGGTCGACCTTCGTCCAGTCGCCTCAACACGCCCACGTCAGTCTCCACTGCGCCGGGCACACTGCGACCCAAGTCGTCGAGCGGCAAGGGTGCGGGTTGGTCGTCTTACCTGTCCGAGGGCTTGACGCTCTACATCGATCAAGGACCAAAGCGCGATTTCGCCATCAAGGTGCCGTACCTCCGCTATGATCCATTTGGTAGACCGGAGGACATCGCAGATACCACTGCAGCCGCTGCGTCAGGCACCCCTGACTCAAAGCCAGGCACGCCGCGCAAGAGTAAAGGAAGGCTATCGGCGATAGACCCGGACGATGAGGTTGGGACGCTGGAGTTCGGCCACCTGCCGCAGGCCAACGACGCTGAGGCAGTCTTGTTCTCGCGTCGCGGTTCGGCTCCCATCCTGCGCCACTTGGGCATTGGAGACGATACCAAGGCGGACCTGCTAACGCGACAGGCGGCCCTCTCGCTCGACGCGAATGGGTTGCACGAGGTCTCGGGCTACGAGAGACACGGCAAGATTGCGTGGCGCTTCAAGTACCAGGTGATGAACTTGGGCGATGGAGAGGCGGCGCTACGTCCCGTATCCTTTGACTGTTCGGCCACCCTCCTTGATCCGACGCGCGCTCGCAAGGCTCGACTTTTCAAGATGGTCAAGAAGGGAGTCACTTCGACGCTAGCCTCGAGCTTGGTCGCGAGTGAGTCTGGCTCAAGGGGCAGCCACTCAGGGGAGAGTGATGGCTCCTCGCCACGAGGACAGAGGACTCGCCGCGGCGACCTTCGCCGACCGTCCGAATGGACCAATGGCTCCTCCATCTCGGCGACGTCGATGCTGCGTCAGAGCACCTCGAATACCGTGTCGCCTCCCCCGTCGACTGGCTCCCTCTCGCCCGTATCACGCCGTGTCGAGTACCAGCCGCGCAATGGGTCCCTAGGCTATGCGCGGTCCACCAAGTCGACGCGCCTAGCCAACGTCTTGCAGGCAGAGCGACTACTTCGCGCCAGCCAAGGAGACCTGGCGAGTAGCAGTCGCAGCAGCAGCGTAAGCTTCGGCGCCGGTGGTAGCGGCGCCGAATCCCCTCTTGTTGCGACTCGAGCCGCAAGCATCGTGGCAGAGATGAAGCCAACGACTCCCTCCGAGGAGATCAAGAGGGCGTACCTCATGCGTGCCATCGAAAGGGACGAGCACCAGCACCAGCACCAGCACCAGCACCAGCCGCGAGTGTCCCCGCCTGCTACCCGCTCTCCAGCCTCTGCGCGCTTCCCGCCTACAGCTGCCCGCGAGGAGCCCTCGACGACGCCTACACAGGAACACTTTTTCTTCGCCCGCAACTCACCCACTGGCGGGGTGAGCACGTCGAGCCGTAGCTCCGGGGGTAGCTCGTGGGCCGAACATTTTGCCTCCCTCGCCGCCTCGAGCCAGCGACGCCTCCGCCAGGCCGTCTCGAGCAAAGCGTTGCCCGAGCTGCCGCCTGCTTCGTCGCTGCCATTGCTGAGAAAGAAGAAGAGCAGCGCAAGGACGATCAGCGGCGGTGGATCTGGGGCCGTGGGTGGAGGTGGCGAGCAAGCAGGAAGCGGGGCAAAGCCGCCACCACCACCACCACAGTCGTCTCTCTTATCAGAATTGGGTTTCATCTAGGCGTTCGTTCTCCCGTCGCACCTCGCATAAGAATCATTGTCCTGCACACGTGTACTATTTTCTTGCCACACAAACTCAATCCTAGCATATCTCTGCGTGCCCTCCAAGATACCATCGTGCTGTCTCGCCACCACGTTATCGCCTCGCTCCACGCCACCTCGCGACTCGCCCCTCGCTACCACGTTTCACTGTAGGGCCTCATGTCGAGCTCGTGCGTCCAGCAACTCTTCCTCTGCGTTGCCACACTATAGTAGGCCTCAGCGATATCCTCCGGCTTGAAGCGAGAGTTAGGCACAAAGTCCGATCCCATGTAGCTGCGAGCCCTCTCTCCGTCGATCATACCATCGACGATGGTGTGAAAGACGTGGACCCCTTGTGACGCGTACTCGCGGGCGATGCTCTGCGTGATATTGCGCAATCCGGCCTTGGCGGAAGCAAAGGCAGAGAAATTGGCAGAGCCCTTGAGCGAGGCCGTTGCCCCCGTGACGGCTAGGAAACCAGCTGGCTCGTCCCCCTCGCGACTCTTGGCCCAATCTGCATGGGCGGTGAGGGTTCGCAGGTAGGCTTGAGCAAAGAGGAAGCCGCCCTTGGTCATGACCTGCCACTGCTCCTCGAGCTGTTCGGCCGTCGTCTCTAGGAAGGGCGCTCGGCTGATGGCAGCTGGATTGAAGACTGCGCCCCATACGCGGGCTTTGCCGCCGAAATCGCGATCGATCTGGCCAAAAGCCGCATCGATGCTGTCCTTTTGCGAGACGTCTGCGCCATACGCCACTGCTTTTCCCTGTTGCAGCTGATTGATATCCGACGCCAGTTCTTCGAGGCGAGTCTTTGAGCGGGAGATGAGGGCGACTGGGTGTCCCGCTTGGGCGAAGCGTTTGGCGATCTGCGCGGGCGTCGTGAGGGAAAGGGTGTGTGAGTGTGAAAGACGAGACTACCAATGTCCAGAAATCACGCATTGGTCCGCTCGTCGCGCTGGATGCTCACTGCAAAGCCTGTGCCGGGGCCTGCACCGACGACGACGACGATCTTTAAAGCGGCAGAGCTGATGGCGGGCATTTTAGTGGGATTTTACTGTGATGGTGCGTTACCGTAGAAGAGTGGCCCAGCGATGCCGCCCGCACGCAGTCGGCCCCACATTGGCCCATCTCCGCCCTCCGTCCGTGCGTGCGCGCAGCTGGGTGAGTGAGCTTAGAATAAGTCCCCGAGGTCGACGCTCATCGAGGCCGAGGCCCGGGCCCGCCCCCTCGCCCCCTCGCCCACCAATCGATCGATTCATCTACGTCGTACGCTGCAGAGACCGATACGCGAGCACATGGTACTGCGCTACGGAGCAAACCAACACACCTTGAAATCCACTTTCAATGGTTCATCGCCACCCCGATCGCCATCGAAGTGCGCTTGCCCGTGTGCGTGGGAGCGTGGCGTGGCGTTGCGTGGTGTGGTCGCCTGGTGGAAGCCCACATCGCCATCACACCCGCCCTCGCAACCTCTCAAAGACCGTTGCTAATCGAGCTTCATGGTCTAGCCCGACTTTGTGTGGCTAATTGACTCGCACGTGCGGTTGAGATCTTCTCGTAGTTGCAATACAGCGCCTTTGCTGCTCGCTGACCGTCGCCATCTTAAACTTGCAGTCGGTCGTCTTCGAAAAAAAAAAGGCTTGTGCTCGCCAAGTGCTCGGCTGCACGCTCACGCGACTCGACGCCCCCTTTTGACGGGGGGGCGATGAGCACGTTCTATTCCTTGGCACTCGACCGCAAACTACCAATTTTGGATCTTCGCAATCGAGATGGGTGTGGGCAAGCAGGGCAAGCCCAGGAACATGGCACAGCACAACGTAGCGCGCGCATACGCCCTGGCAGCTCATCATCTGGTTTCACTGTGAGTCGCCAGCGGGATCCCACCGGTCCCCCGCTCGTCCCCGGCCCACCGCGGCCTCCCAATCACGCCAAGAGCTCAAGACCACTGTCGCGCGCAATCAACTTCACCCACTAAACGATGGTCAGACTCAGGCTAGACGGCGCCCGGATGTGGATGGCACGTTCTTGTCGCCACGGACAGATAGCCGCCGGTAACAACTTCCGAACGAGAAGAAGTGCAGGCTACGGTATAAGACAGATGGACAAGTCGAGACGGCTATCGTTTACTTTCCCCCCAAGCTAGTCCACACCAGCCTCACCCACCCTTCCTCTTGCGCACTCGCTCAACCCCCTGACACACGCGCACGCGCAAGATGCCGTACCTCCACCAGTATGACTACCTCATGGGCATCGGCACCATCTTTGCCATGCTCGACGCCTACAACAACGGCGCCAACGATGTGGCCAACGCTTGGGCTACCTCGGTCTCGAGTCGCAGTATTTCATACCGCATGGCCATGGTCTGCGCCCTGGTCTTTGAGTTGCTTGGTGCCCTCACCGTAGGAGCACGAACAGCCGACACGATCAAGAACGGTATCATTCCGCCAACGTGAGTGTGCGCGCGCGAGATGCCCAGCCTCCATTTCCTTGCTCACACACAACATCTCTTCGCCTCGCTCGCAGCGCCTTCCGTGGCAACGCTGGTGTTCAGATGCTCGCTTTCACTTGCGCCCTCGCCGGTGCCTCGTCCTGGGTCATGTGGTGCACTCGTCACTCTGCCCACGTCTCGTCGACCTATTCGCTCATCTCGGCCGTCGCTGGTGTCGGTATCGCCACGGCCGGCGCCCGCAACGTCGTGAGTAGCAGCGCGCATCCACAAAGCCTCTCGCATTATTGTGCTGACCTCTCCTCCTCCCTTCCTCGCGCCAGCAATGGGGATGGAACAACGGCAAGGGTCTCGGTGCCATCTTCGCCGGTCTCGGTATGGCTCCCATCTGCTCCGCCGGCTTCGGTGCCATCACCTTCCTCCTCATCAAGCTCGTAGTCCACCTCCGCCGCAACCCTGTCCCCTGGGCTGTGTGGACCTCGCCCTTCTTCTTCCTCATCGCCGGTACCGTCTGCTCCCTCTCCATCGTCTACAAGGGATCGCCCAACCTCGGCCTTGACAAGAAGCCCCCTAGCTTCATCGTCGCCGTCTCCCTCGGCACCGGCTTTGGACTCGCCCTCCTCTCTGCCCTCTTCTTCGTCCCGTGGCTCCACGCCAAGGTCATCAAGAAGGACCAGACCCTCAAGGCCTGGCAAGTCATCATGGGTCCCCTCCTCTGGTCGCGCCCCTACGCCACCGAGGCTGAGTCTGCCGTCGCCATTGTCCCCAACTACGCCGTCGTCCAGCACAAGGACTACGTTCCCAACACCGAGGAGTCCACGCAGACCGGTGACGACTCCTCCGACGAGAAGATCGCCCCCGTCAACGACCTCATCGCTCCTCACAAGACGTATCAGGAGCTCGAAGCTGAGGCTCGCGAGCGTCTCCACGCCAAGCTGCGCCAGGGCACCGGTCCCCTCGGCTGGGCCATGCGCTACCTCCACGCCAACCCCATCGGCGACGGTGCTTGCTACGAGACGCACAACATGAAGCTCTACGCCAAGCGCCTCCCCGCCATGTGCGTCGTCGCCCTCCTCTACGGTTCCCACTACGACATCCACGTCGCTCAGGCCGGTGTCGCAGGCACCCCCGAGGGCAACCGCATGGAGCGCGTCTACGCCCACGCCAAGATGTACCCCAACGAGGTCGAGCACACCTACTCTTTCATCCAGTTGATCACGGCATGCACCGCCTCCTTCGCCCACGGCGCCAACGACATCGGTAACGCCGTCGCTCCTTGGGCCGTCATCTACTCTGCATGGTCCACGGGCAACCCGGCCGCCTCGAAGCTCCCCGTCGCCACCTGGCAGATTGCCGTCCTCGCCCTCGTCCTCGTCTTCGGCTTCGTCACCTACGGCTACAAGATCATGACCGTCATGGGCTCCAAGCTCACCTACCACTCGCCCTCTCGTGGTACCTCGATGGAGCTCGGTGCGGCCATTACCATCCTCATCTTCTCGCAGTACAAGCTCCCCGTCTCCACCAGCATGTGCATCACGGGCGCAACCGTCGGCGTCGGTCTCTGCAACGGCACCTTCAAGGCCGTCAACTGGCAGCGAGTCGGACTCCTCTTCCTCTCCTGGATCGTCACGATCCCCATTGCCGGTCTCCTCGCCGGTCTCCCCATGGCCGCCATCCTGGCCGCTCCCCGCTTCGTCTGATCTACGCGCGCTCTCTCTCTCTCTCTCTGCTCTGTATATGCTATCTGTTTCATCCTTTGTCACCCGCACGTGTGCACGATGCCTCATTCAATGACACTTTTACATGATGACACCCTCGGCACGCTCCCGCAAACCACGCACAGCCTGAAGCGACTCGGCTCTCACCCCTCCCGTACCAGCCCCGCTCATCAGAACGCCAACTCTCAATCGCTCGCTCTCCCCCTTCTCCCGCTTGCCCGCCGCACGCAACATCTCCTCCAGTGCCTCGCGCCTGCCCTCCGCCTCAACGTAGAGAACGTAGAGCGCATCATACCCACCAGCGCCGGGCACGCCGCCGCCAAGCACTCCCGGCACTCCGTCGATCGCAGCGCTCAGCACCCGACCCATGCTGTCCGGCTCTACGGGCGCGCCGCTCAGCCTTCCTAGTTCGCGCATACCTGCGCGTGTGGAGCGTAGCGCATCGCGAGCGGCAATGAGGGCTCGGCCCGTCTCGCTCTCGGCGAGGCGAGTGGAAGACGATGTACCCGTTTCGCCGCCATCGTGCACGCCGTGGGCATGTCCGTGTCCACACCCGTCGGACACGCCTCCCCATTCGCTGCTCTTCCTCCCCTTCGCCCACTCCAGCGTCTCTTTGTACTCATCAGCGGCCCCTCCCTGCGCGAGTGCCATCCGTGCAAACGCGTCAGCGAGCGCCGAGTTGCTCGACGCAATGACATCGTAGAGCTGTTTTGCCCACTCGGGCTTCTTTGTCCTCCACGCCTGGACGGACGAGACGAGCGAGGGCGTATTTGATCCGGCATCGACATCTGCGAGGAGCAGGGAGATGCCTGCGGGGAGCGAGAGAGGAGCGGGACGTAGCGATGTTGATGAGGCAGTCGTGGCGGCGAGGCCCTCGAAGGCGGTTGGGTGGGCATTGCTCGTGGTCGTAGCAGAGAGGGGCGAGGGCTTCCAGAGCGGCTGCTGGAGCGGATCCAAGTGGGGGCCTAGCGATTCGACGTCGCGGAGTGAGGCCAGCTCGCCTGCCTCTCCCTTGGGCGCGCCGGTGACGGGTATCTTGGGTATGCTAGCCAGGAGAGGCTCAAGCACCTTGGCATCGAAGCGCCTGTAGATCTGACTGCCCCATACCGCCGCGCTGACGTCGAAACCGCTGCCTATTTTGCCCTGCGCCGCACAGTGTGCCAGCTGCGCAGTGTTGTGGGCAAGGGCAAGGGCAAGGTCGTCGTCGTTTTCAAGCGTGCGGACGACGCCCAGGTGCAGCAAGAGCGAGGAGACGAGCGAGGTGGTGAGGGCAGCGGAGGACCCAAGCCCGGTCTTGTGGACGTCGCGGATCGCTACGTCCAATGGGTGGAAGGGGGCGAGCGAGGAGAGGTATTGCGATGTTGGAGCATCCTCGCTGCCCTCGGCCTTCTGCGAGTAGAAGTCATTGTCCGCAACGACCGTGATCTCCAATCCTTGCGCCAGCTTGGCGCGCAGCGCCGGCAGAGGTACACGCTGGTACGCAAGAGCAAGTGAGTAGACGAGGGCGAGACAGAGGAAGGGTGATCGACCTGCATAGGGCGAGGACGCCGACTCGGAGCTGAGCGAGAGCGCTCCGCTCTCGATGTCGAGATCAAAGTGCCAGACAGCCTGTGTGAACTGAGGCGAGCGAATGGATAGCCTGCCTGCAGTTCCCGCCGCAATGACCGAGTAGAAGCGGGCGTCGGTGCTGATAACGAGGCCAGGATAAGCAGGGGAAAGGACGAGGTACCCGCCAGCGACGAGGACCTTGCCCGGTGCAGAGACGACCGTGGTGGGCGAGGGGCTCTGAGGTGCGGCTTGGGGCTGAGCGACGTCTGCTCTCAGGAAGCGCCACAATCCCGCCTCATCCTTATAGTCATGATGCACCACTGTAACCAACCACCTCTTCTCCCCGATCTCCCTCATCAACTGAGCCGTAGCACTCCGCTTAGGGAAGAGAGACTCCCACTCCCTCCAGATATCAAACGCCTCGTCCCGCCAAGCTTTGAAGGACTCCTCCTCGATGATCGTAGGCTGAGCAATCTCCTTGCCGGGGAAGATGCCCCAGGTGACTGCCTCGACTTGCCCTCCCTGGGGCATGTTGGTCTCAAAATCGCCGCGACGATTGCCCGCGAAGAAGGTGAGCTTGCCTTGCCCCTCTGCCTCGATGCGGGCAGCGAGGGCGTCTTTGTCTGACTCGCTCATGAAGAATTCGACAAAGGCCCTGCGAAGGGGCGAGAGTGACCATATCTGGTCAGCCATTGCGTTGCGCAGCTTGAGCCGGTTCACTGCTGCACTCACTTCTGATACACGTATCCGTCTCGCGGCCCGAAGCCGTACGTAGGATCCGCACTTGACACGCCATCAACAGCCGGCTGCGACCCTACGGTCCACCATCCCTTTCCCGGGGCATTAAGAGCCAAAAGCCACTGCTGGATGGCCAGCGTCTCGTCGAAGATGGGCGCGTCGCACCAGGGGATGCACTGAATCTTGTCTACGAGGTACGACGAGAAGATGGCGCTGATGTCGTCGTCGCTGACTGGGTATCCCCAGATGCGGAGGGCGTCTGCGGGCGGGACCTTGAGCGAGACTCCGTAGCCGTCGATTTCACCAAAGGCGGGACTGCGCGCGTCTCCGAAGCGGCCCTAGTGAGGAGCGTAAGGAGAAGACGGGTTGGTCAGCATCTGGGTGATCTGGCTGCCACCACCCGCCCATACTCACGTTGGGGAATTCGTCCCATGTCGCATCGCTCGTCGCTGCGGCCGCTGATCTATTCGCCCCCTTTGCTGCTGCCTGTGCTCGTGCGAGCGCCTCCTCCGTCACGGCTCTGTAATCGATGTTGGCGTGGGTATCCCTCGACTTGAAGGACGGCACCTTCGCGCCGGTCGCAGGAAGCGTCTCGGCCCCCTCCTGCTGGCACTCGACCCACCCTAATCCCTCGAGCACCCTTCGCACGCTCTTCTCGAGGTTGAGAGTGCACAAATGGAAGCCCCGAATGTCCGTCTCTAGGTAGAGGCGCGCGATCATGCTGATGGCGAGATGGACGCCGTACTCCTTTACCGCTGCGTCGTCGAAGCGGATGGGCTCGAGGGCTGCGAGGACTGTGGGGGGCACCTTGGACTTGCAGAGGTTCGTCATGCGGCGGAATGATCTGCGCGGGTCAGGGTGAGGGCGAGAGAGATAAGCAATTGTGAAGACAGAGCTGAGCAGTCGCAGCTTGCTCTGGGGCACGCACTGGTAGTTCTGAATGGGCATGATACCAGGCAGGATGGGGATGGTGATTCCCGCTTCTCTACATCTGCGATACCATTCTACGAAGACATCGACGTCGTAGAAGAGCTGCGTGACGACGAAGTCAGCGCCACAATCCTGTTTGGCTTTGAGGAAGCGCACATCGCGGTCGATGTCCTGGTCGAGGCTGTCGCAGTATCCCTCTGGATAACCTGCTACGCCGATGCAGAAGAAGTCGCCGTGGGATTGACGGATGTATTCGACGAGGTCCGTCGCTCGTTGGAAGCGTGAGTCGGCGGCCACCCCTGCGAATGAGTGAAGTGAGCCAAGCATGATCAGATCACCTTCCTTCTCTCGAGTCGCCAACTCACAATACTCGTCCCCCCGAGGCGGATCACCCCTCAACGCCAGAATATTTCTGATCCCCAGCCTCTTGGCCTCTTCGAGCGTCTCATCCAAACTATCCTTATCGACATTGGTACACGTCAAATGCAAACACGAATCCATGGCCGCCTCGCAATCCAAGTCCTCCCTCACACCCTCCATGGGAACTACCGGATCCCACACGCCCCTCTGACCCCTCGCTGCCAATTCCAAGCTGCGTTCCTTTGTCGATCCGCCAGCCCCCCATGTGACGTGGTTCCACTGTGGGGAAAGGGTGGCATTCATGCGAGACATGCGGGCGAGTAGGTTGGCCTGGCCTTGGGAGGTCTTAGGAGGGAAGAACTCGAGCGACCAAAAGGGACGCGATTGTGACGACGATGTATGCTGAGCTATCTTGGTCGTGATGTGCGACGATGATGAGGAAGAGGAAGATGGCATCGCTGCCCCTGGTCCTGCCTCTGCGGTGGTAGTCATCTCGCTGCGACGCGGTGTGGGGAAGATGGCAAGAAGAGGAGAGAGCAACACCGGAAGAAGGGGAAGAAAGCGCGCCCACGAGAGGCGAGGAGACCCCCCACTCGTTCAAGTCCGTCAGCCGGATACCGCGGCATTGGTCTGTCCAGTCCCGAAGCGCTCATCGGGTCTCTCTTGCCTCTCGCACGTTGAGCATTGAATTCTCTTCAGATTGGATTGGATAGGCAGATAGAAGGGTAGAGATAGAGAGGGTAAAGAGGGACATAAATGACATCGCTCTGCACCGCATACACCGTCGCCTATACCCTCAACTCAACCATACCTACCAGATCCTCATCTGACCTTCAATGCCCTCCTCACACCCCGCGCTACTCCTTCCCGCCCGCCGTCGACCCCATCGCGGGTGAATTGACAGCCGGCGTCCCACTCGCATCACTGCTCGCCATCGAATGAGGCGGGGGCGGCACCGCCTGCTGCTGCTGCTGAGCAGGATGGGCCACACCCGGATGCATGTGTTGGGGAGGCGGCTGTTGATGGTGAGGATGATGATGAGGATGGTGATGATGCTGCTGTTGCTGCTGATGCGGGTGCCCGCCGTGCTGCCCATGCGCATGGAAGCCGCCACCAGGCCGCATAGAGGCTGGGCCCATGGGTCCCGCGACAAAGTGGGGCGGCATGGGACCTCCCTGCCCATAGTACATCTGCGGTGGTAGCGCTGCGCCCCCTTTGCCTGCTGCGTTGGCCGTCGTACGGGGCGTGCCAGGGGGAAGAGCACCACCTGCTGCAAATTGACCAGGAGCCGCCTGTACCGTTCCTGCGGCCGCTTGAGCCGCAGCTGCTGCCGCCATTTGGGGCGAGTACATCGTGGCTGGCGGGCCCTGAGGCGGCATAGGTGGTGAAAAGGGCATCGCGTGCGGTGCGTGAGGATTGTGCGGCGTATGAGGCATCATGGCGAATTGCTGCTGTTGCTGAACAGGTGCTCCTCCTGCAAAGGGCATGCCAGGACCGCCGTGAGGCATTCCGTGCGGCATCGGCATCGGGTACTGGCCGTGAGGGGGGAAGCGATAGGGACCAGAAGGTGGTCCCATCGGGGGCTGCTGCTGTTGCTGAGGTTGGTAGACGAGAGCGGGTGAGGGGGCGTACTGCGGGGTGCCTGGGACTGGGGGCGCTCCACCTCCTTCGCCTTGCCCCTGCTGAAGAGGAGTAGTAGCGTGGCCAGGCGTGCCCGGAACAGCGGGCCCTTGAGCCTGTGGCTGCGTGTACATGGCACGGAAGGATTTGCCATTGTACGGCCAAGTGGGTGGGATCGACGACGACTCAGGCACCACCTTGGACGAGCCCTTTTTGAACGGCGTAAAGTCCTCGCGCACGTGCAGGGGCGTAGCCGACTTGTTGAGGGGACGATTGCCAAAGAAGGGATTGGCGGGTGGGGCAGGAGCGGCGGGAGTAGATGAAGCTGCCCCTGCTCCAGCGCCCGGTGTGAAGCTTGCGGCTGCAGGATTGAAGGGCTTGAAAGAGCTCGCCTTGGCGCTCATCTTGGACATTGCTGACGACGAAGGAAGCGCTGGCGCAGCACCAGCCGCAGGGGCCGCCCCGTCCTGTTTGGCCTTGAAGGGCGGAATCTTGGGAATCGTCATCTTAGAAAGCATTGCTTTGGTATCAGCCAGCTGCGCAGCCTGAGTCGACGGTGGTGCTGGCGTCGCAGCCGTACTTGCACTCGCAGCGCCGCTCGAAGACGTCGGAGCCATCGAAGAGGACTGAGCGTGAGCTGGTGCCGGGCTCAAGCTCTTTTGAAGGGCTGGATCGCGAGGCTTTGAATCCGGGCTCTTGTGTACGACTGATGCGACGTCTTCAGGCATGGGCGTCTTGAGCTTGAAGCTCGATGACCAGCTCTTGAGCTCGGCGAGGCGCGCCTTCTTCTCCTGCTCCGTCTGCTGCTGCTTGCGCGACTCGAAGCGCATTCGCTCAGAGGATACGAACTGCTTAAAGTCCGAATGAAGGCGATTGGACTTGCCGTCCTCTGGGGCTGCACCCCCAGCAGCAGCAGGAGCAGCAGCAGCGACCGTCGTAGCTTTCGGCGCTGTAGCTCCGCTCCCGTCACCATCTGGGATCGTGGGGCTTGCGACATTGACGGCGATGCTAGGAGCTGCAGCTCCTGCCTTCTTCTCGGCCGCCTCGGCGAGGACGACGCGAGGGCTGGCAGCCGCTCTTCTCGCTGCGGGAGGGACATAGGCATTGGGACCACGCTTGACGGCGCCGTACCTAAGCGCGAGACAAGGGGAGCATTGCGGGTTAGCTTGAATTCTGCTGCGACTCTCGTGCACGCGTCCACGCACTTGTCTTCCTCGTTCTGGCCCGAGTCATCGACATGTCCCCTCTCTTCTGCCATGTGAGTGTTCGAAGACACCTGCCCTTCAATCTCTGCTGCCAAACGTGCAGCTCTCCTTTCCTTCTCCTTGAAGTCCTTGCCGCTACGATCGAGCTTCGTCGTGTAGAGGTCCTCGTCGTAGTTGCTCTTGAGACCAAAGCGAGCTTCATTGGCTGCGAATTGATCCCATGCCTGGCCGGGCTTCGAAGACTTGCTGCTGTTGTTGGTCGCTGAGCCGTCTTCGATGCCTCCACTGAGTGCGCTGCCATCGTCGTCCCACTTTTCCAATGCCCTCGATGCCGGGTCTGGACGAGCTGCCGCAGAGATCTCGACGTCGGTGCGAAAGGCTGCGCGAGATCACGTCGCGACGAGACAAAAGAGGTCAGCTTTCCTTTTTGATGTCGATATCGTCGCCCCGCCCTCTGGCACACGATCCCACACTCACACTGTCGGTCCGCCTCTCGTACAGGCTCGCCCAGGGTCACCTCGTGAGCCTCGACGATGTCCAAGTCGCCGCCATTGATGACGAGGAGCTTCTGTGGAGCGCCCAGGGTACCATCGCCCTTGATCTCCTGAGCAGACGAGAGGCTGACGCCGAGATCACCGGGAGAGGTCGAGTGCAAGATACCAACGAATCGTTGTCCGCTTCGAGTCTTTGCAGTGACGGTGTTGCCTACCAGGCTGACAAGGACAAACAGGGTGCGGCTAGCTGCATCGTCCCCTCGTTGAGCAGTCTGCGTCTGCGATCCCAGCGAGGGGAAAGCAGAGGCCGATGGAGCCTGCGAAGGAGGAGCAGGAGCAGGAGCTGCTGCTGCTGATGGTCCGCGAAAGCCATTGGGAGTGGACCATCCGCGAGTGCTGGGACTGCTACCACTACCGCCACGAGGAGACGACGTGGAGAGGCGACTGCCACCGCGTGAGGCTGCAGTGCTTCCGCCTCTGGCTCCACGAAGGGACATGCTGGCGGCCAAAGAAGGTTGCGTCGCGCGAAGGGAAGGGAAGGGGGAAAAGGGGAGCCGGAGATCGCTGGTCGGGGCTGATGCCAATTAGACGTTGATCATGGAAGCAGCTGAGCGAGTACGAAGATAGAGTAGACTACGTAGCAGCAGCAGCAGCAGCAGCAGCAGTGGCGGCGGCGTTGCGAAAGGTCGCAGCCGTTGGTGATGATATAGAGTAGTAGCAACGACGACCGATGGTCCTGTCGTCGAGGCGCCTCGACTTGGACTCTCGGCCTTGGCTGCACGGCACGCCAGGTCGACGACGACGACGAGCGACAGACAAGAGACAGCCCGCCCGCGCGCCCCCCCGCCCCTCCGCCCCGCCCTTGGTTGCTCACAAGCCATCTTCATCCGCTGCCTGCTGCCTCCGCCCGCGCCGACGTTCGTCTGCCTCCGCCCTCGGCTCAATCTCAACGAGCGGGGAAGAGGCGACGACGAGCAGCCATGGCACACGACGCGAGCACGACGACGAAGGAGAAGATGGTATTTCACTTCTTCAATGAGCCGTCCTGTCTATCATATTACTATTCTCCGGGCGTCGCGCACGGTTTCACGACGAGAATTCGCGGAAACGCTCCTCGTCGGACATGTACGTCTTCTCTCCAGCTGGCGCCAAGACCTCTCCAAAGACGAGCTCACCGTGCAGCTTCCAGTCCTTGGGAAGCTTGTACTTTTCAATGAGGGCATCGTTGGTCAAGTTGCCGTAATGCTGGAGGTTGCCTCCCAAACCAGCAGTCTCGATGGCAGTCCACACATTAATCTGAGCCATGCCGCTCGAGTGAGTGCTCCATTGAGGGAAGCGGTCAGCGTAGAGGGAGATCTTCTCTTGCATCTGGCGAATGGCAGTCTCGCTCTCGAAGAACAAGACCGTCCCAGCAGCAGCCTGGAAGCCTTTCAGGCGTTCAGCTCCCTTTTCAAAGGCGTCGGCAGGCGCCACGGCCCGAAGCGCCTCTTTGACGGTGTGGGACCAGTAATCGTCGTGCGCCTGGTCGTACAGAATGACCTGCGATTGCGTGGGCACAAATTTTATCAGCTCCTACTCTGCGAGCGAGGGATTGAGGCGCCCGCTACTCACCACGCGCGAAGTCTGAGAGTTGAAGGAGGATGGCGACTGCTTGACGACCTCCTTGACCAGCTTCGACAGCTCCGCCTGGGCCAGCGGCAGCTTCTTGCCCAGCGAATAGATGGAGCGGCGAGATGAGATCGTGGAGAGGAATGCTTGAGCGGACATGATTGAAGCGTTGCGTGGAAAGGAAGAGAAGCTGGGATACCTATCCTCCTCCCCACGCCATCACGCAAGAAGGTAGAGTAGGCCGGGCATGCCCAGCTTAGGGCCGGGGGTTGCCGTTCCGGCGATTGAGGGCCACGCGGGCGGGCCAAGTTCAGGCACCGCTATCCGCTCCTCCACGTCCGTCCTTGACGCCTCGACGCCCTGACTCGACAAAACTACATCTTGCGCCGCCCGATGAGTCGCCCAAAGAGCTTTGCAGACGTCGTCGATGCTGTGAGGAAGTCGTGGAAGGGTGCAGGGAACTCAACACCTTCGGCGCAACAAGTCGCCGCCCCGCAATCGAGATGGCAAACGGCGCCTTGGCTGGGCAACTCGTTCCCCACCCTCGAGGCATCGCAGCTCGAGGTCCTCTGGCCTGATGAGACGGACGCAGACACTCGGCGGTGTGTCGAAAAGGCACTCGAAGACATGAAACTCAACTGGGATCTCGATCCACAGCTGCTCGGACAGCGATCTGATGCCTCGCAAGGGAGCGCCGCCATCGTTGCCCTTCTCAGCCGCCTCACCGCCGCTGCAAAGAGCGAGGCAGGACAAGCAGCACGCAAGGAAGGTGATGAGGCCACCACGATAGCAGAGGCGAGCAGCGAGCAAAGTGCTGTCAAGACTGCGGCAGGCACCTCTGATCCACGCCCGGCCAAGTCGTACGAACGTCACGACCTCCTCCGCGCCATTGAACGCCAGGACACGACGACGATCCTCGAAATTCGCAACTTCAACTTCGACCTCCTCCTCGACTCGGCCCCTGGCTCTTCCTCCGCCGCCAGCCCTCATGGCATGTCCAAGTCGACGCTCATGCAGACGCCACTGGGCTATGCCATCTCCCTAGGCCCCAAGTGGGAGTCGACGGCAATCGTCCTCGTCGGCGCCATGAGTAAATTTGTCAACACGCTGCCAGATCCAGTCGATGACGGCACGACCGGTCGTCACCGCGTGCGCAACACCTTCGACCCGCGTACTCTCGCCCGTCTGCGCAAGCTGCGCACCAATCTCAAGCTGGCCATCGACTCTTCCCTCGCCACAGACCAGACTCGTCTGCTCTCAAGCTACATTCAGGTCCTCTTCATGAGTGAAGGCCTCGCCTTTATCACCGACGCCATCGACTCGCTGTGCTCCACGATCCGCTCAAAACGTGGCGACCCAGTTGACGAGGCCACGCAGCTCGTCTTGCAGTTTGTCAATGCCGGCCTGACGACTAGCCAGGGAACAAGTAAGCGACGCAGCGTCTCGTCGCGCATCGCCTCGGTCCAAGACCTCATCAACAACGCCGTCGGTGACCTGCTGCTCATGGCTCTGTGGGAGCTCATCAGGCCTCGGAACGACGACGACAACGAGGACTCACAGGCTCTTCCCGCCTACTTCTTTGCCCGAGACGATCGAGTGACCACAGTATTCCGTCAGCGTCTCGATACTTTGGAGAGGCGCTCTAACGCTACGTCGACGAGCTACGAGTGGCGCCGAGCATTGCAAGTCAAGGAGCAGATAGAGGGCAAAGGGGCACGACGACTCGAAAGCAGCGAGAGACTCGAGGCGATCAGCAACGTCCTCTGCGGGAGGTCGTGAGAACGTCGCGAGGAGCAGCGAGTAGCAACTTCAGGTGCGATACGACATCAACAACCACACCGCGCCTAGCGTATCCGGCCGAGACACCACTTAGCGCTCGAGTGGTATCGGCAATCACTTCGATCATCAGAGCACCTCCGGCCTGAACTTACGTCGGGCGTGCGATTATGGCATCACAAGGCGAAATGGGCACAAGATGATGCGCACCGTGCACTGCCCAACGACAAAGCGTGGGAGCTCGCTCGGTGACACTGAGTTGTCTCGGGCCCCGATCAATCCAATCGCCTCTCGCTAGGAGAGAATGCGGTCGCCGTAATTGTCCTTGTACCCACGCTTTATCCTATCGTGCTGTCTCAGCGAGATTGGTCGCAGAGCTAGAGCCACTTTTAAGCTCTCGAATAGCGCCACGCGGTCGATGGTCGAGGCACTGACGGAGAGGGCAACGGCTGGCGACGCTAGCCATAGACGATGATGCAGCGGCAGCCGGAAGAGCAAGAGGAGCAAGTCGCCGCGATAGGCCTGCCTGTATTCACGACGTCACGGTCGCGTCTCCGCTCGATCACTGGCTCTGCGTTGTCGTCGAGGAGCATTCAAAGCTTGAAGCGGCGACGAGAAAAGGAAGATTCGATGAGCCGGGCGTGCGTGGCGTGGCGTCTGTGCGTCGTCCCGAGAGTCGTGGCGGGCTTCGAAAGTCTCCGCGCCCGCATGCGGTCGACGCGTCGACCGGCACAGGCGGGAAGGGAGCACGAGAGCTTTCGACGGACGAGAGATGTTGGTTGTTCCAAGTTGGGTTCCGTTTCTCACGTCAAAGCGTCTCGTCAACCTTGTTTAGCCAGAATGACGACCTCGATGACCTCGACGACCTCTTTCGGACCTCCCACGCAGGAACCGGCAGAGAGAGCTTGATCGAGCTCCGGATAGGCCAAGCAAATGATGCGCTCCTTTCAATCACCGATGCCCTTGCTTGCTTGCTCGCTCCCTCCGTATCGTCATCGCCGAAGCAAGCACCGCTCGAGGACGAGATGCTACAAAAAGGATCATGGGCGGCGACTAGTTGCTCCATCTCGACTCCTCATCGCTCCTTGCTCTCCGATTCCCTCACTCCTCCCCTCCACCCCCTCTCCCGCCATGTTGTCGTGGACCCCACTCGTCGTACTTGCGCTCCTCGCCTTGGTGCCCTCTGCCCACGCATATTGGATTCTTGGCCACCACAACCTCGTCTCACAGCGCCTCGACCCCATCATCGCCCCCAATGGCATCTCAGGTCACACGCACGCCTTTGTCGGCTCAGCTGCCATTCAACCCGGTCAAGACGTCAACACGATGTGCACCACCAGCCCCGTCAAGGCCGACCTCAGCAAGTACTGGGCGCCTCAGCTCTACTACTACAACGGTGACACACGCAAGTTTGCGTCCATCAACCTCGGCACCGTCAACACCTACTATCTCAACCGCGGCGGTCCCAAGATGGGCGAGGACTCTACATCGCTCCAGCCGTTCCCCAAGGGTCTCAAGATGATTGCTGGCTCAGCCATGCTCTTTGACGCACCCAACTCTGACCCCATCAAGGCCAAGGCCGTCAGCTTCGTCTGCCTCGGCGGCAACAACCCTCAGACCACGACGCTGCCCACTGGCGTGTGCTCCGGCGGTATGCGCGCTCAGATCGTCTTCCCTTCGTGCTGGAACGGCAAGGACCTCGACTCGGACGACCATCAGTCGCACGTCGCCTACCCCATTGGTGGCCAGGCCGACACGGGTGACTGCCCCTCAACGCACCCCATCAAGTTCATGACCCTGTTCTACGAGTTCATCTACGACACTGGATCGCTCCAGGGCAGCGTCACAAAGGGCAATTCGAGCAGCGGCTTTGTTCTCGCAAACGGAGACGCCATCGGCTACTCTTTCCACGCAGACTTCGTCAGCGACTGGGATACGACGGTGCTCAAGGCTGCCATTGACGAGTGCGATGGCGAGCTTGGCGGCAACATTCGCCAGTGTGCTCCCTTTGTTCCCTCGATCCATGAAGAGACGACGACGCCCAACAGCGCAGACCCGGCAGCCGGCTACTGCCGTACGGGCGCTGCCGTCAATGAGGTCGTCCTCGGTAGCAACTTTGATGCTCTTCCAGGTTGCCAGACGGTTAAAAACGGTCCTTTCAAGGGCGCTGGCGCTGGCTGCACGGCCAGCAGCCCTACGACGACGGCCACGCCCAACAACTCGACGCCCGCCGACGCCGCCTACCGGGGCTGCTACCAGGAGCCCACGAACGCACGAGCCCTCGTCAACAAGGTCAGCTACAAGGGTCAGATGAGCACGAGCGTCTGCCGCGCCGCCTGCTCCGCTGCTGGCTTCTCCGTCGCCGGCATGGAGTACGGCCAAGAGTGCTGGTGCGACAACTCCATGACCTCTGGTGCCAAGAAGGTCTCTGACGACTTCTGCAACATGGCTTGCCCCGGCAACTCGACGGAGACGTGCGGTGGTAGCAGCTTGCTCTCCGTCTACTCTATCAAGGCCGTGACAACTACGGCTGCTACTTCCATCCCGCCTACCGCTGGCACGTCGAGCTACCAGGGCTGCTACCAGGAGCTCAGCGGCGGGCGAGCTCTTTCCAAGGCCTCGTACTCGAACAGCACCAACACGCCCACTCAGTGTGCCGCCTTCTGCGCATCCAAGGGTCTGCAGTTCTCGGCCACTCAGTACTCGTCCGAGTGCTATTGCGGCGCATCGATTTCGACTGCCAAGCTGGCCGACTCGCAGTGCAGCATGTTGTGCTCGGGCGACAAGACGAGCTTCTGCGGTGCCGCGAGCCGATTGCAGGTCTACAAGGACAACGCCTGGAAGCAGAGCCAATTCACCGTCATGCAGCAGGGACAATGGAACTTCACCGACTGCGCCGTCGACTCGCCAAGTGCGCGCACTCTGCCGACGGGCATCTCGAACCCGGCCAACACGGTAGCGGGTTGCCTCGCTGGGTGCCAGGCAAAGAAGATGACCTTCTGCGGCGTCGAGTACGGTGGGGAGTGCTGGGGCGCAACGAAGCTGCCTACGGGCTTCAAGGCAAGCAATGCGGAGCCCGTGGCGCGCGGCTGCTCGATGCCTTGCAACGGCAATTCGACGCTCTACTGTGGTGGATCCAGTCGCATGAACCTGTACACCTTCTTCTCCAATGCCTCGCCGACGAGGCCGACTGTGCTGGCGTAGGCGTAGCAGCGTTACGCGCATGCCACCTCTCACAACCTTGTATTATAATACCACGAATCGTGTCACTGTCATTGCTTGCGTTGGTCATTGCTTGCGCCCGTCCACACTCACTCATCCCGCCTGCCACCGTCTCGCTGCAAGCCTTCCCTCTTGCCAAAGGCTGGCAGCCCACTAGCCAATCGCTGCCCTGCCACCAAAGAGCTCCAGTCGAGTTTCTGCCCAGGTGGAGCGTTGGCTCGCGCTGCGATGAGGTGTTGATGAGCCACGTCTACGATGGGCAAGGGGCAGTCCACGCTGGCACCGAGACGACGAATGTGCGAGGCGTCCTTGATGCCGCCGTCGAGGGAGAAGCCCTCTGCTGAACCGAAGCTCTGGTCAAGGATCTTCTTGGCGTAGCCGATGGCAGATGGGGCTGGGTCTGACAGCGATGCGAGGGTGAATCCGTGAGCGCTCGTGATGCTTTCGTCGCGGCTGTCTCCGCGCCCACTCACAAAACTCTTTAACAAAGTCAAAGAACTGGTCTGCTCCTACACCTGTCTTTTCTGCCAGTGTCATGCACTCGCTGAGCATCTCGATGGTGCTCAGAATGAGCGAATTGCCAATGAGCTTGAAGCTGGCCGCTCGCTCTGGGTTGCTACCAAAGTCCATGACCTTTCGGCCGACGCCCGGCACGAGGAATTGGCTCACAAACTTCTTGGCGTTGTGAGGTCCAGCAATGGCAAACACGAGGGTACCAGCATGGGCCATGGGAGGGGGGCCGAAGGCGGGAGCTGCGATGAAGTAGCGGTTGGGGACAGCAGAGATCTGACGTTCGAGTTCGCCTGCCAACCAAGAGACAAAGGAGCAAGATGATCAGCGGCCACGAGTATATGCGCTTCTCTTGGCTCAACGCGCTGCTCACCCGTCGTTTCCGGGTACAGCGTCGAAGTGTCTACAAAGATTGTCTTGCCCACACTGGCTTCCCTGTGCCCTGGCTTGCCATTCTTCTTCTCCTCTCCCTCGAGCAGCTTGGCAAACACATCCTTTGCCGCCTTGTCATCGCTCAGGCTTACGAATACGAGATCACACTTCTGTCCCATCTCGACGAGGTCCTCGCACACCTTTGCCATGTCCTTCGCCTCGTCTACAAGCGCCTGAGACTTCGATGCTGTACGGTTGTAGACGAGGAGAGGAGGCAAAGGAGGCTGACGCGAAGCCATATTGCGGGCGAGGTTGAGGGCCATGCTCTTGCCCATGTTGCCCAGCCCCACCCAGCCAATCTGGTGCTGAGGGTGAGGCGTAGCGGGGCGCGAGTAAGGGTGAGCAGGTGGTGCGGCGTGGTGGGATGACATGGTTGGCGGCGTGATTCGATGTGGAATGAAGGTCAGCAAGAAGCGTCGTTCGCAGCATCGGAGAGAGTCGAAGGGTCGAGTGAATTGCTCCGCTGCCGTCGAGTGGAGGCTGTGGGTCAAGGTCGCGGCCGCGACGTGCAGGCTCGCATCACTCGCAGTCAAGATGGAAGGAACCTCGTCATTTCGTCATCATTCATGTCGTTTCAGTAAGGGATGGGCGTGGGCGAAGCCAAGAGAAATAGAGTAGAGAAGAGACGATCACGACGTACTACGGTGAATAACATCAATCTATCCATGCATGCATGCGAGTCCTACGTTATTCTCCCCCTCTTCTCGTCGGTCGTCTCTTGCTAGTAGCTCCTCCTGCCGCGCGTGTCGTAGGGCAGCAGCGCCAATGCTATGGGGCAGAGGAGCGTGACTCCACCGCCAAGGTACAGCGTGTATCTGGCGGCCAAGTCTTTTGAGATGTCCGCATACTGGCCGTACAGGCTGTCTCCTGCCAAGGGAGCTACGATACCCGCAATGCGGCCCAGCGTCGACGTGATGCCCGCAGCTGTCCCTCGCACCGCACTTGGGTAGAATTCGGGTACGACGGCGTAGAGGACGGCGTTGAAAAGGGACTGGAAAAAGTACTCCATAGCATTGAGGCCGACGGAGCCAGCCTCGGTGTCGATGATCGTGTAGATGAACATACTCACACCCATGAGAGCTGAGCTGATGACCATGACCCACTGTCGTCCGACACGAGGCACCTCGATGAGAGCGCACCCAACCAGGCAGGCAAGGATGCCAGGTGCGTAGATGATGACATAGTCGCGGTACGTCTCGGATAGGGCTCGACCTTGTTGGAGGCCCCGGTCGGCGAGGATCTGAGGCAAGAAGGTACCGGCGATCGTGAAGCCAAAGAAGCTGGAGCGTACGCGCAAAGAGTGCAACTGATCAGCTTGTTGCGCACACGACGCTTCGCGCTACGCCCAATCACTCACTCGGCCATGTATGTAAGCCACATCAAAATGGTGATCCTGGCCATGACCCTGTCCCTGAACAGGATGTGGATCCCACGCAGCTGCGCGCCCATCTCTCCTAATGTCCTTGACACAGTTTGCCACGCCGTCTCATCTTCTTCAATCTTTTCGTCTGAAGGAGCAGGCTTGGCAGAGACTCGAGGAGAGACACGACGCCCGCCTGCGGTACCGCTTGCTCCGCCGGATGGCGGCGCAGCCCTCTTTGCTGCTTGAGCCGCCTTGTCAGCATCGGAGTCGGCGTTGGCATCTGAAGCTTCTGCCGTCCCGGTCAGCATAGGCTTGTCGGCTGCCGTGTCATGGGTAAGACCTGACAGGCGAGACGCCATGTCGCTATCGCTGCTGCGGCCGGTCTGAATCTCCATGCAGCGTTGCTCGATCTCACGGAAGTCGTCCATGTCAAGGCGAGGCCTCTCAACTTTGTTGACCTTGGCAATCTCGTACAGGACCTGGAGCGCCTCCGCGTCGTGCCCGCGGTTGATGAGGTAGGCTGGTGACTCCCTGAACTTGAAGACTAGAAATCGTACAAAGAAGACGAAGAGCGTGATGGCTCCGATGGTGTAAAGCGTGTATCTCCAGCCAGCATTCTCGCTCCTTGTGCAAGCGGCCAGCTGATCGGCCATGAGCTCAGCGCTGCCTCCTCCGCACGAGTAGCGGGGCACGAAGCCGTAGGCGATGCCTGATGCTGCTAGGGTGCCAATGGGCTGGAAGACGCTGAGCAGTGCGAGAAGATAGTGACGGCCAGTCGGCAAGAATTCGAGTGTGATGGTGCAGTCGATGGGGATGTTGCCGCCAACGCCAAAGCCGACGAAGGCGACAAGGATGCGCAGACCGGTGAACGAGGGTCCTGCACCGCTCGCGACGCCAAAGATGCCAGCAATGAGGCAAGTGAGGTAGAAGGACCACTTGCGGCCAACGACGTCGACGCCGATGCCCCACGAAAAGGCGCCTACGGTAAGTCCCACGTTGAAAGCAGTGGTGAGGGTGCCAATGTTGCCGTCCATGGCTCCGAAGCCCTCGTTCTTAAGGGGCACGAGGATGAGGCCAAATGCTTGAGCCCAGAGGAGGTCGATGAAGAAGCCAAGGCCGCAGAGGAAGAAGATGAACCACTGGGATGGGGAGCGAGAGGCAAGCAAATAGGACGTATCAGTATGCGGATGATGATGCTTTGCACCCGCGCTGCGCGTCTCACCTGGTATCGGCCCATTCCCATTGCATCAAGCTCTGCGCTTACGGCGAGCGACTTGTTCTCCTTGGCAGAGCGCCTATCGTCAAAAGCAAGCATCCAAGGAGATTCAGTGAGCTCGCCACCTTCGGCGGCAGCGTCATCGGAGGCTGCGGCTGCTGCCTCTTCGGGACTGGCCTGATCGGCGCCGCTGAGAATGCGAGAGTTGCGGATGGAGCTGCGGTGAGAGCGTGATGACATGAACGATCTTCGAGCTCGAGCCCGAGATGGCGAGTCGCTGTTGTTGCCTCGCTGAGCATCACCCTCTTCGTCGTCGCTGTCACGCGGCAGGATGCGCTTCGAAGAATGGCTGCGCTTGAGGGTAGGAGTACGAATCATGTTGCGCAGAGGAATCGACTCTGAACGGAGGAGCGCTACGGTGGGGTCGACGTCGAGGTCCGAGTAGGAAGACGAGGGAGAGTCCGAGTCGTGCGGGCGAGGATGGTCTTCGTCGTCGTGGTCGTTGCTTGCGGCGTGTCTGCCTAATGGCATGCGGCGATAACGCGGCGAGCTGCGATGATTACGTGGTGCGCTCGAGAAAGCACGCGTGAGGTAACGGGCCTGACGTACTCAACGTGCTCGATGTATCCACCGGGTGATTACGAGCGGAAGAAGGGTCGAGGGACTATGCAGAGGTAGCGCACAGAATGGTGAGTTGAAGAAGCAACGATGGACTAGACGATGACCGACGACAGAGGGATGACGAGGGACGACACACTGTGAGATCTCGCCCTACGCCCGCATTGCCTGACCTGACTGGCATCAAACTTTCGTCCCCGACTGGCTCGTCTCGCTCGTCTCTCCACGCAAGCTTACGAAGTCTAAGCGGCCAGTGCGGTCAGGCCAAAGGGAGTTGCGAGCAGCGGGCGGCGGCTAAATGGGAGGCGACGAGCGAAGCTGCAGAAGCTAGGCAAGGGTCCACTCCGCGTCTCTCTGCCGCCGAGCCTGCCGTCTTCACCTCGCCGCACTGCCCGCCGCACTCGAGGTTCCCAGGCTATGGGAGCAAAGCTGGGTCCTCAGGAAGCAGGAACAGAAAGGAGAGGAGCAAAGGCTCACGCGTGGATCAGGTGGTCAAATGGGAAGGCGAACGATCACCAAGACGATGCCAGGACAGCCCTTCCATGAAAGCAAGCACTCAACATCGATAGCGGACGTTCGGGGGTCGACCTGACGGCAGCGCGACGGCACACTGTGGACCTTGAACCCTGTCTCCGAAGAATGACGTCGGCCGTCTCAGTCTTCTGGGCCGCGCTCGCGTTGCTAACGATGTGGATTCCAGAGCGCGTTGATGATAATGATGAAAAACGAGTGACGACGAGACATCTTACACTATCGAGATGAAATTAGATGCGAGGAGCGCACACTAGTCCTCCTGCATACCGTCCACGCTTTGCTCCTCCTTGACTTTGGTGGTATCCTCGGCAGCCTTGTTTGCTTTGCTAGCCGCCTTCTTGTTGCCTCCTGCCGCTGCCGCCGCCGCCTTCTTGCTTGAAGGTGCAGTCGCCCCGTCAACTGTAGAGTTCGCCGCCTTGCCCGCTTTTCCCTTTGCTGCACCCCCTGCCTTGCCCTTCTTGGTCGTCCCCATCGTGGAAGAAGCTGCCTCAGCCCCAGCCACGTCGTCGTCGTCCTCGTCCCCATTTGCAACGACAACGTCTACCCCCAATTTGTTGCGCGCCAGCTTCGCCCTCGCGTGGTCTCGCCTCGAGCACAAGTCGCGGTGTTCCTCAAGGAGCTGCCTCAGATGCTCGACGGACTTGCCCAGCACTACCGCCTCGCTGCGTGGACCCGCTCGTCCATCGATGCGCTCTCCTCCCACATCGTACGAAGCGTCTGCGTCCGCGGTCCCATTGTCACCCGTGCCACCAGCTCCGCCACTGCCCTCCTTCTCAAGGGCTTCACGCAGCGCTGGTACGCCGGCGCAAAGCATCTCGTACCCTTTGCGGATGTTGGCGCGACGCTTCTGCTCCGAGGCGATGTGATTGGCCTTCTTTTCAGCTTCCGTCAGGAGGACGTGGGGCGCCTTCTTGCCCTTTTCTCCTCCTCCAGCCGCTGGATCTGGACTGCTCGACGCCTTCTTGCCGCCGGCCTCAGCGTCATCTTCGGCATCGCCGCCCCGCTTCTGCGACGCTTTCTTCTTCTTTTCCTCTAGCAACTCAGCTTTCTTTGCGCGCTCTTCTTTTCGGCGTTCCTTCAAGTCGACGAGGTGCGGCTGGAAAAGCTTTCTCTCTTCGGCCTCATCCCTGCCAAAGAAGGCCTCGACGACGTGTGGCGCCACACCTTTTCGATCCACGCGTGACAGATTGAGCTTGAGCGGAGGGTACGATTCGCTCGTCTTGGATGGCGAGGGAGCTTTCGGCCAGGGGCGATACAGATTCGAGCTGGAGTCGGAGCGAGTCAATGCGCTATCCGCGGTCGAGTCGGGACCAGGAGCCGATGCAGCGTCGCCTGTTCTTCTCCCAGTCTTGGACGAAGAGCGTGACCCGCTGGCTTGCTGCGTCTGATCCGCCATCTCGGAGTCACCATCTGGCCCCCATGCAGCAGCGATGTGTCCAGGAATGGTTGGCGGTTGATGCGCAGATTGCTGTCCATTGCCGTGCGCAACACCTTCTGGTGGGGAAGCGGCAGGGAAGTCGTGGCTGCTGGGGAAAGAGAGGCCCAAAGATGACAAGCTCGGGCCAGTCTGAGCAGCACCCATAGGTGAAGCAGACGAGTGAGGAGACGCGTAGGCGCCGCCTCCGCCGCCGCCGCCTGACGATGATGACGACGAAGAGGCTTCTGCGGTAGGCAACGACTCCATATACCGCCTACGCTCTGCCTGCAAGGCCTGAAGCTGCTGCATCTGCCATTCACGACTCTGTCCGTACGCTCCTCCACCGGCAGGACGAGCTTGCGAAGCTGGATCTGCCTGCGAGCCAGAGGCCGTCTGGCCCCAGCCCCACGATGATGCAGCGTTCTGCGCCGTCCCATGGTAGGCGGTTTGCTGCTGGCGTTGCGGTATTTGATAGCCTGGCTGAGCGATCGATGCCGAATTACGCCTCACAAAGTCGTTGAAGGACGTGTCTGCCGACACTGCGTTATGCGACGTTGGCTGCATTGAATGCGGCGTCTGACCTGGAGCCCACGACTGCTGTCTCGAGCGAGACGGACCGCCATTGTTATTACCACTGCGCAGCGCAGACGAGCCTGACGAAGGCGAAAAGTGAACTGAAGGGTCCCAAGGCGGTAAGCTGGGACCTGCCCCGCTGCCTGATCTCATCGAATTTGCCATGCTGTTGTTGGGTGCCGTCAAGCTTTGAATTAGGCCAGGAGGTAATACAGCGGGCACTTTGAAGCCGGGTGCGCCGTGTTGAAAGGGATCGAAGGAGAAGGCAGAGGCAAAGGAGTCGGTCATGAATCGGGCCTCGTCTGATGAGAAGAGTGGATTGTCCGTTGGTGGGGCGGGTGGAGGAGGATGGCCGCTGTTGTGACTGCTGTGATGCGAGCTACTGGTCGCCATCATGGGAGCATGTGAAGTGGATGAGGACGGAGCACCCGTCGTCGCCGTTGGCGTTGGTGAAACGAGTGGGGCATCTGTAGTAGCCATCGATGTCCCACCGCCAAAGGACATAATGCAAGCCAATGGTCCGCCCGCAAACGAGGATGATGGATGATGTGATGGAGGGAACGCTTGATTGGGGTTTAGCGGGCTGTGCTAGCGTGCCTGAATAGATCTCACGCGACGGCGACGGCGGCGGCGTCGGTGGTGACGAATGGGAGGATGCGGAGACAGTCGTCGAGAGGCGGCTGCGTCGACGGATCTAGCGTCGAGTCGAGTGAGTGAAGTGGCTTCGACCCCGGGCGGCGGGCGGGCAGGCAAGGACGGCAGGCGAGGCCAGATGCTCCCTCTCTCTCTGTCTGTCCGCCTTTCTCTCTCGGCTGATCGTGAGAGCGAGCCGGAGGCGGGGGCCGGAGCTCAGCAATTGCGGGGGATCGCAAGAGAGCACCGCGAAGATTTGGGGGAGAGATTGATAGTAATCAAATGGGAGGAGGCGAGAACGAAGAGAGTGGTACGCAGCTGGCTCCGGCGAGGCGCTCATCTTGTGTCGAGCGAGGTGGTAGACAAAGGTGCCCGCTGGAGACGTCGGGTACGACGGCAGGGAGCGGGAAGCGGCAGGCAGGCGGCAGGCACATGGGAAAGGCGGAAGGCGGGCGATTGGAGATTGTGGGCGATTGTCGACGAGAATGACTTTGCGGGGTGTGCGGGTTCACGGAATTGCAAACCTACCTCGTCCTGTCCCCTCTTACCATGGCATGGCCAGCGACGTCTGTGGTAGCGCTCACAGCATGCAGTAGAAGAACAGCGGCAGCAGCGCCGCGATGTAGCGGAAACCTACCGCCGCTCGCATCCTGCTCAATCGTACGTCGTCGCTACTTTCACTCGACGGGAGCGGCGTCATATTCCCCCTCTGCTCGAGCTTCACCCTCATCGCCTCCGTCTGGTCCAACAGCAAGATACAATGAATTGGTGCAAAAGGGTCTGCTGAAAGATGACGACCATCAGCGCTCCATTATAGCCATCTTGCAGGGCTTGCACGAAGAGCTTACGCTCTATCGACCGCCGAATCCTACGAGGCCGTTGGGACAGAAGAAGGAGGTGGAAAAGAGGGGCTTCGTGAGTGGCCGCCGGCGATGGCGACGCGGTAGAGCTCAAAAGGTTGCATCGAGCTGAGAGGTTTCCTTCTTCGCCCACGCGCAGTTCGGCCGCCTTTTCGGCTCATCATCACACGAGGGCAGCGATGGACACGACGACGGCAAGCTGCAAGTACCAGAGGATGTGCCAAAGGGGCTTTACCTTCACGGGGACGTAGGCACGGGTAAGAGGTGCGCGAGCGAGAGGGCAATCAGTAGAGTGCTACTCCTCATGTTGATCTGTCCCTTACCTTCCTGCCGTCACGCCGCTTAGCATGCTGATGGACCTCTTCTTCGACACACTTCCCGACAACATCACACACAAACGACGCATACACTTCCACCAGTTCATGATCGACGCTCACAAGCGCATGCACGCCTTCAAGACGCTCACTCACAAGCCCAGTGGCATCGTCGTCGGCGCCTCGTCTCGCGTCATGAGCGGCGCAGCCAATGCCATCTCGGGCGGGCCTGCTGGTGGGGCAAAGGAGAGGGCAGCGGCCGCTGCGGCAGCTGGCGAAGACGTAGACCCGATCCCTCCCGTGGCCATGGAGTTCGCTCAGGAGGCCACCGTGCTCTGCTTCGATGAGTTCCAGGTCACCGACATCGCCGACGCCATGATCTTGCGGCGCCTACTTGAGCACATGATCGCCCACGGCGTCGTCTTCGTCATGACATCGAATCGCGAGCCGAAAGACCTCTACAAGAACGGCATCCAGCGCTCTTCGTTCGTGCCCTGCATCGAGCTCCTCCAGTCGCAGCTGAAGGTGCAGGACCTCAACTCGGGCACAGACTACCGCAAGGTGCCCAAAGCTCTGAGCAAAGTCTACTACGCGCCACTCGACGACAAGAACCTGCGCGAGTTTGAGAAGTTGTTCGAAGCCTTCACGAGCGACCCGCACGATCCGGCCATCGAGGGTCGCCCGCTCACCATCTGGGGCCGCACGCTGGCCGTGCCCCTCTCGACGAAGAAGGTGGCCCGCTTCTCCTTCCACGACCTATGCGGCACGCCTCGCTCTGCGGCAGACTACATTGAGATCTGTCAGACGTTCCCGACGGTCTTTGTGGACGAGGTTCCCAAGATGGGGCTCGACCAGCGCGAGATGGCCAGGCGCTTCATCACCTTCATCGATGCCGCCTATGAGAGCAAGACGAAGCTCTTTGCGAGCAGCGAGGTGCCCATTCTGCAAATCTTTGGCGCTGGCACGGACGGCAACAAGAAGGTGCGCAGCGCAGCGCGAGAACGGAATGATGGCCGCCGTGCGACGAGCTGACCCTTCTACACTCTCCTCACCCCGCCGCAGGCCGAGACGAGCGACGCGATGCGCGAAGCAATGGACGCCCTGGGCATGACGATGGACCAGCTCGGCGGCAATCCTATCTTCAGCGGAGACGAGGAGTTGTTCGCCTTTGCCCGCGTCATCTCGCGACTGACTGAAATGGGCACGACGCAGTATGCAGAGCTGGCGGGAGTCGGGAGCAAGGAAGCACCGCCGGAGATGTAGGCGCGGCGCAGCGCACAACGATTGCAATGTGAAGGCCTTCTTCATGCTACCATCAAGCGTCATCGCACTTGACTGTCTCACCCTGCTGCTTAACGCCATACAAGGTCGTCGTGAACACATTTCGCCAGATGAACTGAGCTGATTGAAGCGCAGCGCAGCGTTTGCCTGTTTCTGGCCATCGACACAGAGTCGACATTCATCACTACTCCTCCTTCTGGCACCGACGGCTCCGCAACACAGCAATGACTTTCCCGCCAGAGCCTCAATAGCGCTAATGCGTCTGAGCTGGATGCCAGATGCCATGAACAATGGATAGCCAAGGTGTGCTTGCAGCGGCCCGAATACTGGATTGCATTGAGCAGAGTAGAGCGGAGGACGATTGAGACGTCGTGGATCGCATTGAGCTTAGCATGACAGAGGGTGACGCCGCGCAGCAAGGCTCGCAGCGATCAAGGGCATGTGGGTGCTGATGAATGGAACGGCCGTCACAAAGTAAAAGAGCTGAGTCACACACGCCGCGCAAGCATCGGAAAGGCAGGGCTCTCTTCAAAGAAGCGTCGCGCTGTGACATCAATCACAATCCTCAAGATCCATTTGAGGCTCTCTATCAAAGCGCTACGACGACGTGGATTGCAAGTGATGCTGATGACCGCAGATGTAGCCTCAATACTCCCTCGGACGAGCGCGATCATCATTTGCGAGGTTCTCCGTGGATTGTCATAGGGGTTCGCGTTCATGTCATGAAAGCCGTCGAGCTCGGACGTCACGTGTCGCCGGCTCAGCGCGACACCTAAGCAAGACGCTGTCAGCCCGTCTGTCATCTGTCGTTACTCCAAGTGGCAATGTGCTGTGCTTCGTCACTCGTGTGTTTTACTCGGCGAGAGAGGTGCTCAGCTCGCTGATGCACGAGAGAAGCTGGGTACAGACGTCATTGATGGCATTGCGGGGTCTGTCCGCTCTGCAGAGAAGCAAGCACGGTAACGCAGCTGCCATTGACAAGGTACACGGCAGTAGACTCTCTCTGCATTGATCTGCCAGCATCACCACACAAACGCGCCAATGGCCGAGACAAGCCCGACAGCGAGAAACCCACATCGCACAAGGTGTAGCTTCTGCCATTGCTGGAAGAGCTGCTCTACCTCTGCCTCGTTGACGCTTTCACGCTTGTTGGCCTCCTTGCGGAGTGCCATGAGCTTCGTGTTAACGGGCATGATGACAATGAGCTGTAAGGCGCGTCGTACGGCGTGCGGGGGAGTTGTGATGATCAGCTGAAGTACACGCACACGCCTGCTATGATACGTTAAGGAGCGCGGCGCTGCGCAGCGGCACGCGCTGCGCCGGTACTTACAGTCCAGGGCACGATCGAGAACTGCGCTGCCGCCCCGATGCCCAGCAGCCTCCAGTTGGGCGTGAGGGCGGCGAGCTTGTTGCGATTCATGGCGTAGAGGCTGCCCCAGAGTGCGGAGCAGGCGAGGCCTAGCGCCGGGATGACGGTGCCCATCTTGTAGGAGCGCTCCCAGAGGGTGAGGCGCTGGTTGATATTAAGGGACGGGCTGCGGGAGGGAGAGTCGAGGAGATCACCCTGGTGCTTCATAGCATAGTGCGGATTGATGATGAGAGGATAGGCGATGGCGAGACCTAGCGATGGGCGAGCGGCGAGCGGCGAGGAACGAAGAGTGTCAGTCAGATTGTGTGAGCAGAGAGGCAGCGTTCAAGTGCTCTGCCGCCCTTCTGGCTCACCAGCTTGGACACCAGCCAAAGCCAAACCGACGGTTGCGACGGCATTGGAGTAAGTCGGCGAAGGTACGGACATGATGATGGCGGCGAAGTGGTGGTTCGAATGGCAAGATGATCGTCGCCGCAACCTTCAGCACAGGCCCACGGAAAGCGGATTCGAGATGGTCAGTGCGCAGCCGTCGAACTAGAATCGGGCAAGAGGGAGAGCCGCTCTCACGATGACCAGCAATGCATTGCGATTTGTACGAGATCCATTGACAGTGTCCCTTTGCATGTTCTCGCCCCCCTCACAGCACCACGAGAGGCATCGCCTGGGGCTCGCTCATCGTGATGGTCCTCGTCTGCGTAAACTCGTGCAGACCCGCCACGCCATTGAAGCGCCCAAACCCACTCTCCTTCCAGCCACCGTGCGGGATGCTCGGATGGTCGTGCACTGTGATCGCATTGACGTGAACCTGCCCTGCTTCGATCTGTTGAGCCAAACGCACAGCTCGCACCTCGCTGCCGTAGACTGCCGCGGCTAGACCGGCAGAGTTGCTGTTGGCCAGTCGGACAGCCTCATCGTCCGAGGTGAAGGTAGTGACGGAGAGAATGGGCGCGAACGCCTCCTCTTGGAAGAGACGCATCTCTGGCTTGACGCCGCTTACGACGACTGGCTTGACAGAGGCATGCTCGACGTCGTTGGCGCTCGAATCGCCCGCAGCAATCTTAGCGCCAGCCTGGAGCGTCGACTCGAGGATCTCATTCGCACGCTTGGCTGAGGCGGCGGTGAAGAGAGCGCGAGCCTTGCCTGGAGCTTTGCGGTACTCGGCGAGGGCTTCTTTGTTCTCTGAGAACAGGCGCTGAACCTCTTCGAGGAAGGACTTTTCAATCTTGGCGTCGACGAGAATGATGGCCGTCGACATACAGATTTGCCCGTGATTCATCATGGCGCCAATGACCGCATTGTTGGCGGCAACCTTGATGTCAGCGTCGTCGAGGACAATCTGCGGCGCTTTACCACCGAGCTCAAGGACGATGGGCTTAATAGCCTTGGCAGCTTCCATGGCGATGAGGCGGCCGACGCGCGTGCTCCCAGTGAAGTTGATCTTGCGAACGGCCGGGTGGTGGATGAGGGCGTTGGTCACCTCGACGACGTCCTGGGGCGCCGAGTGGACCACGGACAGCACACCCTTTGGCAATCCGGCATCGTAGAGGAGCTGGGCAACTGCCAGATGCGTTCGTGGGCTGTTCTCCGACGTCTTCAGAATGCAAGTATTGCCAGCAGCGAGCGGGTTGAGGATAGCGCGAAGGGCGAGGAAGAAGGGAGCGTTCCAAGGCGCAATGCCGAGTACCACGCCAAAGGGCTCGCGCTGGATGAGCTCGCGACGACCAGAGCCGTCGAGACGTGGGAATTCACCTCGAAGAGCCGTCGAAATGACAGCTGCCGTCTCCTCTAGACCTGGCACGGCGAGGTGAGCCAGCTCGAAGCCGGAGAATGACAAATCAAGGCACGTCTCGTCGGTGGTGAGCTTGACGTACTCATCGATGCGGCCACGAAGGAGATCGGCAGCCTTGAGAAAGATTGCACGACGCTCCGGGAAGCTCGTCGACTTCCATGATGGCAGCGCCTTTGCAGCTGCGTCGACTGCTCTATTGGCGTCGTCGACGGAGCACGAGACGACGGAGTGGACCTTGGCGCTGTCTCCGCGCTCAGGACGGACTACATCGAAGAGCGTCTTGGAAGACGTCAATGGCTCACCGCCAATGAGAGCCGGTACCGGCTGTAGGTTGATAAACTGGGCAGGAGATGTTCCGTTGCTCATGGCGGACGTTTCGATTGGTAGAGAGCGAAGCTGTCAAAGGCCATGTCGAGTCGCTGAGAAACAGCTGGTCCAATTCGTGCGGGGAACGAGAAGCAGCATCGAGCCGTCAGGCGTCAGTCAATCTGCGAGCACGATCTGCGAGGTGCTGCATGATCATCGCAATTGCACACCGACTGTCGTCAGTCATCTGACGCCTCAAAGTTGTGCTTTGGCCTGCCTGGCCGTGCCCCTTGGCGGCGGCAATTGCCTAGGGCCGAGAGTCGCAGCGACATCCGCGAATTCCTTTGTCGTCGCGACTCGACATCCACTTTCACTCTTTCTTGATCCTATTACTCCACACCACTGCCGCACAACAGTATGCTGGCCGTAGAAACGCCTCCCTCTCTGCCCGTGCAGCACACGCTACCACCGCAGTCGATAGCAGAGGCACTGCCCGACACTGTGCCAGAGAATGCGCCCGCTCACTGTCCTGGGACTGATAGCGACCAGGCGGGCAAGGCCTCGGCGTGCGATGGATGCCCTAATCAAGGTGTATGCTCTTCAACGCCAAAAGGCCCTGACCCAGACTTGCCAAAGATCAAACAGCGAATGGCAGCTGTGCGCAACAAAATCCTCGTCATGAGTGGCAAAGGAGGGGTGGGCAAGTCGACGTTTACTAGCATTCTCGGATGGTCATTCGCCACTGATCCCGATGTACAAACGGCCATTATGGACATCGACGTCTGTGGGCCATCAATGCCCACGATCCTTGGCCTAGCCAATGCTACCATTCACTCATCATCGACTGGATGGTCACCCGTCTACGTCTCCGACAATCTATGCTGCATGTCCATTGGCTTCCTCCTCCCCTCGCAATCATCCGCCGTCATCTGGAGAGGACCCAAGAAGAATGGCTTGATCAAGCAGTTCCTCCTCGACGTCGACTGGTGTGGCGGTGACGAAGAAGAGGCCCAAGCAATGGCAGACGGAATCGTCCCTCGCTCTCACCCGCTCGACTACATGCTCATCGACACGCCTCCTGGCACCTCGGACGAGCATCTGTCGATTGTCTCCTACCTCAAAGAGAGCGGCATCAACGGCGCAATCCTCCTCACTACGCCGCAAGAGGTGTCTCTTCAGGATGTCCGCAAGGAGATCTCATTCCTCCGTAAAGTTGATGTGCCCATCCTCGGCGTCGTCGAGAATATGGCTGGCTTTGTCTGCCCCGCATGTCATGGACGCAGCGATATCTTCTATCCATCAACCGGTGGTGCCAAGGCCCTCTGCGAAGAGCTCGGGCTGCGCTTCTTCGGCAGCGTGCCCCTCGACCCGCGCATTGGAAGATGCTGTGATACGGGCGAATCTTTCGTCGACGAGTATCCCGATTCACCGGCATCCAAGGCCTACATGGACATTATACAGCAGATCAGAGCCATTGCGCCGTGAGCGAGGCGAAGAGGCAGCGACGAGAGAGGAGGGATCGCGACTAGCAATGAGAGGAAGGCAGAGGGAAAGGGATGACTCAATAGACATTACCCAGAGCGACGACGACCGCGACGGTCCAGCCATTGTACAACAGCACAATCCAGAGCACACACACGCACATCATCTAATATCAAAAGTCATCATATGTCCTCGCTAGTTATCACGCTTCCCCGCATCGATGCCAGTCGTATCTATTGCGAAAGAGAAGAGCCTCGGATCGAGGGGTGGTGAGGATGGAGCGTCATTGGTGACCAGTCGTCGTCGCTGGTGCTGCGTCGACGCCAGTCTGCCCTTTTTGTGTGTGTGTGCGTGTGTGTGTGTGTACGCGTGATGCTGACGTACCAAGCTGGTTCGCCGGCCGTCTGCGCATGCTCCGTAGCCCTCCCCTCCAACGCCCAGACTGCTCGCCCCGTCTCTCGCTCTCTTCCCGCCCTGTCTCACACTTCACGCCTCACTCGCGCCTTCAGCCCGTACATTTGTCTGCGCCGCGCTCGCTTACGACCTGTAGAGGTTCCTCTTGACGACCTTCTTGATGATGTTGGCGTCCGGGAAGCTGAGAGCCTCAAGGTTCGCAGCGTAAGGAGTGGGCACATCCGCGCCAGTGACTCGCTCAGGGAACTCGTCGAGGTAGTCGCGAGCCTCACTCTCGCACAGCTGAGCCAAGATCTCGGATCCAACACCAAAGGCGGGGAAACCGGCCTCGACGGTCACGCAGTGGCTCGTCTTCTTGACCGACTCGATGATGCTGTGGCGCGCGAGGGGAGGAGACACGATATCAGCTCTAGCTCTCCAAATGCTCAGATGCTTGAGCCGAGTTCACTCACGTCTTGATGTCCAGGGGACGAATGGAGCGGAGGTTGATGACCTCGCACTCGATGCCCTCATCCTTGCTGAGCTGCTCGGCGGCGTTCATGCAGTGGGTGAGGCCCAAGGTGTGCGAGACGAGGGTCATGTCCTTGCCCTGACGTTCAATCTTGGCCTTGCCAATGGGAAGGACAAAGTCCTCGGAGAGAATCTCCGGGGTGACGGGGAACGAGGTACCGTAGAGCATCTCGTTCTCGAGGAAGACGACGGGGTTAGGGTCGCGGATGGCCGCCTTGAGGAGACCACGGCAGTCCTCGACAGACCAGGGCGAGATGACCTTGAGACCAGGAATCTGGCCGTACCATGCCGAGTAGTCCTGCGAATGCTGAGCAGCGACACCAGCAGCGGCACCGTTGGGACCACGGAAGACGACGGGGCAAGGGACGTTACCACCAGACATGTAGTGAGTCTTGGCGCCCGAATTCTGAGCGCGAGTGAGCACGAGGGGGTAGGAAGGCGGTCAGCATGGCCAGCACTGTAAATTGCCAAGTTCTATGATGCTTGTCCTGCTGCTCACGATGATGTGGTCGATGGACTGCATGGCAAAGTTGAAGGTCATGAACTCGCAAATAGGGCGAAGTCCGCTGAGGGCGGCACCGACGGCGAGACCAGTGAATCCTGCCTCTGTGATGGGCGTGTCGATGACACGACGCTCGCCAAACTTGTCGAGGAGACCACGGGTGACCTTGTATGCACCGTTGTAGCGGGCGACCTCCTCACCGAGGATGAAGACGGTGTCGTCGCGAAGCATCTCCTCCTCCATTGCACTGTTGAGAGCATCACGAACCGTCATCTCCTTTGGCTGAGAGTCTGAGCTAGCATTGCGGCGAGGAGAGGCGAGGGACGAAGGTCCAGCTGAGGATGAGGAAGCGGCGCCGTAGGTAATGCGGCCTGCTCCCGAAGGAGTGAGGACCTTTGGGCTGGCTACACGAGCCGACGTCGAAAGGGAGCGCGACGATGCCCTTGCGCCGGCAAAGAGGGACGAGCGAATGAGGGACATCGCGGAGCGCACGGAAGTAAGGTAAAAGGTGGTGGTGGTGGTGGGAGAGGGGAGGAGAGAGGATTAGAAGTTGCCAACCAAAAGCACGGCCGCCCCGCCCAATCGTCCCATCCATCGGAGAGGGCGCCGACTGGACGTCTTGCCGTGCCTGGCTCGTTGGCCTCGAGGAGATTTGCCGTCGTCCGCTCAGAAGCCGCCCCAACACGGCAAGGCAAGAAGCCAAAGGGCTAGGCCGACGGAACGGAAGGCGGACAGGCAAAGGTCCCCGGCAAGGGGGGCGTCGAGTGCATCGTTGAACGAGAGGAGGCGGCCCGTGCCACTTTGATAGCTGATTTCATTCGCTTTCGCAAAATGGCCACCTCGTCATCAGCATCGACGTCGTCAACGCAACCGACTGCTTCGACGTCTCGCAAGGGAGGTGTCTCTCACCTCCTGCGAGAATGGCACACCGCTCCCAAGGGCGTCGATGCTGCGTCGCCATCTCCAGATCGAGTGGCTCACCGATGCATCGAAATATCGTCGTGGACCATCACAACCTCTAGAGGCGCCATTGGCAACTCAGCATACATGGATGGACTGGGTGATCGACTCGGACTACCCCCGCCAGAGATGGTCTTCCCCTCAAATACGCTCGTCATCTCTCACAAGCCATCGGGCTTCGAGTACCGCTTTGCCGCAGACGAGGCATTACGATGCGTAGATGGAGTCGCCGCCAAAGTGAGGCTAGAGGGCGTTGATCTGAGCAAAGACTGGAGAGCGCAAGATTCACAGCGTCGCGGTCACAAGACGCTGGGAGCAAAGCCGCAAACCAAGCGTGGCATCAAAGTCGCCTACGCACAAGAGTGGGGAAAGAGTCGCAACGACCCAGCCAATAATCCAGCAATGACAGCCACGACAGATCCAGATGCGCCTGCCCCAACAACTGCCTTTGGTGCGGCAGCCGCTACCCAGATTGCAGAGGCTCGCGATTACGATTGGACCTTCTCGACGACGTGGGCGGGTTCACCTTCACCGTCATCCTCATCGTCCTCTTCGTTGCCTCCATGGAAACCAGCCTCAGATCCTGCCTTAGATCGCATCCCCGTCGAGAGACTAGGCCCTTCAAGCGGGGAGCCTATCCTATTCTACGACGACCTTGTGCTCTTTGAGGATGAGTTGGGAGACAATGGTACTAGCATGTTGGGTGTCAAGGTACGCGTCATGCCATCTGGCTTCCTCATCCTACAGCGCTTCTTCCTCCGCGTCGACGACGTCGTCTTTCGCCTCTTTGACACGCGCATGTATTGTGCCTTCAATGAGCTCGGTGGAGAAGCCTCAGCGATGCCCGCCACCGCAATGCCTCAAGTGACACGACCAGGAGCATCGTCGAATGCAGTTCCCCCTCCCGCAGCAGCTCCTTGGGCAGCCACATCAGCTCCGCGATCAACGACTACGCCAGACATGTCCTCTCTTCGTCTCGGTCAGCCGCGGGGAGCAGCCAAGGAACCAGCGACGACGATGCAATCTATATCATCGTCCGCTACCCCGCCTGCGCAGCGGTTGATCCGAGAAGTTAGCGGCTGCGAAGCTCCATACAAGGATGTGCGAGCTCGCCTCCCTCCCTACCGACCCAATGACTTGTCTCTCCTGACCGACCCGGGCTGGGTCTCGCAGACTCTCGAGAGCCTCACGGCAAGGCAATTTGCCGGCAGGTCTGGCCAGCAGCAGCAGCAGCAGCACCCTGCTCTCGCAGCTACGACTGCCGCGCAGAGCGTGCAGCCTGCCAAGGCGCCAGGAACGGTCGCTGGCGGCACCGACGCAGCTGCCGTCGTTGGTGAATTGGGCGACGAAGAGGCGTGGGAAGGCATTGGGCAGCGCGTCGATGTCGTCGTCTTTAATTGAATAGCATTGCTGTGCCCGTCTAGAAGCCCTGTTCCGTCAACCACCTCTCGCTGTCCCTCAACCCCTCCTCGTCATCCTTGACTACTTTGACCCTGCCTCCCAGCTTCTTTGCGAGTGCGTCGACCGCCTCTGGCCCGGCGCCCTCGCTCGACGTGACGATGACGATGCCTGCAACGCTGGGCCGCTTGGACGCTAGATGCTCGCCCAGGAGAGGTAGCGCTAAAGGAGAAGCCGAGGCGCGGATGAAGACGAGAGGCTGGCGTTGCAGAGACGAGAGGCGGACCTGACTGGCGAGCTCTGCGCAGGAGCATTACATGTGAGTGACCCGAGACCAGCGTGCTGTGAATGAGATGACCCTTCGTTCTGATACTTACCATCGCCGAGCACCTTGGCCTCGTCTGTGCTGCTCGTAGCTGCGGCTAGATTGCAGTCAAGAATGTCATAGCCTGCTTCTCGAAAGTAGCCGATCCATTCCTGCCAACTGCGAACGGAGGTAGACACTCAGACCGCTGTGATATCGAGCGCTTCCTGGCTCTCGGCTTACTCACTCGTACCGCTGCGAGCCCTTGACGCTGAGAAACATGAGCGTCGTAGGCTGCGAGCGCATAGCCGCCGGCGAGGCTTGACGGAGGATCGCAGAGCTCTGCGACTCGGCGTTGTCGGACGATCCCGAGGAATTGCCCTTCGCTGCTGCTGCTGCTGCTGCTTCGTCATTACCCTCTTTGCCGCCCTTGCTAAAGAGCGAGAATGGCAGCGATAAGGCTAGAGAGGCTCCACCATACGTTACCCACGAGGGACGACTGATCGTCGTCGGTCGACTCGGACGAGAATGCAGTGCTCGTGAGAAGGTCGTGCTGGTGCTGCCGCGAAGCGCCAGCGATGTCTGCGCCGACCTCGAAAGGGCGCTACGTGTCGTCCCCGTGAGGACTCGCTGCGATGCCATTCTTGCTCGATGGTAGCAATTCGAAGAAAGGGTTCAATGGGTGTCTGATGGCTTCGTCTGGGTGCGGGGTGGAGGCCCCAAATGCGAGTCGCAGCAGCGCAGCATGCGTGTTTGGCATTCGCACCTGCACGCCGGACGTCGCTCCGACCGAGCAGAGGAGGGGAGGGCAGGAGGACACAGCACACACAGGGCACCACCCTAGCCTAGCCTAGCCTGTCGGCCCTTCGCTTGGACATTCACGGGCGAGAAAGAGATATCCCTCATCAGACTCCCTCTGGTATCCAATCGCTGCTTGCCTCTTGACTTTCATCATCACCACGCATCCTTGCTTCGACTTTCACACCATCATCATGGCTCGCCTCAATCTACGTGCCATCCTCTTCGTCTTGACAATCGCCATCACGGCCTGCGCCGTCGCGGCTTTCAAGGTGAGCTGGCTTCCTCGCAAGTGCGTCAACGGGCCGATCAACTGACATTCTCTTGCTGCACGCTTCGTCTCCGCCATCTGATCCAGCTCGATGAGCGTGCAGAACTCATCATGACGAGCGGCCAGGCGGAATGCACCATCGTCACAAAGACGGACTCTAGCGGGCGAGCAACACCGGTCCCTCAAGGCGCTGGATGCACCAACAGCGGTGCATCTACTCCTGCCGCTACTCCTATCGGCCCGCTGACCACGAGTATTAACCCCTCGGGCTCCTTCACGCTCCTCAATCAGACCAGCACGGCCGGTGGAAGCGCTGCTAGCGGCGGAAGCTCTGCCAATGGCACGGCTTCGTCGTCCTCTTCAGCAACTTCAAGCTCATTGGCTACTCTCAGCGCGACTTCGATGGGTGTCTCGACGACTGTGGGAGGGGGCAGTGCTACAGCTACGTCTATGGGCTCAGGGAATGGCGCGATGGGCATGACCTTTGGAGGAGCAAATGCGGCAACGACTTGGGCATTCCTGGTGGGATTGATGAGCTTTGCAGCCGGTTTCCAGGTTCTATTGTAACCGCGTAGTCAGCGTCAGAGAAGCATCTCGGGGAATGCAACATCAGCATCCATCTTACTGCTCGCCATTGATTCTTTCTCATTGCTTCTTGTTTGGCTGGTGGTGTTGCTCTTGGCCTCTCCCTCTCGCCCTTCTCTGACGTGCGTCTCTGGCTGCAGCCGCGTCGTGCGTGTTGGCCAGGTCGGAGCGGATAAACAAGCGCGAATGGGTTGGTTGGCTTGCCCTCGCATCTCTCCTTTCACTTTTCATTCACACTACCATTCTTGGACTCTTAGCTGAAAGAACTTCGACTTCTCTGCTTGCGACCCCCTGATGGCGGACCATTTCGCCAGGGCGGCTGGCTTTGCCGCTGGAGGCGGTGACGAGACGACGGAGGCTAGCATGATGCCTCCTCCTCGTAATGCTGCAGCCAATCGCTTCGACTCGACAATGGACACCGATACAAATGCATTCACTGGTATCGTGGCCCAGCCCATCCTACGCACAGCATCATCCTCGTCTTCAGCAGCTCGCGATGAAAATGGCAGGGACCGACGAGTCAGCAATGGCAAGCAGCCCGCAGCGATGACTGGATCCATTCGAGTCCCACCTTCGCGAGTGCCTCTCGCTCCCTCATCCGCTCAAACGAGCTCCCCAAGCGGCAGTCGTCCATCATCACGCCCTTCATCATCCAACGCTGCTGCGCGAGGCGCTCTCTCAGCCCCTTACGAGGTCACTCTAGACGACGACGAGGGCGATAGCAGCGACGAGATTGCAGAGAGGCCCAATCTCACAAACGCAAATGAGACGACCGTCGCCTCAGCAGATGCTAGCGAGTGGGAGAGGCACATCAAGGAATCCAAGAACAAGGCAGGCGTATCATCCAAGCAGATGCAAGATCGCATCGACAGCCTGCTGCAAGAGCGCGATGACCTCAAGATCGAAGTTGACAGTCTGCGACGTCATTACAACCCTAGCGAAGAAGCCGCCGAGATCATTCGCCTACGTCAGGAGAATACTCGCGTCCTGCAACATCGCCTCACGCTCACCAATCTCGTCACTGCTCAAAAGAAGACGATCAAGGACCTCAATAAGCAGGTCAAGACGCAGTCTTCCTCGCAGCAAGGATCGACGGATCGCGAGACGCGGAGGCGAATGGACGAGATGGAAGAAGGTCTACGTCTGCTTGATCAGCAAAAGGACGAGGAAGCGCAGGCAAGGCAGCAAGCAGAGGATGAGTGGGTACAATGTCCAGCTCGAGTCCTTAGCCCCCGCGCATAGCTAACTCTTTCCCCGCCTCCGCTTGCAGGCTCGAACGACTTCGCGAACAGCTGCTGCGTTCTGACAACGAGCGCAACGACCTTCAGGCTGACAAGGAGGACCTCGACCAGGAGATCTACCGCCTCGAGAAGCAGCGAGATGAAGCAGAGGAGAAGCGCGAGGCTCTCGACAAAGAGCTGCGACATTGGCAAGAGAGCTGTCGAGAGCATGAGGACAGAGTCGCTGAGCTGGAGGAGCACGCTCAGAACCGAGCCAACCAGTCTGCAGCGACAAGAGACTTGCACGAGCGACACCGGTCAGAACTCGATCGTCTCGAGGCTGAGCTGGAGCAGCGCATTGAAGACCACCAAAAGACGCAGCAAGAGTTGCAGGAGGTACGCGGTCAGCTGGAAGCTTCAGCAGCAGAGGTTGCCGTCTTCAGGGGCGAGGTCGACGCACAGCGCAGCGCCGACGAGAATAAGGTGAGCAGGAAAATCGTTGTGGAGCTAGGGCCGTCCTGACATTCTGCTCCCGCCCCGCTCGTACCCAGTACGACCGCCTCCGCGACGAGCTTGCTGCCAAGTCCAACGAACTTATGCAACTCGAGGAAGAATTCGAGAGCGCTCACGAAGCTCGCAAGCAGATCGAGGAAGAGCTGGAGGAGCTACTCCAAGCCCGCAAGCAAGACGAAGTCGAGCTGGCTGACCTGGGCGCACGCTTCGAAGACTTGGCACGACAGCTCGAGGAGAAGGAGGCCGAAGTCCTCGAATGCAACAAGGAAATTGCTCAGCAGTCGGAAGCCATTCGACGCCTCGAGGACGAGCAAGATCTCAGCATCGCCGACGCAGAGGAGGCAGAGCATTTCCGTGCAGAAGCAGAGTCAGAACTCGAGTCGCAGCGAGAGCATTACGAGATGAAGCTGGAGCAATTGAAGCAGCGACTCGCCGATGCCGCTGCTGAGATGGCCGAGACTGGAGAGCGGCTGCGAATGTCAGAGGAAGATGGCGAGACTCTGCGCGAGAAGCTGCAGACATATCGCGAGACGCTCAAGCAACGCAACAGCGAGCTCGAAGCTGCGCAAGATCACACGGCTAAGCTCGAGGAGAAGTGTCAAGACATGCTGGCCGACCTTCAAGACGAGGAGCGTCGCAATGAAAGTCTCGCTGCCGAGTGGGAGAAGCGCATGGCCGACAATGAAGACGATCTGCGCCGCATCATCGAGGAGAAGGAAGATGCGCTCGCCGCAGCCGAAGACGATCTGGCTCATGCGCGTAGATCGTTGCGCGACCGCGATGCCGACCTGGAAGCCCTGCAGAAGGTCCTGCAAGCCAAGGAAGATGAGTCAGAGAAAATGGGACGGTCGAGTGCTACGGACAAGCACTCGCTCAAGCTCGAAGTCGACCGACTCAAGCGTGATCTAGAGCGTTGCGAGCAGGATCTGGAGCGAGCAAGGGACGAGGTCGACCGCAAGGATGAGGCGCTACGAGAGCGAGCGTCCCAAGTCAACAAGCTCTATTCGGAGAGTGCCGAAGCCCAGGCCAAGCTGGCCACCGAAACTCAGACGCGGCTGGGTCTCGATGAGCGCATCGCTGCCCTCAAGACGTCTTTGCAAGAGAGCGAGCGGGCGTTGGCTGACGCTCGCGGACGTGCCGATACCCTAGAGAAGAAGTCGCACGACGACGAGTTGTCCATCGATCGCGCCGAGTCGGCAGTCAGGAAGCAGGTGCTCGAGAGGAATAGCCTCCTCCAAGCGTAAGTACGCGTGCAAGTACGCATGCAGAAGAACCACTGCGGTTGAACAGATGCTGATTATCCCTATCGGCCCCACCCGCACTCGCAGCATTTCGCAGCACATGATCCAGATCCTAGGCGGCGTAGATGACGCTCGCAAGCGCTCTAATGAGCCTCGTCCAAGTAGCGATTTCGGCGCCTTCCACGCCTTGCTTCTCGGCCGCGTACGCAAGCTGGTCGAGATCAAGTCCATGTTTGAGCGCCGTGCGTCGCGCATCGAGGCGCAAGCGACCGACTCAGTGGGCAATCTGCGACGCCAGCAAGAGTCGCGCTTCAAGCAGATTGATCGCATCGAGGGAGCTCTCAAGGGTGCGCAGGACAAGCAATCGGCCTGGCGCTCACGTCTGGTAACCAAGCAGAGGTGCGCGACGATCAAGGAGGCATTCATCACCACGTGTAGCCAAGCTGACATCCTCTCTTCCCTCTTCGCGCTGCGCAGCGAGCTTGACGCTACCAAGAACACTGTCGCCGAGCTGCAATCGCAAATCTCCTCACTCAAGACGCGCAACTCCCTCTCTACGTCATCAGAGAACACGAAGCTCACCACGCTCAACTCGCGCGCCAACACGGCCGAAAAGCGCCTGAGAGACGCTCAGCAAGCCGCCTCGCAAGCTGACGAACGTCTCGCCGAAGCCAAGGCCAAATACAACCAGGGCGAGAGCAAGTGGCTAGCAAGAATCAAGGAGCTGGAGGCGAGGTGCAAGGCTGCTGAAGAGAAGGTCAAGAGGGAGAGACAGGGTGCCAAGGAGAGGGTTGCGGAGCAGCAGGAGCAGAGAAGAAAGCTCGAGGCTGACGTCGAGGCGGCACAGAGGAGGCTGCGTACTGTTGATCATCTGCGCGAGGGGCTGGAAGGGGTTGACTGAGCCCAGTGAGGAGGGTCGCGCGCACTGTTTTTTGATGCCTTGTACAAGTACTGCTATACCGTTACTCGCATGCCCGCTCGAAGTGCCACGATCGCCACGTCAACGTCAAGGCATCAAGGTTCGTTCAGCGCCAGACCCAGTCTACTGTTTCTGGTCGTACTGCCCGCGCTCACGTCTATCTCTTCTCCTCCTCGGCCTCGCCCCGTCCTCACTTGCCAACGCAGATTCCCACCCACTGCTGGCTCGCAGGCACTGGGTAGCAGCCATTCACACTGACGGTGGTGCAGTCGGTACATTCTTGACCGTTGATCTTGTGGCAGACTTGCACCTTGTGAGCGTAGGGCTCCCCTACGAGGGGCTGAAAGGTGGGGCAATTGAAGTTGAAGATGGTGACTGCTCCGGGTCCGGCCTTGCCCTTCGCGACGCCGGTAATGTTACCAGAGCAGCTTGGTCCGCTGAAACAGGTTCCCAAGTTGGCAGTCAGGGCGACTTGGCCGCAGGCGAGGGCTGAAGCAACTACGAGCTTGAAGAGTTTGAGGTGGTCAAGCATGCTGTGGCTTCTGATAATGTGTTAGGGGGCAGAAGGCGAAAAGCATAGTAGCTGAAATGCTTGCTCAAGTCAACCAAATGCGACGGAGCCACCTGACGCGGCTGGAGATTTCTTGCTCAGATGTTGCCGTCAAGCGTAGAGGACGGGCCGCTTAGCGGTTGCTCGGCTGGTTATGAAACGTGGCCCATGCCTGCGCCACCCGTCTGCTGCGACCAATTGCCCTTCTCGTCATCGAGCAGAGCATGGTCGCGCACTCAGCTAGCGATGCACACTCCGACCCACTGGCTCCCCGGCTCATTCGTGTAGCATCCGCCCTCACTGACCGTAACGCAGTCGTGGCAATTCTCAGTATTCACGCTTCGGCAGAGATACACGTTCGCAGTGTCCGGTGAGCCAATGAGGGCTCTGTATGTAGGGCAGCCGGTCTGAAAGGATGCGAATGTGCCGGCGATGCTTTTGCCGGGCATCGCGCTGGCTGGCCTGCCTTCGCAAGTGATTCCAAGGTAGCACAGACCGAGATTGGATGCCGAGACTGATCGAAAGAGCAGAGCGAGCGTGACGCCGGCTAGTGCGGTGTTGAGAGACAGTCGGAAGCGAATGAGCATGGTTCGATATGCGGTCGTGTACAGGGGTGAAGAGCTCTGGTTCTGTGAGCAGCTTGCGAGGAGGCAGGGCAAGCGGCACAGGCTGTCACGGCATGTGCGGCTTGACATCGAAAAGGTACGATTCGCAGGGCTCACCCGCTTTGTCATCTGTTCCGTCTGCGCAGAGTGCACCAAACAGATCAACTCATTCATGAACGTTCAAGAGGCTAGACAATGGTGTAACAGGTGAACGAGCGTCCTGCTAGATCTTCAGCGAGGGAGCGGGGCAGTTCTCCTGTCTGCGTGTTGGCATGACATCGTCAGTGGGGGCGTCCAAGCGGGTCTGCTCATTGGCGCGCTCACCGCACGTCCACCACTGGGGCACACTTGCTGATACAGAGAGCAACGAAGCTGTGCATAGGATCGGCCGTGTAACATCCATCCGTATCGACCTCGACACAGTCCCTGCACTGGTAGACATCAACGTCTTTACAAAGGTAGACATTTCGGATGTATGGCTGCCCAATGAGCGACTGGTAGACGGAGCAGCCTCCTCGGAAAGTGACGACACTTCCAGGCGTGGCCTTGCCTGAAAGGATTTGGGTACTCCGGCCTCCGCACTTGGACCCGTCGAAGCAGATTCCCAGATTGCCGGCCAAGGCTTGGTGGGCGTGACGAGCAATGGCAATACTGTAGTGACAACGACGTACAAGTAGCTGAGCATGTTGGCAGGGTGTTGAATGAGGTCGCGTCTTACAGTCTGGTGTTGGAGACGCAGTGGTGGGTAAGACAGGTGGGTTTGCAGTCTCGACAGGAGAGCAACACTGACACGAGGCTATGTCATCATCGATGTCGCGCTCTTGTGCGGCCCTCGATCGACCCAGCCAGTCACTTTGCTGGCCCAGAGAGAGCGACCAGCTCGTTCGCTCAATTGTGATCGGCTATCCAAGAGCGCTGCAGGCTCTCGATCTTGTCAAATTCGTCATGAGCCATATGGCGGCATGCTTAATGGATCTTCGTCATGGCCTACGAGGCCTGACATCTCAGCACAGGCAGATCCGGGATCATCGCCGGTCTGTGGATGCTATCGCACCCCTGATCAGCACGCGTGTAAGGTACTGCAAGAAGAGCACGATGATGGAGAGTGCTCGTTTGAGGTTGATGAGACTAAAGCATCGGTGACCTCCCGCTACTGTAGCAATGACGTCTGGGCTTCACGGCCGCTCCTGCGGTCAACCGACACAGAGGCCGACCCAGATCGAGGTGGCCGTGTAGCAACTGTTGTCCGCCATCGGCGCAGTGCAGCCCACACACTCGCCTTCGTTGACTCTGGAACAGACTTTGATCTTCTGTTGATCCGTAGGAGTGCCCACGTAGGTCCTGAAGGAATAACAGTCTGTCTGGTTGAAGAGAACATGCGTCCCATTGGAGTAGTCGCCGTGGACACCGTGTCCACTCAGCTTCTTGATATCGCAGTCCTTGACTGAATAGCAATCGCCCAGGAGTTCACCTTTGGTCATCCCGGGAAGATAGAAGCCAACGGCCACCAAGTAGACGATGGCGACGTTGAAGGCGATGGTGTACTTGCTCATGATTCCGGATATCCTTTCGCAATGGGGCAGGCAAAGTCGTCAGCAGAAACTCTCTTGAGGGCAGCGTGGATACTCACGGTGATCGAGATGGGTGGTGGTGATGTTAGGAGTTGTGAAGGAGGTTACCGATCAGAGAAGAAATAGGTTACGAGAGGGCAGAGGGCATCGGACGTGGGTAAGGCAGTCATTGCTGAGATGCTGCCCGCAGCATCGACGGGTTCAAATCGGTGCTGCGTTGAAATATTGATCCGGGCCAAGCGATCACGCGCAGCACTGATCTCCTCGATGTCATGCGTCTACTCGTCTCCACTCTCCTTCATGGACGTGCGATAGTCATCGACGTGCTCAGCATCGCCGCACGCAGAAATTGCAGCATCGTTTGAGAACGGAGCATTCGTTGGGATTTATCAACACATTGGACAAACAATAGCTGAAAAGCAGCGAGGGGTGTCATTGACGACGGCCTTCTTGCCCTGTTCGCCTGTATCAGCTTCAGCCCCTCAGACTCTCCTTACATCCAATTGCCTCTACTAATCAACACAGATCCCCGTGTAGATGACAGTCGGTACGTAGCATTGACCGATCGTCAGGACCTCAGAGCAGTCGGCACACTCGCCAAAGTTGACACGCTCGCAGACCCTGATCTTCTGAGGATAGTAAGGTTTCCCTATGTAGGCTTTGTAGGCGTAGCAATTGGTCTGGTTGAAGTAGACCTTACTTCCACTCGAGTAGTCCCCATACACCCCGTGACCGCTCAGCTTCTTGATATTGCAAGCTTTGGTGGAGTAGCAGTCGCCGAGGAGCTCGGCATTGGCCGTGTTCGTCAGCCAAAGGAAGGCGACGAGGATGTAAGCCATGGCGGAGATGGCGAAGGCGTGCTTGATGTTGGTGAGGGACATGGCGTTTACAGCCTGCTCGCGCGGATGAATATTTTGAGCAGACTAGCGCTGTCACTTATCATGCATACTCTCTCACTCAAAGTCTCAGCTTGTGTCAAGGCAGAAGATGGGTCGATGGGAGAGGCAAGGACCAAAGGTAGGACGGAATGACGGCCAGGAAGGCTGCTCGTCGATGGATGGTCAGCGGGCCGAATGAGGGCAGAGGGTTCGCTAGCAGGAAGCGCAAGAAAGCTGTGGTTTTTAGACAAGCCGCTACGATTTCCATTCCAACAGCCCGCTATTGCCGCTATTGCTGCTGTTGCGCATCGCCCTCCGCCAAGTTGGCAGCGACGGCTGTGTTGCCACCAGTCGGGTTGTTCGACTTTCCGGTGGGAGGGGCATTGCCACGGAACCTATTGACGCGATTGATGGAAAGTAGCAGACGATCAGTGAGCTACTCGAGGGCGTGCGCTACGGTCCTATACGGCGCTTACCTCTTCCTCATATCGAGCTGAGTCAGGGTGGTGGAGGAGTGGTGAGAATGACCTGGGGATCAGAACGAGGCTAGGGTACACTACGATGACTCAAACAGCGTCACCACTCACCAGTCCCTTCCTGCAGTGGACGAAGCTGCGGTAGATGTTCTGACACTCCATGGGCAGCTTGTCCATGTCATGTTGGATACAATCCTGGCCTGATCGTCCCTCCTGTTGCACGCACGGCGAGGCCAGGACGCACGCTGCTAGGTCCTCGCGGATACCATTGCACTGGCAAAGGAATGGCAGAGGTCTGTCAGACCCTGCCATGGCTCAAAGCAGGCGCACCTATGCTCACCGAATTCATCGTCGAAGAGTGGTCGAGGGCGAGTTGAATGGTACTTGAAAGCTGACTAGAAATGTGCAACCTGCATCTCGCTGCATGGCTCGCCTTTCCGCTCAGTGTTGCTTACGTCAGCCCCTCTGGCCGACTCGTGGAGCTCAGGCCGCGAATCCACCTTGGTTCGTCACCTTTCACCACATTGGAAACAAGTACGCACGCGACAATCATGGCCAACTCGGGAGAGCCTACGATACCTCCAGAGACATCTCAGACCGCCGCATCGTCGCCTGCATGGCCCACGCCTCGGGTCTTCTTGCCGCCTACAGCGTCAACATCTGCTCAACCCGCCGTAGCCTCATCCTCAACGTCGTCGACGCCTTCATCCTCAGCGTCACGCATCGTACCTCCCGTCTCCACTGAGGACCCCAAACCGACGGCAGAAGAGATCAAGGCGGCATATGCATCGACGCTGGAGCGTAATCAGCGAGCAGGCATTGGGCCTGATGCTCCACTCATGACAAAGGCGATGAGAGAGAAGCATGAGGCCAAGTTTGACAAGGGCAAGACGAAGAAGACGTATCAAGAGGTACGTCGTCGTGGCGTCACTCCCTAAGCTTCATCTCATACTCTTCTTGTTGCCCCCCCCCTCGCCAGGTCCGAGTACGCTTTCGCCTCCCCGACCGCACCCAACTCGAGTACACGCTTCCCTCAGCCTCCACCCAAGTCCTCGATCTCTACCCCATGCTCCGCTCAACGGCATTCAGCGATTCCGTCCCGCCCTTCGTGCTTTACACTACACCGCCACGACAGGACCTGGCAGAAAGAGACGCCCGCCTCAAGGGCAAGAAAATTGGCGATATGGGATGGGGAGGCGCTGCTGTCGTCAGCGTGAGATGGGTTGAGGAGGGCGCGACGAGTGCAGAGGCAAAGAAGCTCAATAGATCAGACACGACACAGCCGCTCAGAGAGGGACTGCGTGAAAAGGCAGAGAGGATGGAGCCGCCCAAAATGGGACTGGGCGATGAGAGCGGGGCAGCCACGCCGGCAGCACCGTCTTCATCGAGTGCGGTGAGAACACTAGGAGGTGGCAGTGGCAGTGGTGGGCAGGGGGAGGAGAAAAAGATACCAAAGTGGTTCAAGGGCTTCAAAAAGTAGGCGTGTGACCGCAATAGAGGACAGCAATGTCATTCGACTTGGTTGCCAAGAGGAGAGACGGGAGAACCATAGGCCTGTATGCTGCGTATCCATCGGGCTGGACGATTAGTAGTCTGGAGTGGCAGGAGGGAGAAGGCGGTCAGCATCATCTTGTTCTGCCTCACTCTGATGCCTTGCGCACTCACTCCTCTTCTTCTTTGGCCTGACCCCGCCAATCTTGATCTTAGTCGCATCACTCATGGTATGCACCATCGCCCTCGCACTCTCGCCCTCTGAGCTCAAGAAAGCTCTGTAAACAGCATCCCTGCCCTGTCCGAAACCATTCCACACCACATGCAACCAAGCTACAGGCTCATTGCGAAACTTTGCTCCCCACTCGTTACGACGACGCGCAAGCGTCTCGAATACGTTGAGAGCCGTCTGGTAGCCGGCTTCGAAGCCTGAGCGATTTGCGCCTTTGAAGCCTACTTGGCCGGAGGAGACGGAGTAAAGAGTGGCGCCGTTGGGGCGAGTGAGGGTGATGATCGTGTTGTTGCGTGTGGTTTGCACGTGCAGCTTGTGAATCGTTGTCGGTCTTCTCCCAGCGAAGGAGGAAGATGACGAGGGACCAAATCGCTGGGAAGGCTGGTAGAGGGAGGACGATGCTGTAGGGGGACTGGACCCTGGCAGAGGTGTGCCAGTAGCTGCTGATCCGGGCAATGTTGCCGCGCTCGATGGACCGGCTGCTGATGAGGCTTCTTGTGATTGGGAAGATGAGGGAGGAGTTGGATTCGGTGTTGCGTTGGCCTCTGCCCCAGCTGACGACGAGCTGCTGAAGAGGCGCAGCGGCGCGCGTGAGGTAGACGCTGAAACCCAGAGCGACGACCACGCCGTCGTCGCGTATGATGTTGAGGCCACGACGTTGCGAAGCATGATGGTATGGTTGAGGAGGCGGAGTGCCAGAATTCGTAGTCGATGGCCTCGACGTCGAAAAGCAGCAGCCTGCCTGCCTGCATCGACCGACCTGGCCGCTCGGTCTTCCGTTCCGTCGTGGCCCGTCCACTCCCGTCCAAGGTCACTTGAGTGGAGCGCCGCCTTGATATTGCAGCTCCTCTCTCCTGACTTTAAACGCTCGACCACGGCCATGAAAGAATGGGCACCGATGACCTCGCAGAGAGGCTCAGGGCCCTCAGGACAAAGGCTGCTGCACCAAAGGTAGCCACGTCGGCCCTTGCTGAGCCAGCAAAACCCTCGACGGTCGGCCAGAGGGTGGCACGCGACATCGAAGGAGATGCTGTGGAGAAGCTCTTGGCCCAATCAAGGGACGAGATTGATGTTGCTCGGGAACACGGAGAGCTCACAAGCGGACACAGCAGCCCTTTGAGTCGGGCATCGTCGGCTCCTGCACCGCTTGACGTCGGCATAGAGGGGAAGGCGCTTGCCAATCTCGCTTCAGAAGCCGTCTCAGACGCTAATGCTGTCCTCAATGGCAATCGCAAAGTCATCGCTGCAGCCGCAAAGCAGCAAGCTGGCACTGACGGTGCTGCAAAGGACAGACGTCTCATACCCGTAGCGAAGGAGTGGCCTCACCTGGTTCGGCCCAACTCAGGTCAGCTTGGCTTTGATGCTGATCAGGATGATGGAGCCATGGCATCAGAGCTCGCAGAGGCAATGGGCGAGATGGAAACGACCCCTTTTACTGAGTCAAGCAATGTTGGCCCCTCCAAAAGAGCGGCAACAAGTATCCCTCCCGCCGAGAATAACAAAGAGGACGACGTCGAGCGTGAGGCTGCGGACCTTATCGCACGCTTCACAGCTCTCCGCTCCAGTGCTTCGTGCAACGTCTCGACGAGCTCGGCAGCATCGCTGTCGCAGGGCATGCCATCTGCTGCCACCAGTTCTGGTCTCGGCCGCAGTCTTGATGACGGTCACGACGGCGACGACGACGATCGTATGACCGCCACAATCTTTCCCTCTGCGCCCTCCGACGCTTTACCTTCACTTCCCGAGCCCTCGCACCCTACGCTAGGTCCAGAGCACAACGACATCTCCGCCGACATAGATCTCTCACCCTTCCGCCGCCTTGTGGGCAAAGACCTGAACATCCAACAGCGCCTCGCCAATCTCGGTCGCAACGACGAGCCCAGTTTCCCCTCAACACCTGGCGGTGGCGGTGGCGAGGAGGATGAGACGACCTTTTGCTCCCTCTGCGCCGAAGATGCTTCGCTAACCTGCTCATGTCCCGATGACGAGTATGAAGGATGCGCAGGCGACGCATACTGCTCGCAGTGCTGGGTTGAGGCGCATGGTAGCATGAGCAAGGATGAGCTGAGGGACCATCGCACAAAGGACGTGCCTGCTCGACGGCGGCAAAGAGGGGCCAAGGGAATGGGAGGTATCGGTGGTAGGAGGAGGGCAATGGCGGCCTAGTCCGATGAGAAGGCGTCTATTGTCTATACCTGTGTGCGGCTATTGTACATTGAAATGCTCTTTGCCCTGCTCTATACTCGTACAGAAGACTCGCACTCGCGCTTTCTCTTCCACCCCAACGTCCACCACACATGCCCACTCTCATCGCTCCTTCCCAGCCCCTTGCGCTTCGCCATCTCAATGCGACGGAGCACTACGAGTTTGAGATCGTCATCCTCGCCTGCCTTTGGGTCATTCGCATCACCTGTCCAGACAGGCCCGAACGCTTCGTCTGTGAGCTTGATGAGCCCCCACTCGCCAAAGCGACCCTCCATGCGCTTGGCATTTATGACGTGGGCGCGAGAATGTGGTGATCGACGGGAGAGGAGGGCCGACATGGCTGCGTAGAGCCATTGGGCATGAGAGCGGGAGTAGACGACGTCCGCTGCCAGCAGCAGGTCGTGTTGCGGCGTCGGTGCTGCGAGAGCATTTACGTCCTGCTGGTAGTAGTGCGACCAGTCGAGAGACTCGACAGACATTTGAACGGGCGGCTCTCCTCCCGCTGTCGCCGTAGCCTGGACAGGATTCGCGGTGACATTTCGACGCAGATTTGCCAGCACCATCGAGTGGTAGTCGGTCAGCACAACTCGGTTCCCACCTTGTGTTGCCCTCGTCATCCTCTGAGCAAGCAGCTGGGCGCAGACAATGCCCACGAGACCCGTCCCAGCTCCCAGCTCAGCCACACTCAATCCGCGACCCTCATCATTGTCACACAGGCTAGGGTGAATGTCCTCTGGCGAGCGTACCAGCAAGTCGGATAGGATAATGGCAGCCGCCCATGTCTGCACGCCTACCGCTTCGGCGGCAGATGAGGCCGTGTTGCTCGGGTCCCCGAGGTCGTGATGGTCATCATTTCCTGACGGAGGCAGCGGCTCATCGACGAGTGTGACTCGGATGGCCGACGTCTTTGCGTCCTCGTCTCCGACCAGCGCCTGATCGCCCGCCTTCCTCGTCAGCTTGTCAAAGTCAAAAGGAAAGCTGAACACCCGCTCCATAGGTTCGGCGTCTTCCAATCCCTGACCGCCTCCCGCGGCCAAGTCAGTGAGGCGCTGCGAGAGCATGGCGGTCTCATCGAGGATGGAAGCAGTGCTGCTGGATTGCCCTCCGTCGCCCGCGCTCAGCCACGCCAGCTCCGAGTCGATGAGGCGACGTAGCCATGCTTGAGCGTACTCGCGCTCTTGTTCGTCGAGGCGGAGAAGGGTACCCCTACTTTCTTCATCGCCCTCATCTTCCGAATCGCCGTCGAAAGTCCCCAGATAGATGCTCTTGAGGCTCTCGAGGTTGGCCTGAACGATTTGAAGCGGCGGCTCTCTGCGAATGGGCGTGAGAAAGCTCGTTGGCGGCAGCGGCCTCGCCATTCTGGCGAAGGTGTAAGGCGGAGAGGCGCGAGGGCGGGAAGGGAAAGGCAACCAGATGAGGGCGGAGTGAATCCAGTCGAGCTGAGGGGGTGGAGTCGACGACTGCAACGCAACTCAACTCATCTCCTGTCCACCACCACCACCACTTTAACGTCGCTATCAGCCTCGCATCATCAGGAGAGATCAGCTGCACCAAATTGAGCGGTAACAAGTATCACGACCTATTCCTCCGCCTAGACAAGCGCAGCCAACTTCGATCCCTCAATCCGCCACGCCGCAATGTCAGGCTGGGTGCCCGTCATCGCCGGAGGAGCCGTAGGGGGCATCTCCTTCTTTAGCTGGGGTGCCGTCAGGAAGGGAGAGAACCAGGTGTGCGTGAAAGGGGCACCGCGGATGGTTCTCAGCCACCCGATCGCTCAACTGACATTACCTTTACTCGCCCGCATCGCTCCCGCAGCCTAATCCGCTCATGCATCATCCTGACGCTCGTATGCTGCTACCTCATGTGGGCAATCATGTACCTCGCACAGCTTCATCCCGTCATCAGTAAGTAGCGGCAGCATGCAGCTGATAGGTTTCTCGTCCTCAGCGCTGTGAGCTGATCCTCATTACGCTCCTTCGCTGTCTACAGAGCCGAAGCGAGGCGACCTTCGACTAGAGGAGTAGAGGCGACGCCAGCAACTTTGCCTCCTTGAATCTCTTCTAGCTTCCCTCCCAGTCAGCTTCGCAGCCAATACGATGTCCATACCTTGCCGTCTGCAAATGGAGCGGCCGACACTATCTGCAGGATGGCAGAGCAGTGCCTGGTCTGAGATTATATGCTAAGCTAATGTTACAATTGATTGACGACTCCGCCCTACGTGGGCGAAGCTCGCTGCTGCTCGAGCTCTCGCCCTTCACTCGTCATCGTCCTCGTCGCTTTCGTCTGCACCATGTTCAACCAAACCCCCCAAAGCCGCCACTTCAGCAGCCGCTGCTGCCTGTTGCACCCCTGCACCACCCTTGCTATTGGCTGCACTGCTCTTTACCCTCTGCCTGATCAAGATCAATCGTGCCTCCTTGTCCCTCCTCTCAAGCTTCTTGAGCCTTTTGTCCAAGCGTTGTCGCAGGTCCCAATTGGGTTTTCGAGGGGCCAGACTGCTCAGCTGGAGGTCGGCGCCGCGGGTAGCTGCTTCTGCTTCGAGGGTCAGGGATTCAAGATTCTTTGTCTCTGCGCGCGAGTGAAGTAGAGATGATATCAGCATGACCTGCCGCTGAATGCTTGCCTGCCTAGCTGCGCGCCATGCTCACCCTCTTCGATGCCCGTGATTGTCGTCCAATCCCCTTTGCGAGCCTCGCCCGTACGCGGGTCCCAGTTGCGGAAGCGACGCAGTAGCTGGCCCTCTGTTGTCGACTCTGCTAGACGTTGCATGGCCTTTTCGCTCTTTGCGGCTGGCCGAGCTTCCTCTTCGTCGTCCTCCTCTTCTTCTGCATTGTCATCATTCTCCTGCCGCTGCTGTTGACGTCGTTGTCTCCTCGTGGTGACATTGGAGATGGCCTTGCGGAAAGGATGCAGGGAAGTGGATGCCGATGGCTCTCCCTTTGTCTGACGCAAAGAGGCCAGCCTTGCCTGTCGTGCTGCATGCTCTGCTTCCATCCTGCACCTTGTATGGTTTCTGAAGTTGCAAAGGATTGATTGATCGTGACGATGAGAACGCAAGCCGTGGACGAAGGGAGGCGGACTGGTGTCGAGGTCTCGATCTCAGCCACGCGGGACGCGGATGGAATTGTCGATCTTGAAACAAGGCGCCGCTCGACGGTGCTCACACGCTGCGTTTCCGTCCTTCGCAACCATCGACGACGACCAAGCAGAGGAGCATATACACAGGCCCCGGCATCCAACGACAAGATGGCCACACCTCGATCACGCGTCGTCTTTGTGGGCAACATCCCCTATGAGATGTCAGAGGTGAGCATGCGCAGCGCACCTTTCCTAGCTCCTTGGCATCCATCGACTGACCCAATCCTACGTCCCCTCCTTCGACCTCGCTGCGCAGGAGCAACTCATCACCATCTTCTCAGAGGTCGGCCCCGTAGCAGGATTTCGCCTCGTCTTCGATCGAGACACTGGCAAGCCAAAGGGCTACGGCTTCTGCGAATTCCATGACCCAGAGACGGCGGCCAGCGCTGTACGCAACCTCAACGATGTCGACGTAGGAGGGAGAAGTCTGCGCATCGATTGGGCAGATGTGGACCCGTGAGTGACCATGCGCCAGTCATCAAAAGCTGACAGCATTCAGCTCACTCCTCTACCTTCCTCCTCTTCCTCGCACAGGGTCTTCCAAGGAAGAACCACACAGATGGGTCAAATCGACGGCGAGCTACCGAAACGCGACGGAAGAAGACCAGGCAATCCCAGCGCCGGTGGACCACAGCGTGGCGGCGGAGGAGCAGGTGCAGGACCACCTTTCGGTCAACAGGGAGGACCTGGAGGATTCGGTGGTCCTCCGCAGCAAGGAGGCTTTGGTGGGCCAGGCGGCTACGGTGGTCCCCCGCAGGGTGGCTTTGGCGGACCTCCTCAAGGCGGCTTCGGCGGTGCGCCAGCGGGCATGGACGCGCCGTACAACCTCAACAATCTGCCTCCGGGCGTCAACCTTCAGGCTGGACAGACGGCAACTGACGCCATTACTCAGACTTTGGCTACTCTGCCGCCAGACCAGCTGCTGGACATCATGGGACAAATCAAGGTGAGTGTCCGCCCATACTGGCTCAAAGGTTGAGCCATCGATTTAGACTAACGATCACTCCTCTCGCCAACACCCACGCAGTCCCTCATTCTCACCTCCCCGCAATCAGCACAAAATCTTCTCAGCTCCCACCCACAGCTCACTTACGCCCTCTTCCAAGCCATGCTCATGATGAACCTCGTCGACCCAGCAATCCTGCAGCGTATTCTCCTCGCCGGAGGCGTCAATGGGGGTGCAGCAGCAGCAGCGGTAGCCAATGGCGGGCCTGCAGTCAACGGGGCTGCTGGTGGTATGGGCCAGCAACAGCGATATCCGAGTATGGGAGGAGGACCCCCGCCGCCCCAGCAGCAGCAGCCATACGGCGGCGGCGCGTATGGTGCCAACCCATACAGCAATACCCCTCCTCCAGGCGCACCTCCCTCTCGTCCCCCCTTCGGCCAACCCTCTCATCTCGGTCGCGCCTCATCAGCGCAAAGCACTCCGCCACCGCCTCCCCCATCTGCACCACCTATCGCCCCTCCGCAAGCTAACGCAGCAGCAGCGGCGGCAGCGGCCGTAGCGGCCGGAGGCGGTGGAGCCGCAGCGGCTGCGAACAATCCGAACCTGCCAGATGCGCAGCGTCAATTGTTGATGCAGGTTCTTGGGTTGAGCGACGCACAGGTGGCGGCGCTACCACCGGATCAGAGGGAAAGTATCATGATGTTGAGGAGGCAGATGGGCAAGTGAGAGCGCACGCGAGAGCAGTCGAAAAGAAATGCTGGATGATATTGAGATGTAGCAGATATGGAGGAGGTAACGAGAGAGAGTTGACGAGGGACTACCAGCAATGCATCTTATCATTATCCCATCGTCGTGCTCAGAGAAGCGCGCTCATCTTGATGGGCTGCCTGACTGCATTTGAATAGCCTTCGTTGTGACGGTAGTGGACCTTGAGACGCTTTGTAGCCGGCGGTGCTGACCTGACCGTGACGGTGTCTGCATCCTTCGCCTGACGAGCAGCGAGAATGGGCGCTGGAAGGGCAGGCGAAGTGGCAGCAGCGCTCGGCTTGGCTGCTTTCGGGGCTACTGGTCGTCCAAAGAAGTCCAGAGCCACCTTCTGCTTCTTGACCACTGCGCCAGCTGCATTGGCGTCAGACTTGCGGTACGCAGCCAAAGCACCGGCTGCTCCTCCCGCTGCTCCCGATGCCACAGCCGCCGCACCTCGGGCCTTCTTTGCACGCTCCGCCTCGACCTCACGCTGTACGATCTGTCGCACAGCGTACCTTCCCACATTCACGGACCCGCTCCTCTTGCCGTCGTAGGAAGTAAAAACCTCCAAAGGTGGCTCTAGGCGGTACACCAGCTGTCCCTCCTCTGTCTTGTCTCGCACAAAGTCGAGATTGAGGTCGAGCATCACCGTCACAAGGCGCTGAAGCGTCTCTCGCTCGTCAGTCTTGACGATTTGCTGGTTGACGGGACGCAGGTCCGGTGTCAGGATGCGCATTAGCAGGGGGCCTAGCTCGCGGACCACGGCCTCGCGGCCAAAGAGGGAGCGCAGAGTAGGCGGCAGCGTACCGTGGAGCTCGAGTGCGATCTCGTTGAAGGCTTGCCGCTTGAGTCGCTCTTCGTAGTCGGCTCGCGGCCATTCCGGGACGGGATTGACCGTATTTGCGAACAGGTGATTCCAGCGAACGAATGAGTAGGGTACATACCCCATGAGCTCAAACATTGAGCCAGAGAAGGCCTTATCCTGCAGCTCCATGGCGAAGTCGGCCCAGTGAAGGACGGAACGGATACGCCACCAGCCGTCGTCGACGAAGTTGAGCTTCGGGTAGTGCTCGAAGCACCCTTGAAGGAGACGGGTGTGTTCGCCTGATGATTGCACGAGGGAGACGAGGTGGCGGGTCAGAGCCGGACCCTCGTGTGGCTGCGTCTTGCGGGCACGCTCGCGAGGGGAGGCTGTACGAAAGAGGGCGCTCCAGACTGTAGAGAGACTCGTAGAGCCGTCCTTGCCTGCGTCGCGGATATCGCTCTCGGTTAAGTCGAGGGGCGAATTCATAGCCTTGCGCGGCTGCTTTTGCTTTGCCATCTGTAGCGCATTGAGACATGAGCGGATATCGCCCTGCGTGAGCTCGGCCAGAAGAGAGAGGGAGCGAGACGTGGCTGAGATGGCCTCGCGCTCGCAGATGGATTTGAGTCGAGATACGAGGTGGTTCTGCGTTGGCTTCTGGAAGCGGATGAGCCTGCAGTGCGGGCGAAGAGGGCGGAGGGCAGGGGCGTAGAGGTCGTTGCAAATGCAGATGATCGGGCGCAGTAGAGGTTTGTGTTTGCGCTTCTTTCCTCCACCGCTGCCTTTGCCTCCTTTACCCTTGGGTCCGGCACTCCCCTTGCCTGCTTCGACGAGGTCCACCAACGCCTTGATGAAGCCTCGAGACTCGTCATTGCCTCCGCCGCCGAAGCCAAAGCCGCCACCTCCTCCCGTAGCTCCATCGATCTCGTCGACGACGAGGCAGGTTGGGCGCGAGTCTTTGAGCGAGGCCGACTCGAGGGCCATCTTGATTGTATCCGTCACTGCGCCAGATGTACGAGAGTCGCTGGCGTTGAGCTCGTAGACGCCATAGCCTGCCGCCTTGGCGAGGACGTGAGCGAGCGTCGTCTTGCCGAGACCTGGCGCGCCTGATATGAGGAGCACTCGCTGCTGTGGTCGGTCGTAAGGGTCGCGATACTCGGCAGGAGCAGACAGGCCTGAAGAGGTCTGCGGCATGTCCTTGAATTTTCGCTTCGCCTTGCGCTTGAAGACGCAAGAGTCCCACTCTTTGAGCCATCCCATGACCTCGCGATGCACCCGTTCGTCTCCGAGTAGCTCCGTGAAGCGCTTCGGTCTGTAGCGCTCGACCCAGACCTTGCCGTCTCCTTGGCGTGGTCCTGATGTAGAGGCGGAAGGGGCGACAGACTCGACTAGGGCTGCCTCGCTGGCTGATACGATTGCCTCTGCTTCCTGCGCCTTGATAGCGTCGATGATCTGGTGAACGGGACGTGAGAGAAGGCCGGTGCTGCGCTCGTCGCCAAAGTGGGGTGGGGGTGGTTTCCTGGCGGCAGAGCAGTGGAGAGACAGGTGGATGTCAGCTGAAGCCATCGGGCATCGGAGGCGCGAATACTCACCATCCTTTCAGTCTTCTTCTCCTCTCGAAGCGCAGGATGTGGCCGTCCATGGAAACGGCGTTGAAGTGGCCCGCGGGGATGTACTTTGGTATCGCAGCCTCGCAGCTTCGAGTCGGGAGGGGGCGTGTCGATGGGCCCGCCTCTGAGGATGCGCCTTCGTCTTCCTCATTGTCAATCACAATAGTCATTGGTGGGGCGACAGTGCGGCTTGAGATATTAGCTTGCTCGCCGCTATCGTCCTGGCCTCCCAGCAGGCCATTCTCCTCAAAGCGCGGGCGTGACGAAGTACCTTCGCCTGCTCTCAGCGCCTCGAGCTCATCGTCGTCCTCCTCTGGCTCATCGTACTGCTCGATGTGCGACTCTGCACCCCACTGCGTCTCCCTCTGCATCTCCTCCTCCGCCTCAAGATCGTCCTCAAATGACCACTCGGGCGCTGTCTCTCGATGTGATTCCTTAGTAGGACTTCTGCGCAGCGACGATGAAGAGCCTGAAGCTAGGCCGTTGAGCTCGGACAAGACGTTCTGCAATGGCGTGCGCCTGTCGTCTCGTCCTCCCTCCTCGTCTTCGTCGAGGAAACTCAAGGGCTCGATGTTGATGGCTCGCTGCGGTGATCGCTGCGGTGATCGCTGCGGTGATCGCTGCAGCGTCGCCATGACGCGGGGCGAGAGAGTGAAGATTGGTGGTAAGGAAGAGCAACACTGTCGAGGAAGCGGCTGCTCACCTCACGTCGCGTTCGTCCATCCGCGTTCGCGTTGAGCAGCCAGGAGCGTGGGAGTGCAGGGTGATGAATGACTGTGACTGTATATAGTTTGTTCATTTTGCCAAACCCTCCCATTCAGCTGAATAGCGCAGTGGTAGCGCATCAGGCTCATATTTGCGGCAACGCAGGTGACCTGAGGGTCACTGGATCGAAACCAGTTTCAGCTATTTCTTTTGCTCCACTTTTTTTGCCGACGCCGCCCAATTGGCGCGTACGAAAAGCGCGACATTGACCCTGCCGCCGCTCATCGAATGTAGAGTGTGCCGCTTTTCGCGTCGTCCGGGGAAACATGTCCCCTGGCAATAAGAATCAAATCCTGACTGGTGACTCCTACAAGAATGGGCTTTCACTCGTCAATCGACCTGCTCTTCCGTCTAGAGCCACCGCGATTCTAGAGCCACCGCGATGGTCAGGACAGAATTGAGCTTCACACACGAGGGCCAGGTCGATGCACGACTTTGACCGGAAACATGAGGCGTTGGGCAAGCTCGCAGATGATCACTCTGCCTCATTATGCTTTGCTGTGAGCTCGGTTGGTCTAACCATTGCCTGCCTGTCACTCTTCGAGATTCCGTTCGCTATCGACATCTCGCCCCCGGTACGTCTTTGTCGTCGCCACGACGGCAATAGTAGCTCACTGGTTTGGGCACAGGGCTACGTGTGATTTTCCGGCCGTCGTGAGTTCACGTGTTTGCTGCATTGCGCTCAAGCTCCTCGATGGACATCGAGCGCTGCGTACTGTGAAGGACTGTCCTGACTTGGCGCGGGCCGCTTGCTACGGACCCACCGCGCCGTCTCGATATCACGGCCGCTATCAGCCGATGGTCAAGGGGGTATCCACGTCAGCTTCGTCATCCACCACGGCCTCAGCGCTCTCGTATATCAAGCGCGCGTCAGCCCAGCTCGATCCCTCCCTGTCGTCTCCCCACAGCCTCCTCCCCAACCGACCGCCTCACCCCGCCTGACCACTATCACAAGCGACATGATGCCGCTCATCGCTTCGACGTTTCCCTTGCGAACCTCGCTCCTGGCCGCAGGCCTGCTCAGCCTCCTCACGCTCTTCAACGGCGTGATTGCTGGACATGCGGGCGATTGCTACGATAAGATTGCTACGATAATTGGCAAGGTTGCAACGGTGCCGTCGCGCATAGCGTCGATGGCAATCTGGCGAAGAATCAAGTCGTAGGTACCAACACTGACTATTGGTGAGTGAGCGCTTCGACCTGCTTGGGGACGCTCTTCAGCGCTGAGCACCCCTCTCTCGCCCTTTCGCAGCAAGGCCTTCAAGTCTGCCGTGGGACCTTCGCCAAACTTGAACGCTCAGATCTGTCGCACGTCCGATTGCAAGCTCTGCGACCCTCTCAGCGTCGGCGCTTGTATCCTGGGATCAGGCGGCCTTTTGAGGACGGTCTGCTTTTCGTAGAGCGAATGCGAGAGAAGTCAAACACGAGCTAGAAAAAGATGTTTCTTGTCCTGCTCTCAGCCTAGAAGGCTCATGCCACGGTGGAACACGATCCATGAACCCGAGCAATCGAACACTTTTCAAGTGCCACATGGCTGACTGCCGTCAGTGTGATACTATTGATTGGAGCACCTGCCTCAGGATCACGAGATCTCTAGTTGTCGGTATGCTTCTGAGTGCGGCGAGGGGGTGCTTGTACGAGGTTCCGAAGGCGTGATTGTTGCGCTCGTGGCGGCTCGTTAAGCCGAGGTGGCTTAGTGACACCGGAGTGGGCAGCAGGCCAGGGTGACTTCTCTGCTTTTCCTCACTGTCAGCGACCGACGCGTACCGATTCTCACCTTGCTGACCTTCCATTGAATGGTGGCCTGCTTCATCGCTTTCTTGCGAGATGGCATGGCCATCTCCGTCGTTCTCGCCATGCTCCTCCTGACCACAACCCTCCAAGCCACGCATCTAGGGGACTGCTTCGAAGATCTCATCTGCAAAGGCATGCAGGTCTCCTCCCTCGACTCAAACACAACCGCCAGAGGTACGCTCGCCAATGTGAAGACTGCTTGCTCCTCCTTCCGCTCCAAGATCGGACCTCCCATGAGGGCCAAGATTTGCAAGACTCTCAACTGCGGCGCTGTCTGTAAGCCGCTGCTCGTCGATGCTTGCTATGAGGGGGTCAGCTCGGTGTGCTTCTACTGAGGTGCGAGGACAAATGAAGAGGGAATTGCCTGCAGTCAAGCGACGCTCAGGTGATCGCACCAATGGGATCGCGCTGTATGGATGACATTGCCTCCTCATGCTCGACATTATCTTCCCACCTGCCAATGACAAACATCTCCGTCCACGACGATGTAGTTCTTGCCCTCTTGCCTCAGCTTGCCCGCCGCTTTGGTCTCCCCCTCAGTCCCGTACTGCTGCAGATCGCTAAATGCCATGATTTCACCGCAGACGAACTTCTGCTGGAAGTCGGAATGGATGACCCCAGCAGCATTCGGAGCCTTGGTACCCGAGCGGATACACCAGGCACGGACCTCGTCCGGTCCGCAGGTGAAGTAACGAATGAGGTCGAGCCCATCGTAGCCTGCCTTGGTAATCTTGGACAGGGCTCCCGTCACGTTCTCTCCCAGAGCCTTGAGCTCCTCCTGCTCCTTCTCTGGTGAGCCGGCCTGGACAAGACGCTCCTCGAGTGCGACGGAGAAGGGGATGAGCTGGTCTCCTGGGTTGTTCTCATCGATCCATTGCTTGATCTTGGGGAGCCACTTGTTCTTCTTGCGGACGTAGTCGCGTTCGCTGAGGTTAACGAGGTAGATGACGGGCTTGGCGGTCAGGAGGGACATGGTGTTGATGACGTCGACCTGCGAGCGTGTGAGCGTGGAGAAGGAGTGTGAGCGGGTCGCGCTGCGGGTGCGAGTGAATGCCGAGACTTCCTCGCCCTCCTTCCCCTGCCCCGATGTCCTTTCCCTCCTGGCTGGTGCTGCTGCTCCGCTCTGGGTTCAGAATAAAACTTCTTTTCTCATGCTCAGCTGATGAGGCCGATCGACGAGCTGGGTTATTAGAATTCGAGGGTCTCAATGTGCGCCCTCTTGTTCATCCTTAGAGGAGCGGTCATGCTGCCGCCTTGCGATGCCACGTCCAAACTTCCACTACAAGCCTCTTTGCGCCGCTCGCACGCTTACTCACCTCCTTGGGCGACCAGTCGACCTTTCGCACATCCATGTTGTCCTCTGTCAGCGCCTTGAGAGCCTTCTCCATGGTGGCAATGTCCTCCTGCTTCCTCTTTGCGTCGAGACCAGAGGCTCCTCGAGCATTCTTCCTGGCCGTCTCGAGAGACTTCTCGGTCCACTCGATGTCCTTGAGACGCAGCTCCTTTGAGATGATCTCCATGTCTCTGCACGGGTCGACATCACCCTCGACGTGGATGACCTCAGCATCGTCGAACGCTCGGACTACCTGGAAGATGCCGTCTACTGCGCGCACGTTGGACAAGAAGGCGTTGCCGAGACCAGCACCAGTCGAGGCTCCAGCAGTCAGACCGGCAATGTCCTGCATGAGAGGGGTGAAGGAGATGAGTCACTTCTGATCGACGTGGGGCACTGGCAGCTGCGAAGACTCACAATGCAGGTCAGAAAAGCTGGGATCTCGCTCTTGGGCTTGTACTTCTCGCACAACCAAAGGAAACGGTCATCGGGGACGGGAACACGAGCCTCTTCGGGCTCAATGGTAGCGTAGGGGAAGTTTGCGCTCTTTCCGAGGTCGCACTTGGCAATGGTGTTGAAGAGAGACGACTTGCCTACGTTGGGAAGACCGACGATGCCCATCTTCAAGTTATTGGAAGGCCTGCCGAGGCGAGCCTTCTCGACGACTGGGGCGCCCTTCTTTGGCGGCATCCTGATACGCTTCTTGGTGGGGTTGAGGGTGGTTGAACTGAAGCAACGGTATAAAGGGGGCTGCAGAGAGAAGACGGCGATGCGCAGTGGCTGTTGTTGTTTGAGTAGTGTTGGTACTGCTGTTGATGACGAGCAGAAAGTGAGCATGCGCTGAGCAAAGGCCACGAAGGGAAGACGCTCCTCTGGCGAGCCTTTGCTTGTCGCCGCCCTCGCTCCCTCACTTCTTCTGGCAAAAAGCGCGCGGCTTGCCACGCGAGCGAATCGACATCGATGGATGATCGACGCCTTGCTCCTGGCCCCTGGGAGGCCCAGAGAGAGGCCGGCCAGTCGGCACGAGGCGGGCGACGGGCGGACGCCAGGCGCACGCCTCTCTCACAGTGGCGGCGTGCCTCTTGACGGCTTCAAACATCCCAAACGACGTCGAGTCGTGAGCCAAGCCAAGCCAAGCAACCGTCTCGACCTCATTACCACGACCGCCTTCGACCTTGAACTCGCACCACTACCACTCCTCTTCGCCTCTCACTGCACGGCACTTCATTTGGTGCCAGATACCCTCCGGCAGAGCTAGCTTTCGACTACACAAGCCAAGTGCATCCACCTCTGCCCTCCGTCCTCTCTCAAATCGCACGCATCACAGTCATGCGCACATCACTCCTCGTCGTAGCCCTGGCTACTCTCCTCTCAGCATCGGCCGTTGTTGCCACTGAAGTCGCAGCAGCACCGTTCGAGCAAAGAGAAGCGTGAGTGTTGCGCGCCCGTGTGTACATGTCTTCACAGCATCCGCTAACGCCCACATCTCCACGCCCTCTTTGGTACTCTTCACAGCTCTCCCGTAGCAGCGCGTGACGCAGTCCCTACGCCCTTCGAGCTGGAAAGGCGACAGAACGGTGCCGGTCTGGGAGGAGGAGCAGGAGGCGGAGGTGATGATCTCACCTCAGCGACGGGCCTTCAGACGATCAGCGGCTACACTCCGCCACAGTCGACTGAGATCCCCTCGCCCGTAGTCTCGTCTGGCAGGATCTTGGCTACCAACCAGATCCCGGGCTTCAACACTAGCCAGTCTTCTGGTGCAGAGGGCTTCGGTATGGCTGCGGCGGGTGGGCACGCAGTTGCGGCACTGGGTGGTCTCGCGGCGGGGGCTGCGTACCTCCTTTTCTAAGCGGGCAGCGCTCGCAACAACATCCTTTTGCGGCGCAAGGGGACTCCTGTCGTCTCGGCCTCTACTGTTCATAGATCATCGGCGAGGCATCTTCGTCGACTTTACGCCATCCAGTCTCCCACGCACCCTACCACGCCTGCCCCCTTGGGCAAAGGCTCGTCTCTGCGCTGGCTCCCAACGCAGGACCGAGCAGTCATCCTCTAAGCAGGCGTCATGGATGGAAGCCACTCGTCTCGCCTCTCCTCGATAATGTCCCTCCGCCTTCCCGACTGCCTCGGCCTTTGCGCTCTACATCTCGGTCTCCCATTGTTGCACAGGCGTTCTTCACAGCGCGCTCGATTTCGCTCACGGACAATTGAATATGCCAAATGCCACGATACTTGCAGCGAAGAATGTGCAGACGTCTAGATGAGAGACCTTATTCGACCCAACTCTGTGCCCGTCCCAACTGCCTCCCTCACTCGCCGCCCTTGAACAACTTCTCATCCAAGTCGGCATACACAGGCACATGATCGCTGGCCCCGTACACCTCCTGCCTAATTTCGCACCCAGTACATCTGTCCTTGGCCCTCTCACTGACAATGAACGAATCGATGCGCCAGCCAATCCCCTTGGCTCTGCACATCCCTCTCCAACCATAGTAGGTGAAATGCCCCTTGGCACCAGGGTGGTGCTCCCTCCAAACGTCGACGAGCGGCTTTGCCCCCTCCGTTGCCTTGCCCTCCAGTAGGGCTCGATGCGCATCGCACTCAATCTGCGTGTAGCCGGCAGACTTGTTCCACTTCTGACTCGCACGGGCAAGGTCGTACGAATCGTACACCACGTTGAGATCTCCCGTCCACACCACTGGCTTTTGGGCGTCCAATTCTGCGATCCTCTTGGCCAGCGCAGTGTTCCAGCCTTGCTTGGCAGGCATACTCTTCAGCCCCTCCCCCGCGTTCACGCAGTACGTCCCGACAAGGAAGCAACCGGGGTACTCGACGACCAGGCAGCGCGACTTGGTCTCGTAGTCTGCGGGGATCATACCGGGAAGGCCCTTGTGGACGGCGAGGGGCGGGATCTTGGAGAGGACGGCTACGCCTGCGTAGGATTTTGTGGCGCCGATTCCCCAGGCCTGATGCGGGTAGCGCGTGGATTGGAAGAACGTGGGAGGCTCATTCACTTTGGTTTCGGTGAGAATGAGCTATGTGTGGGGTTTTGAAGCACAAGGGTCAGTCGCTGCTGTCCTGTTCCGTCGTCATGGTCTCCTCCTTGCTGCTACTCACAACATCAGCATCCTCTGCCTCGATGTACCTGCTAAGTCCCTTCCCCTCTGCACTCTTGAGTGACACGATATTCCATGCCGCAACGCGTACGGTCCCCTCTTTTCGCGGAGCATCAGAGAAGGATAGCGGGTTGGGAATATCGACCGTCTTTGGGCATCCCTCGTAGGCAAGAATATCATCGTCCTTACCCCGAGGTGCGGCGGGCGAGTCAGGGAGACCGCCGGCGTTGGGGGCAGCGTCTGCTTTGGCCTTGGAAGTACGGGGCTTCTTTTGCTTCGCTGGGGGCGACTCCTTGCCCTCGTCATTTTTAACGAGCTCCTCTGCCTTGGGCTGCTCCTTGTCAGCTGCCTTGCGCTTCGTCTGGCCATGAGGTGACGCGGCTGCCTTTGCCTTGGAAGTCGAGGGGGTTGAGGGTCCAGCTCCATTGCTCTCCTTGGCTGTGGATGCAGCACTAGCAGCTCGGGATGCGTTGCGTCTTGGTGGCATAGCGAAGGCTGTGTTGAGGATGGTTTGATGGATTAGTTGAGCTGGCAAGCGGGTGGACCTCTGAACCAATCGATTGAACATGCGGTAACAAAGGAGGACGCGTTTCGTTGCGTCGCCTCGACTCCGGTCCAGGTCCAGATCGAGTGGAGACGAGTTGATTGGCCGAAGATTTCCCTTTCCGCCCTCGTCGCTCCTGTCTTCTTTTGCCCTCTCTCTCCCCTCCTCATCACAAGCATCAAGATGGCCGATCCAGCCCCGCAATCCTCAACGTCAGAATCAACAGCTCCTCCTTCAGGCGAAAGCGATGCAACGCGATCCCCGACCCCACCTGGTGGCTTCCACGCCTACAAGCCAGTCCTCTCCTCGGACGACTTCCTCTCGTCAACTGAGACGAATCTTGCTCGCCCACTCACCGACGCAACGATCACGATTCGCGTCATCAAATCCTTCCCTTATCGCAGCGTCAAAAACCTGGTGCTGAATCACATCGATCTTACAAAGATGACTGTCCTTGAGCTGGAGGAGAGATGTAGGAAGGGTGAGCCATCCCTCTCCCAACAGACCCCCAAGCTCGCCACCGCCGAAATTAACCCCTCTCTCGCTCTCGCTGCACAGACGTCTCCACACTTCCAGCATTCAAAGCTTTCCGTACTCACGCCCCCAAGCTTGACTGTCTCAAGATCTACACAAGAGCGCACGGGGCCAAGACGACGAACTTGATCATCAACTTGGATCACCCTGAGTGGCTGCTTGACGATGCAGAGAACAGGTCAAAGACGTTGCAAGAGGTCGGTCTGGAGAATGAGGCAGAGGTCAGCATCTTCAACAGGGAAGACTACGAAGCTTTCCTCAAGGATCCGACGACTACATGGTAGGTGGAGCCAGAGGAGACAATGCATCATCGGCCAGAGCGACAAGGCGGAAAGCTCTCTGGCTAGTCATTCACTTGCGATCGCAGGCCAGGTGGGATCGGCGTGAAGACTGGGAATGCATTACGAGGGCATAGCTATGGTAAATAGGAAAAAATAGTCACCTTGATAATAAGAAAGGACGAGGAGGCGCAAATGGTGCTAGGTAGGAATCGAGACCGGGCAGCAACGTCGTTCGTAGCGCTCACAGCCCAGTCATAGCAAGCGTACGCGGCCCTTTGACTCGAACCAGATCAGGAAGAGTAGAGAGTCGGAGGTAACCAGTGGGATAGCAATAGCTAGCTGCTTTCGAGGTATACGAGGACTTCGGGCCTTCGCCGTGCCCTGTCGAGGTGCGGAATATCAAATCGCGGTCTGTTTCGTCATCACCCTGTGAAGCGGCCTGAAGTGGCCACTTGGGTATCCTGAGCTGCCCTCTGCTCCTCCTACTCATCGTCCCCGGCCGCTGCGTCCTCATACTTCGACCTCCCGGTCTGCATGCTGGACCTGGCGGTGGTAGTGGCCCCATTGGTCCCCAACAACGCCGAGGAGCCCATCTGCTGTCCATCGCCCTCACCACTCCTACTGCCACTGCTGGAGTGACGCAAGGCGCTCGCCTTCGGCGTGGCAGCAACCGCTCCAGACGCAGCGAACGCAGCAGGAGAGACAGCGTGGAGGACAGATGCGTCAACCGCCGGCGTGGAGGAGGCGGGGGACGAGATGATCGAAGTCCTGTCCCAGGAACTACCACCTGCTGCGACTGGGGGTGCGTTGGTCGTGTTGGTTGTGTTCTTGCCAATGGATAGGCTCACGAGGGGCCGCTTCTTGGCCTTCTTCGTTGGCGTGGCTGACGTAGAGGGAAGAGGAGGGACAGCGTCTGTTGATGGACTCCCCGTCCCTTCAGCCATCGTCTCGCGAGCTGTACCATCGGCGGTAGCTGGGGGAGACTGCGCATCCGCATTGGCCCTCTTCCTCAGCCCTCCTGCAATCGAGCTCATCTTCCTCACACTCGCCCTCTTCCTCAGATTGAGGCTCATAGCCTTCAGACTCTTGAATGAAGGGGCGAAGAGGGAGCGCCTCCCATCGGTGGAGGAGGCACCGTCGTTATCGTAGCGCAGGGTATTCTCCTCATCCTCTTCGTCAAAGTCCTCTACGTCGTCCAAATGAACCCCGGCATTGATGCGTGGCACACCGCGACCTGAGCTTTGCGCTCGGCGAATAGCACTGCGAGAGCCCTTCGTGGGCAGAGTACCATTCCCTCGAGTGACGGCGGTGGGACGAGGCACAATTTTCTCCTCCACGACGAGCCAGTTCATTCCCGCCGTGGGCGCAGCTGGCGCCGCCGCCGTCGAAGACGGAGATGACGTAGCCCCACCCGACATGAGATTTGCCGCCGCATTCCTGTTGAGCTGTGCAGCTACAAATCCAGGCAACATAGCTGCTGGGCAGAAGTCCAGCAGGGCGTCTTGCCAGACTGAAACGAGCACCTCGTCTAGGTCCATAGTCGTGACAGCTGTGATGCTATGTCGCGGCTTGGCAGTGCGGGGGCGCTGCTGCTTCGCATGGCCGAGTAGACTGTCACCGCTGCCATTGACGCTGCTGTCCCTGCCTCCCTTTCGTCGCAGAGTACCAAAGCTCGTTGCGCGACGTAGAAGACCAGCGCTACTGGATGAGCCGTTCTGCATTGCTGCTGGGCGGCTAGAGCCAGAGGCAATGGAGAATGACTCGCTTGGCCTGGGCTTGGCGGACACCTCGTCGAGGGAGAGGTCGACGCCACTCGCTTTCTCGTTGGAGGAAGTGGCAAAGCCGCCGTCTCTGAAGACGTCCCAGTCAACCTTGGGTGGCGTTGAGGCTGCTTCGGCGCGTGTTGGTGTGTTGGGCGCGCTGGTCTCCGGCAGCGGGTCGAGGGTGGTCGACCCATTGAGCTTGTAGCGACTGGTATTGGCGTATGATCCAATCCTTGGTAGGCTGGCCGCAGCGTCCCCCTGTCGTGCGCTTGAGGAGTACAAGCTGGCAATGGAGCCGTAGGATGGCATTGCTACTTGAGTCTTGGATTCGCTGTCCCGTGCTGTGGACCCGTTGCCCATCATAGTCTTTCTCTGTGCAATCTCTGCGGCGAGAATCGCAAAGATGCGACTATCTTCGTCTCGTAGGAGCGCCAACTCTCTTGCCAGCTCGAGCTCTTCCTCGCTTGCGGCCGCGGGTGCCGCAGTTGCAGGGGTCTCTCCCGTTGCAGAGTCCTCGGTCTCCTGCGCCGCGGCGTCGGGCGAAGCATGCACTTCCCTCGTAGCCTTCTGCGCCAGTCCAACAAGCGCAGCCCAGTCGTCCGCCTCTGCTGACGACTCGCCATTGTACAGCTTAGCCGTCAAAGCCGAGGCCAAGGTGTCTGAAGGCCCGCGCGGGTTGCGTAGCGATCGCGCCTGGACGTTCTCACTGCTCAGCGTCACCTTGAGCGCCTTGGCGACGACCTCTGCCCCTCGCTTGACATGCAGCCCCGGCGCCCCAACCTCACTCTGCGCCGACACTCTTGGATAGTCGTCAATGAGCTGCGTCAGCCTCGTGGGCATGTAGTGCACCTTGGTACTCTGGTCGCGCAAGTAGGCGAGGTAGAGGTGCTCCATTATAGAAGAGGAGCGCGCCCACTCGTCCAAGAAGGCGGAGAGATCTGTGGCCACCTTGTCCGACTCGATGCGGCCAAACAGCCAGAAGCCAAAGGTCTTGCATATACGCCAGGCAGGCATCGCATTGGCTACATAGTGCGCCGAGACGGACGTGAGGAGGTCGAGCGTGTCGTTCAGCAGGCGTTGTGTGTCTGTGGGAAGATGAGGCAGGAGGAGAGCGCTGTATGCGTTGCGTGGGTAGCCTTGATCCTTTTCTGCTTTGACGAAGGTGTTGTACCACGTGAGGTGATTAGTGGATGAGAAGTCGAGGCGAGACACTTTGAGGCGGCGGAAAGACTGCGGAGAGTCAAGGTGTATGGGGTGTGCCGTCAGATGAGGATGATCCCTCGTATCCTCTCGGCCACCTACTTACCCATTTGAGAAAGTCGGCTACATCGCAGACCTTGGCATAGGCCAGTTGCTTTGCCAGCTCCCGCGTAGCAGACGGCTTGCCAAAAGTAGCCACAGCAAGATCGCTTCCCTTTGCGTCCACAACGCTCAAGGTCCCTTCGTATCGTTCCGCATCCACGCTCAGCAAGTAGAGCTCGGCCATGCGATCCACAGCCTCTGGCGAGGCTCCAACGCGAAAAGGTCTAAAGATACCCACGTTGGCCAGGCCACGCTGCTTGATCTCTGCGCCTGCGAGCTTGACGACCTCGGCCACTTGAGATGGGGTCAGCCTCGCCTCTGAGAGGACTTGGGCGCGAGTGATGCCCGAGTCTTTGAGCTTGCGCTCCTTTTCTGCGTACTGTTGAGTGACTTGTTGAGCTATGCCTGCCGCTTCCGTAGCAGCGCCGCTCTCACGCTGAGGAGCGACACTGTCGTCTGGGGCAGGAGTTGCTGAGGTCGAGGCTGGCTCACGCTCAAAGGGAAGGAGATCGAGCTCGAGAGAGTGAGGGAGGTCGGGAACTGGAGGGGCTTCGCGATGCTGCTGACAAAGGGGAGTGTGCTGGGTCAGAACAAGATCTCTCTCTTTCTCTCTTGCGCTTCGGCTCACCTTCCTCGACCAGATACTCTTGCGACTCTTACTCTTGCTCATGGGCGAAGAGCACGGGCTGGTGATGCCGTTCCACCTGCTTTCTTCCTGCTCTGCTTTGGCCCGATAGCTCCTCGTAGTGAGATCCGGACTCGACGACGAGGGCTTGATGTACGAGATGGACCCGCCGCGTTCGCGATCCTTGCTCGCGGTACGGATCTTGTGGAATACGTAGCTCACCGATCCACGTCGCACCGGCGCGGGCGAATGGACGCCGTTGCCGTTGGACAAGGGTGTCGGGCTGGCAGCAGCGACGGCTGCCATTTTGCAAGACGATGACGAAAGAGGCTACGTGCGCGTCTGCTAGTGTGATATGGATAGAGATGGCGAGAAAGAGGGAAAGAAACAAGCGCGGCCTTCGCAGCGACAAGGACGCGGGTGGATAGTGAGGCAGATAGATGGGAGGCCCAGTGCTTCTCCCCGTCTTCGTCCCTGGACGCCTGAGCGCGGACGGCTGCCGATTGAAGACTGCCCGTTGTATGGCCGAGGTGATGAGTGAGGAGATGGCGGGACAGGGGGCAAGGGCATCGTAGCGATTTGCTAGGGCACTACGGCGGTGCCCCCCAGAACGATTATGGATCCCGGAGGCGAGTCCAACACCAGCTCTGCAGGCGGGCGGCAGCGCACAAGCGCATGCAAGCAGCAGCAGCAGCAGCAGCGAAGCCCTGCTCTAATTCAAGGCTTTTGCAGTGGCGCGGCCGTCCTTTCTATTCACCTGCTACTCCGCGCTCGACGGAGTGCATTCGCGACGCCAATCAGCGCAACCTCCTCGCACCAGGACTTCGAAGACCTTGCGTCTCCCGACAACTCAATCTCGAGGGACGAAGCTCAAAGTAGGCCTCTGGATAACCAGCCTCGAGAGGTCGGGGAAACAAGAGCACCTCGGTCACGACGGTCAGAACGGAGTCGTGGGATCGCAGCTGCGAGCCTGCTTTTTTGTTTGCTTCTAGAAGCACACAGCTTGCATAAGACGGCAGCTGGCAGATATTGACTCTCGAACAAGGCGACGACGGCCAATTGCCAATCGCCATCTCCTCACTCTCGGTCGCAGGACCCGGCTTTTCCGTCCGCTTCAGTAGCACTCGATAGCTCGATCAAGGTCAAGATTTAGACGAGCACCCAGGAGCAACGATAAGACGGCTGTCCTTCTAATGGAGGCTGGCACGTCGTCCTCCTCGCCCTCGTCATCATCGCTCTCCTTTGTGCCGCGCAGAGTGGCCGGGACGAAGAGACGAGGAACCGGCCTCGCATCAAAATCACGGCCACCACCACCCGCAGTCGCAGCTCCTGGCGATGTCGACGTCGACTTTCCCTCACACGTCCTCCTCCATGCCACTTTATCGCTCAATCTCCCCACTGCAGTCGTAAAGGATTCACAGCGACTAGCAAAGCAGATCGATCGGTTCGTTCGGAGGAGGCTGGAACGCATCGCCCCACGCAGCGTTGACTACGTCGCTGTGAGGCGTCTCACCCGTAGCGAAGAGATCGACGAGAGAGGCCAAGACGGGGACAATTCAACGGCGAAGATGACAGTCGAGGTCAGTACACAGCCATCAGCAGGCTCTCGCGGCGAGGTTGAGTTGACGCGAAGCCATCCTTTCCCTCGTTCAGTGTAACATCCGCTGCTCCTCGCCCCTCGCCGCTCGTGCGCTCATCGACAAGCACGAACATAGTCAAAAGGCAGAACCGCCAGCAGACCATCTTCATCGGCATCGTCGCACCCCTGCAGCAGGCCTCACAGCTCTTCGCCCTCTAACGCCCTCTGAGCAAAAAGCCGTATGGCGCTACGAGGTGCCTAGCAAAGTCAAATCGCGGGCTCGCCGGCGTGTATCGCGACGCCTGAAGCAGGAGAAGGAAGAGAGGGGCGACGCTGCTGCAGTGACAGATGTAAGATAGAAGAGTTGGATTTGGATTTGATCAAGCATTTTAGCAAATCCGTCTATACGAGTCTAGGAGCCTCACACGCTCCACGTCAGCGATGCGCCCGCCTATCTGCCACTTCCATCCTCTACCATTCCCTTAGCCTCAACCAGCCTCAATAGGTTGCGCTGCAACATGGTGCAAGTCATCTTCCCTACGCTCGGCAAGTACATGCCCGCCTTGGTCCTCACGTCCTTTTCGAAGTTCTTCTCCGAAGAAAAGTTGACGCACGTTGCGCCTTGACGAATTTGCGAGGTGGGCACTTTGAAGTTTGCTGAGGGGACACCAGAGATGACCACGTCTGATTGGGCAAGGCAGGATTCAAGGCTGGTGCTAGAGGAGGGGAGAGGACGGACGATGTGGTGCGGGCGAAGACGCTGTGCTGCATTTCGGCGTCGTGCTTCCTTGACGGCTTGCGAGGCTTCGCGATCGTCCTCGTTCTCCTTGTCCTCCTCCGAGCTCGTCGTGTAGGCGCGCTTGCTGAACTCTTGCGTCGACCCCAAGTCTACCGAGAAGACGCGTGCACCGTCATTCGCAAGGAGGGCAGCCAGCGGGCGGCCGACGACTTCGGAGCGGTTGATGACGGTGATGGTCTTGCCGCGCAACCTGTCACCGTAGGGCAGCGATCGATCGTACACCTGCATCGCCTCCAGACACTTGACGATACCCAGCGGAGTGCAGGGGAGGATGCCCTTGACCATACCCGAGGGAACAACGTCATCGGTGCCGAGGGAGTGGTCGTGCGCTCCACCATTCGCAGGCTGACTTTGGCTCAGCGCCTTCTTCTCCTCCTCGCTCAGCACATTGCCCTCTGCCGTACTGCCCGGCGCTCCTCCGAGCTGGCTAGGAGCGATCCATCGTACATTGTGGTAAAGGTTCCAGGCAAAGGAGAAGGAGAGACCTTCGACGTCCTTGCTTGGCTTGATGATTTGCGAGAGGTACGTGTCCTGGCGTCCGCCGAAGACGGGGAAGTAGACCATGATGCCGTCTACGGAGGGATCCGCATTTGCTGCAATGATGAGGTCCTCGACATCGTCTTCGAGTCCGCTGCGAGCGAAAGCAAAAATGGCCGAGTGAGCTGGGGTGCAGGCTACCACGGTGGGGTCGTCAAGCACTTACGGCTTCTTGTCGTCCTCGCTTGGCGGCTCCTCACCAGGCGCTTGGTCCCATGTCCTCCAGATGTCCTAGCAGAGGGGAGAGTAGAGCGTTTGATCAGCGTCGCACCCTTGAAGAGCCTTGGCACGCTCGCACGCTCGCACTCACAAATTCCATGCCTACGCTCTCGCAAGCCTTCTTAGTCCACTCGGCATAGGCGATACTCGGCGGCGAAGGGGTAGCCAAAATGCCCACCAGGCGAGGTCTAGACTTGCCATCTTTAACCCTCTGCGTGATCTGTTCCGTGATCGAGTCAATGAATGGCTTAGCCAGGGCAGCGGCTGATACGAGCTTGCCCGGGTTGGACTCGCTGATCGGCGCCGTTGAAGACGAGGCAGACGTGTTGAGGGCGGGCTCGGTCATGCTCGATGCGATCCCTTGGAGAACTACGTTGGGGGCGTCGAGGTACTTGTATTGGCTACTTGTGTAATCGATCTCTGCAAAGTGCTCGGCGAGGCTGCCAGAGTTGAGTGACGATGAGGAGCGGCAAAGAAGAGGTGACGGAGAAAATAGAGTTGAGGCGCGCGGACGGGAGTGGGAGTCAGTCAGTCAGTCAGTCAGTCTCAATTCAGGCCAGACGCTAATGGGCGCGATTCAAGGGCGGTAAACCTCGTGGTGGCTACCTCGCCACGTACTCACCTCTCCTTTTGCTCGTGAGGCGTGCAGACAGTCGCTGAATGAAAGACGTCGAGCAGTTGATTGAACTTCGCCTTGCGTTGTGCACGAGCTTTGGGGTCTTCTGCCTTTGATGAAACGAGGTCCGAGGGCCGGGTGAGCGAGGAGAGGAGGGCGTTTAGGTGGGCGAGGTCGACTGGCGCTGGTGAAGGCGAGGTGTCGTTGGGTTGATGCCCAGCTGAGGCAGAAGCAAAGAGTCGGCGAGGGGTTGAGGATGAGGATGAGGATGAGGATGAGCTGGCTGGCAGGCTAGGGATGAAGGAGAGTGGTCGTCGATGGACGTAGCGAGCAGAGGCCGAGGCGGCGGCAACGGCAGCAACGGCGGCTCTCTGAAGACGAGTCAGGTTGGGCAGATTGACAGAGCGCGTGTATAGCGATCGAGAGGGACGAGCAAAGAATTAGAGCGATGGTGAGGATGACAGGATAGGACTGGAGTCGCACGCAGGTCAGCAGACTGGATGACAGGCGGCGTCAGGCGGCGGCGGCGTTCTTTGAATTGGCTTGGCTCAATTTGGCCTTGAGACCTCGTCTTTCTCCGTCCGTCCAATCGACGTCAAAAAAAGTTGCAGCCCAGCCGCCGGCAGGTCTTCGAGAGCCCAAGACGACCAAAGGCCGTGGCCATCGTGAGGCGTACTCGCGAGGTCATCGCAATAGCCAGACATCGTGATGTTGCTCATATTGCCAATGACCAGAACAAGGAATCTACGGACGCGATACGACGAAATTTCTTCTGTGCTCTCCGACGCCCGCTCTCATCGACTCCACCCATTGTGAAGGGCCAAGTCGTCAGCGCCATTCATCGGCCCTTGGCATGTAGTAGGCGCTCCGTCGTCCTCCTCGTCATCTTTGCCTCCCCTCTCACCTCCACCAGGCAAAATAAGCCCATTGCCATTGGTATTCTCCCTCCCTGACGTGGCAACATAGCTAGCCTGCATCGCGGGAGGTGCAGCCATCTTCCCATCTCCCGCCCCCTCCCCTGGCGGCCCCACAACGAGCGCTGTGCCGCCCGACCCACTTGTAGGAGCAGCTCCCGCGGGTTGTGAGATCCTAGAAGCGGCCGTCTTCAGCTTGGCATTGTCGCTTCGCAGCGACTCCAAGCTGGAGAGGTAGGCCTCATCCACTCCACCGGTCACGTAGTCCCCATCGAAGACTGCCGTGTCGAATCGCTTGATCTGCACCGTAGTCATGCACTCCTGCACACTCTCCACCAAGTCAGGGAGAGTCTGGTAAATGACTAAGTCGGCGTGAATGTGCGAAGCCACCTCCTCTTCGGTGCGGCCATGCGCTACCAGCTCGTGTCGGGAGGGCATGTCAATTCCGTAGACGTTGGAGTAGCGAATGGCCGGCGCACACGAGGCCATAACGACCTTCTTTGCTCCAGCTTCGCGCGCCATCTGGATGATCTCTCGCGAAGTGGTACCGCGAACGATCGAGTCGTCAACGAGGAGGACGTTGCGCCCTTTGAACTCCATAGCCATAGCGTTAAGCTTGCGACGGACGTTCTTCCTTCGTACGGACTGACCGGGCATGATGAATGTACGGCCTACGTAGCGGTTCTTGACAAAGCCTTCGCGATATGGTACGCCGAGTGACTGGGCTACTTGGAGCGCAGCAACGCGCGAGGTGTCCGGTACGGGGATGACGACATCGATCGTCTCCATGCGGGCGCGCAGCGTCTTACGAACCGTCACGGCGAGGCGGTCGCCCATGGCAATGCGGCTGCGGTAGACAGAAATACCGTCCATGACAGAGTCTGGGCGAGCGAAGTAGACGTACTCGAAGATGTCTGGCGCGAACTCGTAGGCGGATTGGTCTACCAGCACGCGGCGAGAGACCTGGTGACGAGTGATGATGATGGCCTCGCCAGGCTTGACGTCTTCGAATTCGTCGAAGCCCAGCGCATCACCAACGACGGATTCGGAGGTGAAGCAGTAGTCCTTGCCGTGTCCGACGGCAGGGCTTGAGGTGCCCGACGAGCTAGCAGTGGCTGATCCTGCGTCTGGCGAGTTGCGCGAGCACAAGCCGAGGGGACGAATGCCATTGGGATCACGGAAGGCAATGATGCCAAAGCCGGCGAGCATGGCCACGCAGGTGTAGCCGCCCTTTGCCTGCTTCATGAGGCCTTGGATGGCCGTGAAGATGTCCTCTTCGTTGATACGGAATTTGCCGGTCGCCTGGCGGGGAGGAGAGAATAGAAGGCGGTCAATCTTCAGTCCAGTCCATAGCATCCCGCAAACCCCCTTCGCACTGGCTCACCTGCAGATTGTTGGCAAAGATGTTGAGGAGGAGCTCCGAGTCCGAATCAGTGTTGATGTGACGGTGAGCTTCTGCGTCGAGGAAGGCTCGCAGCTCCGTTGTGTTGATGAGATTGCCCTGACGAGAGAGCAGCGTAAGTGGCCCACAGTCAGCATACAATTTCTCTCGCTGTGTCTTCGGCCGGGCCCACCGCACTCACATTGTGGGCGAAGACGATACCATAGGGCGAGTTGACGTAGAAGGGCTGAGCCTCTGCGTGGTTGGACGAGCCAGCGGTAGGGTAGCGGACGTGACCCACGCCCATTGAGCCGCGCAGGCGGGCGAGACTGTTGGCATCGAAGACATCTCGGACCATTCCATTTGCCTTGCATTGGTAGAATCGCCCACCAGGTCCACAGGTCACGATGCCCGCTGCATCTTGGCCGCGGTGTTGGAGGAGGGAAAGAGCCTCGTTGATCTCAGGCGCAGCCGCAGCCAACTGAGATGACAACAGGAGGGCCAAGATGCCGCACATGACAGCGACTGAGCAGCAGGAGGATGGAGAGGAGGAGGAAAGAGCGAAGAATGGATCGACAGATGTTCTGACTCCTGGTTGCTCCTCGACACGCCTACTCTCGGCGCCTTCGGGCGTTGAGCCTCAAATCGCGCCTCTTCTCCAGAGCAAAAATCGAAAAGCGCGGCTTGTCGCAGGCCAACTCTAAAGCCGCGACTCGCTCGCCCAGCCTCGTGGCAGAAAGGCTTGGGTGCCTGCCTAGCGCTCCACAGCCGCCCGCCGGATGGAGGTGGACGGAGAGAGGCGCCATGGGGCCCTCACCTGAATTGACTTGACGGCCAAGCCACGAGAGCGAGAGAGCGAGGTGAGGTCGCGAGCTTGTGAAGCTACCCAGCATCCGCACCCGTCGGCCGTTGTCACCACGCATCCTCGATCCAAAGTCACTTGCTCTGTTCCTGATCCCCATTTCACAACCCTTTTCCCCCGCATTTCCAGTCATCACAGCGCAACATTGCATCGAGCGGGTCAGCTGTTTAAGCACCATCACTATCACTACCAATCACCCAACGCCAACCTCATTGCTGCAGCCCTCTTCGTCTCCCCTCTGCATCTGACTCCACCTTAAACGCGACATCCCAAGCGCGACCTCCTTCGTCGCCGTCATCGCCCATCGTCGCGATGGATCCTCGCAACTTCTTTGGTGGCGGCGGGGATCACCAACAGCAACAGCAACAGCAACAATACCAGCATGGTAGCCAGCAGCCGTTTGCTTCAACATCACAGCTAGGCGATCTTCCGCCTGAGCTGCTTCAGTGGCACCAGCAGCAGCAGAATCCCCACTTCCCGCAGCAACAGCCAATGCAGTCGTATGCCACCTTTCCCTCCATCTTCCAGCAACAGCAACAGCAACAGCAACAGCAAGAGCCTTTCATGCAACAGGACTCGGCCTCGCCCACGTCGCTCACGCAGGTGGAGTCATCATCGACGTCATCGCCCTCGGCTTCAAATGCTGGCCCACCGAAGAAGGCGAGCCAGGCAGGGCCCGTACGCTCAAAGACCAAGAGCGAAAAGGCATCCAAGGATACGACGGCGGATGCAGCAGGTTCAGGAGGAGGAGCGAGCGGCGGCGACGAATCGTCCAAGGCTGGTTCATCCAAGGCAGGCGCAGGTGGAGCGTCAGGCAAGTCTGCGCCCGTACGTGCCGCCTGCCTCTTCTGTCGAGCCCGCAAGTCGAGATGCAATGGCCAACAGCCATGCCACAACTGCATCAATCGCGGCAGAGAAGACGACTGCGTCTACACAGTCTCAAGAAGAGGAGGCAAACCCAAGCCTAAGCCCAATCAGTCGCAGGAAGAGGCTAATCTCGAGCAACATCTCAAGCGGCTCTTCAACCTCTCGCAAATGCCGTCCCAAGTCCGCATCCCTGGCGCAATACCCCAGCTCCTTGAGGCACAGAGGGAGCAGGGTGCCCAGCAGTTCAGCTCCGCTTCTCCTTCGCAGCAACCTCAGCAGCAGCACCAGCAGCAGGCGCCACCCGCGATGCCCTTGGCTGGTTCGCCTCTCAGTCTTGCGGGGTTGGCTGCGGGCCAACCAGGTCCAATACCCATGGTTCCACAGTCACCGAGCGGCAGCAGCCATTCGTGGGATCCCATGGCCGCATTCTATGCTGCCAATCTTGGCCAGTCGCCCTTCTCCACGGGCTCATCTGCCGTTCCGCAGCAGCATGGCGTCATGTCTCCCACTATGGGCGGGCCAATGTCACCGTGGTCTATGGGTGGCCATCAGCACTCCAACACCGGCCTAGACCTCTCTGGCTCCGCAGCCACTCCAGTGACTGCCCCACCTCACGCAGTCCCTGGAAGCTTCGCCGGCACCTTGGCCGGCGGAGGCGGTGTTGCAGGCGGCGATGTTCACTCGATTCTCATGGGATACTACAAGCACCTCTACCGCTTCTTGCCCGTCTTCCTTCCTCCGGAGTATATTCACATCATGGCCAATCGGCTTAGCCCTGAGTCGCCATTCATTCTCTCGTTGCAGGCCATCCTCCCTCTCCTCTCACACGGCGAGGCGCACGAGGACGCCGAGAACGCTCAGGTTTCATCATCCAGCAGTGCCAGCGTCGGCGCCGACGTCAGCGCAGGAGGCACAGACACTTCACAGCGCAAGCAGCAACTCCTGCAGGTTGCCGCCTTTTACGAGCGCAGGGCGAGTGAAGCGATTGAAGCTGTACTGGAACGGGCAGAAGGGCATTTGGCAAATGGCAAGACGGACAGTGTTACCAGCCAGGGGTCCACGCTTGGCGTCATTCAGGCGTTGGCTGTTCTCTGTGTCTACCACTACGGCAGCGGTCGAGCACTCAAGGCTCGGCTCAAAGCGGATCAGGCGCTTGGCCTCTGCATGGCTAAAGGTCTGCACCGCCTCAAGCGACCAGAGAGCGGTGACTTTAGCTCCTCCTCCTCATCGAGCTCCATTCCCGCCACCAAATCCAGCTTCGTTGCCCCGGACAACGATCCCTTTGGTCACCAATCCCTCTTCATGGACATGCCTGATGTCGTTCTCTACGAGATGCAGAAGCGTGTATGGTGGACCTGCTGGTCTTCCTCGCTCTGGTGCGCGTACAACACGGCCATCGTGCCGACGATTCGCGCCGATGATCCAAGAGTCAGGACGGAGGTGCCTGCTACTTCTGACTCGGGGGCGTGGGCTGCGAACGTCAAGAGCTTGCAGCTGTTGCTACTCATCCAGGAGAGGGTGCTCGCGCTCAGCAATGGCAAGGAGCTTGACGAAGGCGGCAGTGGAAATGGCAACGGCAGCAGCAATGGTGGTGGCCAGCACACACGAGACGAATCCAAGTCCTCGACGTACGCCCCCTCATCCAATGGGGGCGATGCCGCTACGCCCACCAACAGCTCAAGCACAGCGGAGCCGGCCTTCCATTCCCTTCCGAGCAATGCCACGCGCCAAGACATTCTTGATAGCATGATGGACATCGACCGCAATCTGCAAGCTCAGATCGCGGCCATCGAGTCGGACGAGTCTGCCTTCAAGCAGCTCTGCGAGGAGCCAGAGGCTATAGCGAGCAGCGTGGTTGGGCGAGGAGACTACAAGGGCGGGGACGACTCGCCTGAGGCTCTCTCGCGTCGCTTAGAGAAGCAGCTTGTGGCCTACCTGCGCCGCTCTGCTGCCATACAGGTGTATACGAGTTCTCTAACGCTGCATCTTGGCCAAGCATTCCAAGGTGCCACCCTCTTCGAGCGCAAGTTGTGCTTTCTCAACACCATTGGCGAGAACGACTCGAGCGCGGCTTGCCAGGTACCGATGCCCGACTCCTTTTCTGCCGCATTCAGTTCGGCGCAAGGAGGAGGTGAGGAAGAGGCAGCCAAATCAGCAGTCGCAACCGCGGTCAGCAATGCCGCCCAGGCGAATGTGGCTACTGCAAGCACGCAGGACCTCTTCGCTCGCGGCCCCTTCCTCCCTCGCGAGTCATTGGATCGATGCGTGCATGCGTCGAAGCGGCTCCTCGAGATTGCAAGACATCGTCGCGGCCCTACTACGCCCTCGAAAGAGGGGGAGGTCAAGCGCGAAGATGGTACAGCATCAGGAGGCGACGCTGATGCCGCCAAGGCAGCTGCAGCTGCAGGCTTGAGTGAGCCCAATCCATTCAATGCGTGCAGCTTCGTCCTCATCTCGTTCACGCTGCTCATGCAGGCTTTGGCGGTTAGCAGCGGGAGTCAGGATGCGACAGGTGGTGGAGAAGAGGAGGTTGGGAAAGGCGATCAAGATTACGCGGGGAGCGACATGGACGAGGGCGAGGGTCAAGGAGGCAGCTTTGCGTACACCGCCGACGCGGCCGGCAACGAAGCGGGCCCAGACAGCGACTTTGACATGGATGAGTTTCTCTCCTCCACCAACAACGAGGACGGCCCGCCTTCGATCTCAGCAGCTGATGACAACGACTTCGCGAGCAGCGGTCGTCGCCCCTCGAATCAAGGCCGCTCCCACTCTTCAGCGGATGTGGATGCCTTTTCCCGTGGGCTACTCCAATCTGCACAAGGAGCGGCGGCGCTCGGTGGTGGAGGAGGCAGTGCGGTGGCCAGTGGCTCAGGCACGCCTTTGCAGGGCTCAACACAGCCGCAACAGAGTGGGCAAGCGGAAGCAGACAGGCCCGATTCGATTGACTGGGCCTCGCTTCTTGCCTCGCAACAGCAAGACGCTCCCTCCGGAGCCTCCTCCCTACCCTCTGCCGCCGAGCAGGGCGATTCCACCTCCTCCTCAGCAGCTCAACGTCGTCGTCGTCGCGAGAAGCTACGCGAGATCTGGTCGCGCGTATCAGAGGCGCACTGTACGCTCCTCGGGCTCAGTCGCTACTGGAAGATGGTCGAGCCCATGGCCGACGAAGTGAGCTTGTGCTTGGAGACGAGCAAGATGCTATTGATGCAGTAAGGCCACCAAGTCTGCGGTTAGACGGGCAGCGTATTTTGGGTTTTCACATCGATCAGTTCGTATACAGTCAATACAACACCGTCATTGTTCGTCATCTGACTCTGCTGCGAGTCTGTTTTGGGGCGTGCGAACTCGAATGAAGAGCAGAAAGGAAGAGCATCGTAGTGCTCGGTATCATTGAAAGGCAAGCGATGAAAAGAAGAGCAAGCAAGAAAAGCGCGGATGGTCGTGATGGTTGATCATGAATGCGAGAGAGGCATGATCATGAAAAAGTGCTTGTGTATCGTATGCAAGGAGCAGGCGTCGCTGAGCCAGTGAGGTTGAGGAGGTGACGAGTAGGCCAAGACGAGAGTGAAACCGGAAAAAGACGATGATGCGCCGTCACGGCGAGGTCATCTCGTCTTCTTGGCGCCAATCTACAGGAATCCGCTCTCAGCCAACAACCTGCCCAACCTCTCGTCCTCCCTCTCTCGGGGCTCGATACTCAAACTCTGCTGGTAGAGTTCGGTGTCTCCCCTACTCTCCACCAGATTATCCTCAATGAATCGTTGAATGCCGGCAACGGGCGTGAGGTTATATGGCGTGCTCTGGTAGATCATGATCTCCCTGATCACTTCGGCCGTCTTCTGCCTCTTGCCAAAGTTGATGAGGCGTTCATCGTTCTTGAGGCGGTCAGAATTGCCGTCCTCGATGAAGGTCAGGTCGGTGAGGTAGACGCCCAGGAAGGGGACGCAGGGTGGTTGGAGCTTGTGAATCATCTCACGATAGTCGGAGAAGTTCTTGGAGGACTGCATGATGCGATTGACGTTCTCGTGGAGAGCGACGTAGCGTTGATTGACGCTGCACGGGAGACAAGGTGGGTGGATGAGAGGTCAGTGATGAGCATCATAGGGCACGGCTGCCTACCGCTACTCACGAGTCCCATGTCCTCTTCAGTCTGTAGACGGGAGCCGAGTTGAGCCCGGAAACGATAGCCGTCATGGTGGAAAAGTTGTTGAGAGATCGACAAGCGTCTGCAATCGCAATAAAGTGCTTGATCCAAGCCGCACGCTTCTTGAGATCATCCTGCACGAGGATAGCCTCCGCGACCCAGCCAGTAATCCGATTCGACGTGCTAATGGTATCCTTGATCCCCTTGGCATGCAGATCAGAGTCCGGCTTGCTCCACGCCTTGCCCAGGCACTCCACCGGTTTGATCTTGCAGTAAAGCTTGTGATCAAGCAGCGTAAGCTGGCGGGCCATCTCTATCGGGTCGATGTCGAGGAACTTAATCTTGCGCAGCGACTTGGGCAGGATGGTCGGTGGAGCAGAGTTGGGCATCATCATCCTGCGAACCATCTGCTCTCCGTCACCCTGCCTGCGCTCGACGAGGCGCATCAGCTGCTTCGATGGCAACTCCATTGAGTGGTAAGACATCTCCTGCGCGAAGCCTTTCACGCGGTCAAGGTGTTCGTCATCCTCTCCTTCGTAGAAAAAGGCCTCCAGCCACGACTTGAGTACATTGAAGACGCGTAGGCGGATGGGAATTTGCTTTCGTTCCGCCCAGAGCTGGTGCTCTTCAGGGGTAAGGCCGGAGGGGGGCGGGATCTTGAAGCGGGCGAGGAGCATATCGAGGAGCTCGTGTGTTGTAGTGAAGGAGCGGTACGTCATGAGGAAGGTATTATTAAATGCCGAGTCGAAGGTGTTGTGCATAGTCAGGCGCTCGAGAAGGGCAGGCAGCGTTGCACCCTTGACTTGGCCTTCAGCACTCATAATGATGTCCTCTGGTGCGTAGTCGGGGCCAAGGAACCAGGGGACCTCTTCCTGCACTCGCTTCTTGGCCGCTGTTATTGATGCTGCGGAGGAGGCGTCGCCTCTGTCAATGAGAGTGCTCCCGGCCGTTGATCCTTCTGGAGGCGAAGGGGCTACCGCACCAGAGTCATCGCCAAAGAACTTCTTGATCTTACTGCTCGTCGAGCGATTCCTCGTCGACTCGGCGTCTGCATCCACTTGAGCACCGCTGGCACCGAGAGATCGGCTCCCTTCGACGCTGGCAGACTGCATCGATCCACCCGTGGTCACCGACGTAGAGCGATCGCGATTGCCGCCGCTGCCGCTAAATAGAGACGTCGTTCGCTGTCCAGCTTGTGGTGCGGAGCGCTGTACAGGGTCCATTGAAGGGAAGAGCTCTCCAACCGACTTGGCAGCCTCCTCGACACCGTACACTCTAGCTCTTGCACCTATGTAAGGCAACTTGACACGCTCTTGCTCCTCCGCGATCTGCAACAGATCGTCCGTCGCTTCCAACATTTCACGCGAAAGCTCTTGCAGCGATTGAGCTGTCGCAAGCAACTTCTGCGTTGCTTCGGGCTCGACGACGTTGCGTCCATGTGCCGCTTCGGTTGTGGTCATATCCTGGGCATCCATAATCAGAGTTGAGCTGGCATCGTAGCTTGCCTGCTTGAGACTCATGAAGCGATGGAGGCCTTCACGCGCCGATACGGTTAGAGACTCCCAGCTCTTGGAGGTGGCGGGCGTAGCGGCCGACCCGGACGAGTCAACGTCGAGGGTGGAGGCGAAGTCGAGGTCCTCGATGATGGCAAGAAAGGTGCCCATGCGGACGGAGACGAGCTTGACGTGGCTGAGAATGGCGGCGATCGCCGAACTTGGCAGCGCAGGTGTCGCATTGCGTCGCCCGCTGGTCGGAGCCGACAGGACAGGTGTGTCGTCGCTGGCGACCTGTTCGCTATTCTCCGCCTTGACCGTCTCCAGCAGTGCCATGATCTGCAGTTGCAAGTCGTCAAGCTGCGGTCTCACGCACTCGTTGACCACTTCCTCCCCGACTCGTTGACCCGGGCGTCGCCTCATCACCTCCTTGCCATTTGCGAGCAACATACGAGCCTCACTGCTCAGGTTGAATGCCCCACTAAAGCGATGCATCGACTCGAGGCGAAGTGCTGCGGCCTCTCTTGCTTGAGGCGAGACAAAGCCGCTTCCACGCCACGCTGCAGCCGATCCAGCCCCGCTGAGTGAGTCGCGACCGATGCCAGCTGATGGCGAGTCCTCGGAGCGCAAAATTGCCTCTAGCTGCTTAGTCCAAAGGGGCTGCGCTTGATTCGCGGTGGAGAGAGCCCGATTGCTGTCGAGCTCCTGCGCAAAGGCGTCCACAAGATCCTGCAGCTCGCGAGCATTATCCGTCACTCGCTGCCTGAAGTTGGTTAAGCGTTGAGCAAGAATAGCAGACTTCTCGTCATCTTGCGCCTCGCTCGTCGACGGAGGAAGCTGCTCGGTGACCGCTCGTACGGAGAGTGCCAGCTTGGACGCTGACGAATTGATGCGCGCGCCTAGCTGACGAATGCTTTGCGGTGGACCACCTTGGTCTGACTGCGAGTGGATAAAGACGACCGAATCCGCGAACATCGACATGGCGTTGCCACTGCTGCCACCCTCGGCGTTCTGTAAAGAGGCAAGCTCGGCGATTGTGGCCAAATCAGCGGGCGAGACGTTGAGTACGCCCGCAGCGTAAAGAAGATCGCGCAAAGCATTGATGACGGTGTGACTTGCTTGAACCAGTCGTATACGCTCGTCATCGTCGCTGTCTTCAGGCTGGCCATCGCCGTTCTCTTGACTGCTACTATGCCGTCTTTCGCTTTCCTGCTCAAGACGTGCGAGTGCGGTGCCGGCTTGGCTGATCATGAGCGGCAGCGACTTGGCTCCCCTTGTCTGAACGAGCTTCTGCAATTCCTTTGCCTCCTTCTCGTCACGCAGCATCCGCGGCGGTCGCAGCTCGGTTGAGCTGCGTTGCCTACTCGCTGCAGGCTTGGCGGGCGAGCCGTTGCTCCTCGTATCGGCCTGACCCCTTCTTGCGGTGATGTCTGGAACAGAGGCACTCCGGCTGCCGCTTGCTTCGTCGAGTTCCTCGTCGCCAGAGTCATCGGCGCCGTCTGGTAAATCAACAGACTCTGCGCCGGTTCTCGTGTTGTAATAGACGATCTGAGGAGAGAGACACGGTCCGATGTCAGTATTCGCATCCAACAGAAGCCTTTATTCCTGTTCAGACTTACATCACCGCCGTCTGTGAACTTGGGTACCCAATAGTCGCTCTCCTTGGCCGCCGCGGCCTTCTTCTGTATAGCGGGCTTCGCAGACTGCTGAGTCGGTTGTTGCTGCTGCTGACGTGACTGCGGCCCAGCAGCGCTAGCCGCTCTCCCTCTACTCTGCCAATCATTCGATCCGTTTGCACTACGCTGCGGCTCAAGAGCGGTTGAAGCCCGCGGCCTCCCGAAGCTATCCGTTTGCGCCATGCTCCGCGAAGGGGCGCCCGTGAGATCGATGTCCGGATTCCTACCCGAAGCAGTCATTGCTGGTGGCGCTTCGCCGTCTTCAGCAGCGAGCTCCGGATCTCTTCCCGCATCGAGCATAGCGGCTTCGGCCAACTGCTCAAAGGCATCGGTCGCATTGCCGTCCACGCCAGGCAGGCCTGCCCCGCCCTCTCCTGTGCCCATCAGCTCTCGTAATGCTGCAAAGTCCTGACCAAGACCAAGAGCGGCAGAGAAGTCGCCGTCGTTTGGATATGTTGCTGTTGAGAGTGACAGAGCGGACTCGAGACCTGTGGTGGCCTGCGTATGACCCCCTGCCGCTGCTAGTGCGTCGACCGCACGAATGTCGGCCTCCTCGTCGTCAGCCACATCGAAGTCCAGTGTTGGTTTCAACCCTAGAGCCATCTCCCGCTCATCGAGCTCGCGCTGCGCCGTCTCCTCATCGATGGTTTCTACGTAGTTGCTGGGGAACCAACCGCGCTGATCGCAGAGGATTCCGTCCCACCATCCAGTTGGCAGCTGGGTGAGAACCTCGATGATGTCGCCTCGCTCAAAGGAGAGGGAGGACTTGTCCGTTGCTGTGTATGTGTAGAGGGCGCGGACGAAGAAGGACGGAGGATCCTCCTCGTCGGAGGGGGAGTAGGACATGGCGAGGAAGGAGGATCAGACGCGACGACGATGCTGGTAGTATTAGCGGGCAAGGATGGCAGAGATATGTGTTGTCGATTGCAACTCTGAAAGGTCGAGCCCTCCACCGACGAGAGGTCTCACCGCCGGGTCCGGGCGCAGAGGAGTCGAGCTGAGGTGTTGCCGCTTTGACCTCGAAGTCGACGTTAGCCTCGATCGACGGCGGGAAGTGAGAGCGGCAGGCTATGAAGCAGGGAGACGACCCGCGATGCCTTACGATAAGAAGCCTGGCTGTCGTAGCAGTCGTGGGGTCGCGATGACAGCCTAAGCTGCGTGATTGTGAGGATGTTAGGTGGTTGAGTTGTTGAGCAGAAGCAACGGCTCGTCGTCTTCTCCGCCTTCGAGAGCAGGCAGGCCAGGGGGGTGGGATACGCGGCCAAGCAAGCAAGCAAGGCGGCGGCGTCGGCGGGGCGTGGGAAGCGCACAAATCGCAGGCAGGCGGACAAGCAAGAGAGGGACGCAAGAAAGACTAAAGGGCAGCTCAAAAAATAGCCACGACGGTGACGACGACCGAGAGAGCCATGGTCAGAGCAACATCACACTGTCGTCAAGTTGAGGCTGAATGGATGAGCACCCTGACACATTCGCCCCGCCCCTTTTTGTGTGATGACCACAAGCCGGAGCTTACCAAAGGGCAAGCAAGGACGAGCCGAGCAGAAAGGCTTCAGGAACAAAGACTTTGCCAGGGTCGCGCCTACTCAGGGCTACAGTGGACGGTGGGATATCGCGGCTGTGTGCCTGAACACTGACTCGTCTTGCAACCTCGCTGTCCCCGTCTCTCCACTTTCTCGTCATAATCGATTCGTCCACTGCTCTGCCTCTTTCCTCGCTATCACGATTGATTGGCGGGCCTAGGGCGGAGACATGCCGTGCGAGAGCGAGATCGGCGGGCGGAACAAGAATTCACATAGCGGCTCGCCTGTTTCCATCTTGACCACCAGCACGACCATCACCACAATTCAACAATTCCATAGACGCCGGCCCAGACGGCAGCGCCTGCTCATGCTCTGGGCTTCTCTTCCTCACGATCCAGCATAGACGCTTGATAGACATGCGTGGGCCAGGGCGGGAGGCGCCGCCTCTCACCGTCGAGGACCCCTCCCCCGCGTCTCGCGATAACGACGATGCCAGCCCCTCGTCGCCCGTACACTTGGCATTCGCAGATCTGCGCTCGCGCTTCGAGAAGCTTGCGGGCCCATCCCAAGCAGCATCATCCGCAGCGGCGTCGTCGTCGTCCGTGACACTCCCAGCATCAAAGCCCGGCAACACGGCATCTTTGCTCACCCGCTCGAGCCCTAGCCATAGCAGCCTACACCTCCCTCACGCCTTCAATGAATTTGGGGCGAGACAAGTCCATTCCAATGGCAACGGCGACCAAATGAGAGGCGAAGAAATGGCGATCGAGCCTTCGTTGGGGTCTTTGGAGGCAAAGCCTGCCGCTACGTCTTCCCGCAGACCGCCGCCTCCGCGACCTCCGAAGCCAACAGCGTTCAGTCGATCGCCGAGCGCAATAGCGACAGCCCCTGCAGCTGGGCTGTCACAGCTTGACACAAAGCCGGAGCTCAACACTGTTGTATCGACACCCCGTCCTTCGACTGCACAGCCTGCCTCTGCTCCACCCCGCATAGACGCAAGAGTACCGCCCCCGCCGCCCTCGCGGGACGTCTCCCTCTCCAGCTTCTCTGACGTCTCTGCGGCCCTGCAATGGGCTGATGACCCCGGCGACTCCATCGATACCCGAAATAACGACATCAGTAGCAACTCAATACCCATTCCTCCGCCCCCGCCACGCCGAGTACACCCTACATCCAGCACCATCCTTTCTCCTCCGCCTGTCCTCTCGCCGGAGACAGTTCAATCGGCAAGTCCTCGCCCTATCCCTGCGCCGCCTTTGCCCTCATCCTCGCCGAACATCCAACGTGTAGCAGCAGCGCCACGAGCTGTCCTCCAGCCGCCGCCGGTCCCTTCCCGTTCCCTTCCTGCCGAGGCGCATTCATTCCATCGCAGCAATGGAGCCACCCCGTCAACTTCACCGCTCCCTCCGCCTCTGCGATCCGCGGTCTTAAGGACGCAAGGGTCCTCTACCATGACACGAAGTGCCTCCAATTCCTCCGCAGCTGTGGGCGACTCATCCTCGTCCGACGACGAGGACGATCTCGAGATCCCTGTCGCCTCGTCCTCCCTCAGTCTTGCCTCGTCCTCCGCAGCTGCCAACAGCGCTCGCCTACCAGCAACCACAGCACCTCCTCCCCTCGCATACTCAACAGCAGACACCCTGCCCGATGCCTCACGGGCAAATCGTCGCCCCCCTTTCTTCAGCCCACGCCGTTACGCCACTTCGAAGCACGTTACTTGCTCAGCTGTGGCAGGGCACACAATATGCCTCGCATCAGGTGACAAAGTCCGCGTCTACCGCGTGGGTCCGACCGCCACCTCAACCTCAGAAAAGCTTTGCAGTCTCGTGGCAGAAAAAGGTGGGAAGGAGGTAAAGATCACAACGATGGCTTTCAGGCCCGATGAGAGGAATGAGGGGCGCTTCCTCTGGTGCGGGACTAAGGAAGGTCAAATTTGGGAGATGGACATCGCACACGCCTTGGTAACGAACGTGCGACAGAACGTGCATACCGCACCTGTCGTGCTGATGGAGAGGATGGGAGGAGACATGTTGACCATGGATGAGTCGGGGAAGATTTGCATCTGGTCGGCCGCGAAGGAGAAGGGGCACCTCGATCTGGCAAGACAGCCGGTGTCGCAGAGAATTGCGCTTGAGAAAACAGCAGTCGTGCTGGCTTTGGGGCATCAGCTGTGGGTATGCGCTGGCGGAGGAGGGGTTGGCGTCACATCGCCACCTCTGTCTGCCAGCGGCGTAGTCGGGGGCGGTCTAGCAGGCGGCATACACTCAGCCTCCGCCGCAGTCGCGGGCATCGGATCGAATGGGCATCGCTCCAGTAGCCAATCGCACACCAAGGAACAGCTCCGCATCAAGATCCTGAACCCGACCTCGCTCACACAGCCCTTCCATGCCACTTCGCGCCCGATCGGATTAGGCGACATGGCCAAAGCAAGCAGCAGCGGTCCTATCGGGGCCATCTCCTGCGGCACGCTTCTCCAGTCCGATCCTTCTCGCGCCTACCTAGGGCACGATAGCGGGCACATCTCTGTATGGGATCGCAAGAAGATGATCTGTGTCGCTGTTCAAAAGCTGAATGTGCTGGGCTTCACCGCCCTCTGCGGCGTGGGCACCTTCCTCTGGGCCGGGAATCGTAGCGGGAGGATTACGGTGTATCAGCCGTCCTACCTTGAGGGGCAACACTGGCAGGTCATCAAATCCTGGCCAGCGCACAAGCACGGCGTGAACGCCATTTGGGTAGACACGACGGCGCTGCGCGAGGGTGGCGGCGGCAACCAGGCCAGCGATGAGGCGGACGCACTGGCGCTGCCCGTCGCAAGCGCAGGGATGGACTATCGCGTCGAAATATGGGATGGCACCCTCACGCATGACTACATAGCTCATCGTCTTGCGAAGCGAGTGGGCGAATTCTCCACGTATCGCCGGCTGAGATCGCTGCACATCACATTCAACATCGACGCCGCCCCCGCGTCGGCGCTCAACGGCTCCGTCACTGCAATGGACTGGCTCCCTCAGGTGCTCGCCTCCTCGAACACCCCGCCGGACTTGATCTACATCGGTTTCCAGGAGGTGGTCGATCTAGAGGACAAGTCGCTTACTGCGAAGAGCATGCTGCTTAATGCTACCAAGGGGAAGAGCCGGGCAAAGACCCAAGTGAACGAGAGGATCAGTCACCAGTATCGTGAATGGCAGTCCAGGCTCATCCAGAGCATTCGTCTCGCCATGCCCCCGGACGTACCTTATACGACAGTTCACACTGAGACTCTCGTTGGCCTCCTTAGCTGCATGTTCGTCCGGTCCGATCAGATGCACAGCGTGAGGGATGTAGGCCTCTCGACCATCAAGTGCGGATTGGGCGGGCGGTGGGGTAATAAGGGGGCTATCTTGAGTCGTGTGACGATAGACGACACGAGCTGCTGCTTCATCAATGCTCACTTGGCTGCGGGACAGAAGCACGTCAAGCAGCGAAATGCCGATGTGGCGCAGATCATGGAGGCGGAGGCTCTCCCGGCCAGCATCTCGGATGGCAGCGATGGTGGTGGTGCTGCGGACGCGGATGTTGTCTACGTCTCCGGCGGCGACGGTCAGCTCGTCCTAGATCATGAGCTCGTCTTCCTCGGCGGTGACCTCAACTATCGCATCGACCTACCCCGCTCACAAGTCATCAACGCAATTGAGCGCCGTGACTGGCCCCTACTGCAGGAGAGGGATCAGCTCACACTAGAGCTACGCAAGAATGCTCCCACTTTCAGGCTTAGAGGCTTTAGAGAAGCCGGGGAGAAGGAGTGGGGTCCGACGTACAAGTTTGACCGCGGATCGGGAACCTACGACTCGAGTGAGAAGAAGAGGGCGCCGGCTTGGTGCGATCGATTGCTTTATCGCGATGCCTTGGCAGGCGAAGACGAGAGCTCGACCCCACGGGTGAAGTGTCTGCAGTACCGCAGCTGGTCCGAGCTTCAGATCAGCGATCATCGCCCTGTGAGCTGTGTATACGAGTTTCAAGTGAAGCGAGTAGACCGAGAGAAGAGGGAGGTGGTCAGGATCGAGGAGGCAGCGAGGGGACAGGGGAAGATTGGGGAGCTGCTTGAGGAAGCGAGACGGTTTTATGCTAGCGTTGCAACGCCATAAACGAAGAGCGACGACGACGACGATGACGATGACGATGATCACGACAAATACGTTCTGAACTGTCAATAGATGCTCAGTAGACTGTGCTCCATTTCATTTCACTCGTGATGATCCATTCTGGCTGGAGATGACAACGCTGAACCGTGGCGCCGCCATCTGTTATCGGCTCCACGCTGCCGTCGCCCTCGTGTGCAAGAGCAAACGGCAGGAAGGACTGCAACGTCATCGCGGCAAGGCAGGCCAAAGGCAGCCACTGCAGCGCGCGAGCTGAGCAACGAACATCCCGCCGTTGGTCCTCCCGCGCCGCCGTGGCTCCGCCCTGCCTGCTTGGCTGGCCAGCCCGTCGTCACACAGCTGAGCCTCAGCTCAGGCCCCAACGCTCGTCGAGGGTCGAGATCGCCGACTGGAAGAGAGGCAAAGCACACGGTGTGCTGCGCTGCACCCTTTTTCTTCCTTTCTACTCTTCTCTTCACCAACATTAACCAGTCGGCTTGACCTTACTCTCGCTAAGCTGGCCTCTCGTCTTACCTCTATCGCCAAACACCTTTTCCCGTCCAACGTTGCAAAGATGTCTCAGCAGGCAGTGTGAGTTGCGAGTGGGAGTGAGAGGGCCAGGGATTGCGGCGGTGGTGGAGGAGGACGGGGACGACGACGAGAAGAGAGACAGGCCAACAGAGCGCAGCATGCTTACTGTGCGATCCTTGTGCCTCTCTCTATAGCGCCGACATTGGTCTCATCGGCCTGGCCGTCATGGGTCAGAACTTGATCCTCAACATGAACGGTGAGTCTGCGAGATGGCTGCGAGGTCGTATGCGACGAGCGTGTATGCTGATCCTCTATCTGCCCTGCACTCTCTACGCACACAGACAAGGGCTTCACCGTCTGCGCGTACAACCGTACCACGAGCAAGGTCGATGACTTCATGGCTCACGAGGCCAAGGGTACGTGCGAGCAGGCCCATGTGAATCACCACTTCCCATTCACTTACACCCCACTCTCTGTCTCCTACCCCGTACAGACACCAACATTGTCGGTGCCCACTCCATTGAGGAGTTCGTCGCCAAGCTCAAGCGTCCGCGCAAGATGATCATCCTCGTCAAGGCTGGCCCCGCTGTCGACGCCTTCATTGACCAGCTCACCCCTCACCTGGAGAAGGGCGACATCATCATCGACGGTGGTAACTCGCACTACCCTGACTCGATCCGCCGCACCAAGGCGCTCGAGGAGAAGGGTGAGCATGGAGCGAGCGCAGACCGATCAAGATCAGATCTATGATGTACTGACCGTCCATCCTTTTCCATCCTCGCGCGCGCGTGCGTTTAGGCCTTCTCTTCGTTGGCGCCGGTGTCTCCGGCGGTGAGGAGGGTGCCCGCCACGGACCCTCCATCATGCCCGGTGGCTCGGAGGCTGCTTGGCCCCACCTCAAGGAGATCCTCCAAAAGACCGCCGCTCAGTCGGACGGCGAGGCCTGCTGCGAGTGGGTTGGTGGTACTGGCTCGGGCCACTACGTCAAGATGGTGCACAACGGTATCGAGTACGGAGACATGCAGCTCATCTGCGAGGCCTACGACATCCTCAAGCGTGGTCTTGGCATGAGCGCCACCGAGATCGCTGACGTCTTCGAGAAGTGGAACAAGGGTGTGCTCGACTCGTTCCTGATTGAGATCACGCGCGACATCCTCCGCTTCAACGACGTTGACGGCAAGCCCCTCGTCGAGAAGATCATGGACTCGGCAGGCCAGAAGGGTGAGCAGCGCGCCTCATCGCAGCAGACTTGCAAGTTTTGACTCTGACCATACTCTGCAATTCTCGCCCACAGGTACCGGACGATGGACTGCCATCGACGCCCTCGACCTCGGCCAGCCCCTCACCCTCATCGGCGAAGCCGTTTTCGCTCGCTGCCTTTCTGCCATGCGTGATGAGCGTGGGCGTGCTTCCAAGGTCCTCGCTGGCCCCACCCCCAAGTTTAATGGCGACAAGCAGCAGTTCATCGATGACCTCGAGCAGGCCCTCTACGCCTCCAAGATCATCTCGTACTCTCAGGGTTTCCTGATGATGAACGCCGCAAGCGAGGCCAACAACTGGACCCTCGCCTACGACAAGATTGCCCTCATGTGGCGCGGTGGTTGCATTATCCGCTCCGTTTTCCTCAAGGACATCACCTCGGCGTACCGCAAGAACCCCAAGTTGGAGAACCTCCTCTTCGACGACTTCTTCAACAAGGCCATCCACGACGCTCAGGACGGCTGGCGTCGCGTCGTCGCTCAGGCTATCCTGATGGGCATCCCCACCCCTGCCTTCTCGACCGCCCTGGCCTTCTACGACGGTTATCGCACGGAGCACCTGCCTGCTGGTCTGCTCCAGGCGCAGCGTGACCTGTTCGGTGCCCACACTTTCCGTCTGCTGCCGGGCACTGGCGGTGAGAAGTACAAGGAGGACGTCGACAACCACGCCGACTGGAGGGGCACGACTGGACGTGTGTCGGCGAGCACGTACTCTACCTAAGCGGGCGTGCCAGCGAGAGATTGTTTGTTAGTAGTGCCAGTCGCGTCTGCGTAGAAGAAAGAGAGGGGGACGGGCTGTCTGTCTCTCTCTTGATCGAATGAATGGAAGATTTACATGCCAAGAGCGAGGACCGATTGATCAACAAGTTGTAGGAAAGTGCGAGAGATGGTGAATCTATGCCGCCAGTGCCAATCCTCAGCCCCTACGCCTACCTTCTTCCCTCTCCGAATCTACTTGATCAACACCTTCTCATACGTGACTCCCTTGACGCTCCCACCAGCCATGGTCCTCTTGACTGTGCTAGCAAACTGTCCGCGATCCCGCCTCAACTCATCAGCAGCCTCCTTGTTCAACGGGTCGCCTGCGTTTGGTTCGAGGAAGAGGTACTGCAGGCCAACGACGATGGAGTTGAGGTTGAGGACGGGCTTCCAGTCCTCGCGAAGGATATTGAGGCAGACGTTGCCTTGTAGGTCTATGTTGGGGTGGTAGATCTGTGCGACCAAGAGAGGATGGTAGGACGGTCGATCGTAAGGTGTGAGGATGGGACAAGGGAGATGAGAGGGGGAGCTCAGCGCAGGAACGCACCTTCTGCGTACACTTGACTTTGGGCGGCTCATGCGGGTAATTGGTGTTGATTGCGAATGTGAAGAGGAAGGAGCCTGGGCGCATGCGCGAGATGGAGGCAGCGCAGTCATGAGCATCGATGGCCCTGTCGATCTAGGCCCCTCACCCTTGCATTCACTCACCTCCCTTGTACATGCCCTCATCGGGCTCGATGGTGAGGGTGAAGTTGAGAACATCGGCCGGGTCAGGGAAGTTGGTCTTCATGGTCTTGGGCAATTCCATCTCGGTCAGGTCTAGCAGTGGCAATCAGCATGACGAAGAGCTGAGTAGGCCGCCTCGGACGCTAACGCTGCTGCGCTGTGCTCACCCTTTTGCACCCTGAGCTGAGCCGGGCTCGTCTTTGGCTTCTTCTTCTTTGCCGACTCCTCATCCTTCTTCATCGACCAGATCTTGATCATCTTGGGCGATGAGCAGCGATGGCCTTACTACAAGAAGGTTGCCGAGTGTTGGTGAGGTCAACGGCAAGATGGAAGTGCCACTCTCGCTCCACTCGCTCCTGTCATAGGCACGACGGAAAGCCACGCGGCAAGGCAAGCGCTTGCGCAAGTCGAGTCGAGGTCGGCAACGGGCACACGACTTGCTCAGGCCGGATGCCGACGCTGAGTGTGGTCGTGCCCCGCATTGATACGCTGAGCACAAGGACCCTGAGCAATGAGCAACACAATGCGGCAGCTGACTTGAGTTCTTGCCCCTCTTATCTCCCTATTCCACCACTACCATTGCATCCCATCCTCAACATCATGGCAAAGGTAGCAGCTTGGACGGCTCTCTCAGCCATCCTCGCCCTCGCCATCGCCGCTAATGCAGCACCTGCTAATCACCAGCATACATCCGCATCCACGTCCGCACACGCCCTCATCGACCACAACGCCGATGTCAAGCGACCCACTTTCGTCACCGATGTGCCTTTCGCATTCGCTATAGAGAGCAAGCAGACCCCTCATGAAGTCGCTCTCGGACTCGCAGCCTCGCTACTCAGCGTCAAGTCGTCCTCGAGCAAGCTGAGGGTCAGGGACGACAGTTACTTTGATGCTGCGCATGGCATCCACCATGTCTATCTAGCTCAGGAGGTCAATGGCCTCAACGTCTACAACGGCGGACTCCATGCCGTAGTCTCCGACAAGGGTAAGCAGGCAGAGTGGCATGAGTAGTTTCCGTCTCCTTCACTTCACTAATGACTCTCCTACCCCCTCCGTCCCAGGCGAAGTCCTCTCTTACTCGCACAACCTCTACGATGGAGAGATTCCCCCTCAAAGTACCGCACCCGTCGCCGCCTGCCAGAAGCAGCATCACTCGAGCAGCAAAGCCAAGCGCAGCCAGCTCGTCCTCTCCACCAACGAGAGCGCCATCCTCTGCAAGGAGACCGCCCTTGGCGCCTTCCTCATCCAGGCAAAATCCATCGCAGTGGGCAGTGGACAACAGATGCAGTCTGGCCCATCTCATGAGGCTCTCATAGCATCCATAGACTCCTCTTCGATGGCTTACGTCATCTCATCCAACGGCTGCCTTGTCCTCACGCACCGCTTCGAGGTGCCGACGCAGGATAATGAGTACGAGGGGTACGTCGACGCCCTCGATGGGACCATTCGTGCGGTGGCGGACTGGACGTCGCCAGGCACCGCAGGAACGCCTTCTCTCGCCCGACCTGACTTTGGCCGCGTCAAGATTGCCGGCACTGGCATTGACGAGGTGCTCAGCGCTCCCGTTCGCAAAGTCAAGCAATGGATGTCGTGGAACCCTGCTGTAGAGGCTGCCGTTGCACAGGCAGGCAGCGACGCTGATGACGAGTCAAAGGCGCCCTCCTACAAAGTCTTCACCTGGGGTACCAACGACCCTTCCGAGGCAAAGCGTACCTACCAGCCTGCCCGCCACGATCCCGAGGTCTCCCCCTACGGCTGGCACGCACACCCCTCGTCCCGCTCGCCTTTCACTAGCAGCAAGGACCGCAATCAAGTGCACGATGGCAATCTGACAAAGTACACAGACACGCGCGGCAACAACGTCTTTGTCTCGTGGGGCGGCATTTCCAATGAGGACGCTTTCCACCCCGAGCTCCCACGTCCGCGCGGCTCCGTCATCAACGGGAGCCGTACCTTCGACTACCCCTACCCCTGGCGCAAGTTTGACAGTAATCACACTGAGCTTCCACCCCGCGAGTATGCCCTGGCGAGCCAGACGCAGCTCTGGTACACCATCAACGAATATCACGACATGCTATTCCACTATGGCTTCGATGGACCCTCTGGTAACTTCGAGGAGTACAGCAAGGACGGAGGCAAGGACGGGGATGCAGTCATCGCCTTTGCGCAGAGCAAGGCTGGGATGAACAATGCGGACTTCTCGACTCCTCCTGATGGGCGAAGGGGTCGTATGCGCATGTACACATGGGATGGGCACCCAGAGCGCGATGGTGCGTTTGAGGAGGGCATCGTCATTCACGAATACACGCACGGCCTCTCAACGCGCCTCACGGGCGGAGCGGCCGACTCGAGCTGTCTGGGATGGGGCGAGTCAGGTGGAATGGGCGAAGGATGGGGAGACATCTTTGCTACCCTGGCTCGTGACCGCAACAACTCGGATGTCGCCTTCAGCATGGGCGAATGGGCTTCTGGTCGCCCCGGTGGCATCAGGAAGTTCCCATACAGTAGGAACATCACCCTTTCCCCTGAGACGTACGAGACGCTCAACAAGCCAGGCTACTGGGCGGTTCATGCTGCTGGAGAGGTGTGGGCCACCATCGTGCTCGATGTGGTCGCGCACGCAAAGGAGCAGTACGGCTTTTCAAAGACCCTCTTCCCTCCAGCGACTACAGCGTCCGATGAGGAGAAGGCCCGCTTCTACCTCACAGAGGAGGAGGTGGCCTCTCTCCCCAATGGGCCCAAGCGTAAGTCAAAGCGTCCCATCCCTCGACACGGCAATACGCTGTTGGCACAGCTGCTCGTCGATGGCATGAAGCTGCAGCCCTGTCGCCCGGACTTCCTCTCAGCTCGAGAGGCGATTGTCAAGGCGTCGCAGATCCTCACGGGTGGCGGGGATGACTACGAGTGCTTGCTGAGGCATGCATTCGCGAAACGTGGGCTCGGTCTCGACGCCAAGGTCGTGGGGCAGACGCCGTGGGGCTTCGGCGTGCATACTAATGGGCACAAGACGCCCGAATCGTGCAAGGGAACGAGGAGGAGGGAGAGCGCATAGTAGTGGGCGTGGTGAATGGTTTGTTCTCGACTTGGCAAGGCACGGACTCGTTTGATGATCTGTTTCCTCTTATCACGACAATTCTCAGAATGCTTCGCAATCAATGGTGACCTTTCATTATCTCTCGCAGCCGCCATGTACGGTCCTCGTCGCAGCTCGCAGATTAGAGTTGAAGCGACTCGGCGTCTTCGTCTTCCCGCCCCACGGGCTCATGCCTCCACCCAGCCACTCCCGACGCGTCTTTGTCATCCCACGCCCAACGCCCAGGCAGGGTCCAGCTCAAAGTGCCCGAGGCCTTTCGACCCTTCACGCTTAGCCTTCTTCACCACCAACTTCTCGTCTTATCAGTCGCAAAGCATGGCCCCACCAAACGTAGCCGTCATCGTCGGCTCATCGCAGGGACTCGGCCTGCACCTGGCCCGCTCCTACCTGGCCCGTACCGACTTGCAGGTAGTTTCCCTCTCCCGCAAGCCCTCTGAGGCTCGCAATGCTATCCTTGACACAAAGGCCGCTTCGCCTCTCAATCTCAATGGGCCCAATGGCTCCAAGAAGACGGGAGAAGCGGATGCGGCTAATATGAGCCATCTGGAGGGAAGTAGGCTGACGAACTTGGAGGTCGATGTGCGCAATGAGGAGAGCCTGCAGCAGGCTGCCAGCGAGGTGTCCAAGAAGTTTGGCGACAGTAGTCTCAGGCTTTTGTTCAATGTAGCGGGAAAGTTGACACCGGAGAAGAACCTGGGACAGGTTGAGTATGAGGAGATGTTGGAGCAATTCAAGGTGAGCCGGCACAGCGTCAGGACAAAGGGAGCGTGAGCATTAACTTGGCGTTCTCCCTCTCGCCGTTTCGCAGATCAACACCTTCTTCCCTCTCCTCTCCTTCAAGCACTTCGTTCCCCTCCTTCCCAAGCCAGTCTCGACCCCAAACCAGCCCGTATCAGAGAAGGATGACCCGGCACACGGCCTTCTCCCTTCAACACACTCCATCCTCGCCTCCCTCTCCGCCCGCGTTGGCTCCATCAACGACAACGAGCGTGGCGGCTGGTACAGCTACCGCGCGTCCAAGGCGGCACAGAACATGATCACCAAGTCCCTCTCGCGCGAGCTGGCCAATCGTAATCTTGCAGCTCTCGCTTGCGCCTTGCACCCGGGTACGGTCAGGTCTGAGCTGAGCAGGGAGTTCACCGGCGGTCCAGGTGGGATGAAGGGCAAGGAGAAGAAGGAGGGCGAGTTTGAGGCGGATGAGGCTGCCAATAATTTGATCGAGGTGCTCAAGGGGTTGCACGACGTCAAGGGCGATAACGGAAAGTTCTACGACTGGAGGGGCAAGGAGGTGCCGTGGTGAGCGCGCACACGAAGCGCAGGGAAGCGCGATAGCACCGTCAAAAGGGAATCAAATCACAATGAGCATTCAAGACGTCTAGACGATTGTCAGAAGCCCCGCGTCTTATTTGTCAAGGCCGGATTTTTGCTGAGCGGGCCAATGAGAGAAGGCCCAGCCCTTTCCAGCATCGCTGTGTCTATCATCAAGTCTTTGTGTCGTCCCACAACTGGCCTGGCGTGGATGAAGGTGAAGCGGAAAATGGTCAGCGACGAGCGCAGGGGATGCCCAGCTTGCTGCGCTACTTACCCTCGTGCACCTTGGACCCATCGTCGAGGCGTGTCCAACTCGATCCCCGCTCTCCAAAGGCATCAATCTGATACACGCGCGCCATGCGTGGTCTCCCCTGCATCCCGTAGGCGGCGTACGACGCCCCACCCCCAAAACACATCCACGTCCCCCTCCCCACCTTGTGCCCACCACGCTTGATCTCCTCACAGTCCCCATTGTTATGCATATGGCCCGAAATCACCGCTCGTACTTCGCGCTCCCCTTCGCCTTGCGCCATCAATGCATCAAAGAAGCCACGTTCCCTCTGCGAGCCGATGACGCCGGACGTCTCTGCCCTGTCAGGGCCAAAATGCGGCGTAGTAGAGTCCACATCGAAGAATTCAGGGAGCGGTATATGAGTGAAGGCTAAAGCGTTGGGCTTCGAGAGACTGCGCGAAGAGGAAGAGGCGTCCCACTCGTGATCGGCTCGGTGATGCCAGTCCTGCTTTGGGAGGTCGACTCCGCCGTCTGGCACGTAAGGGCGAAGTAGTTTCTTGGTCTGGCCGGACTGCTCGAGGAACCAGATGATCTGATCCTGTCGGATCGAGTCGTAATGGCCTCTCGCCTTCCCCCACGGCGCTAGCATGCCCTTGGGTTCCTGATCCCCCGAGTCTAAGAAATATAGATTGAACACATTTGCTTTGTCCGGTGTCGGACTCTCCAGTCTCACGTAGTAATTCCCAGCTCCCACCCCGTCATGCAATGCTAGGGGCCCAACCCTCGTCAAGCTGTACGGCATCTCGCTCATCAGGCCAACCAGGTCGGTACGAGAGACGGAGGTGGTCTGCGAATCGTGATTGCCCAAGATACCAGCCCAGGGTATCTTACGGTCTATGATGGGCTTGAGGGTCTTGGGAAGGACGGACTTGGCGTCCCAGCTTGTGGATTGGCCATTCAGCTGATCTCCTGTCAGGACTACCATGTCCGGTTTTTCGGCGTCCAGCCAGGCGTTGAGCAGCGCGACCGTATCATTGTAGCTATGGCAGGGAAGCGTGGGGGCTCGACGGCCAAAGCGCAACGATGACGACGACTTGCTCTTGAGCGCCGCCGACCCCACCTCGCGCAAATCACGACAGGGTTCCTCGTCGACGGAGAAGTGAAGGTCAGCAATCTGGAGGATCTTGAAGGTGCCGTTGCTGGTGAATTTGGGCCGAACGTCTATGTGTGGGTTCGGGATGGGCTTGCGCCGAGCAGTGAGAGATGTAGAGGATCTGCCGGCGGAGTGGTCGCCCAGGGCTATTTGGCCAACGATGTCAAAGCCCGGCCAAGGGAAGTTGCCGTCCCCGTACATGATGTCGAGCTCTGTGATGGGGTCGAGTGACTCGGCCAGTGGGACCTTGCCCTTGCTCTTTGTCGCGACTTCTTCGTTGGTCTTGACCTCTCTGCCGTCGTTGCGATGATCCCACGTTGTGTCTGACTTGTTCGCCTTGGGCCTCTCCCACTCCTCTCCACCCACAGTCCTGTAATACAAATGAATGCCCATCTTACTACTGCCACCCCAGATCCGCATGTACCTCGACCTCAAATCATCGTGCACGCGATGCCACCCATCCTCGCTCGTAGTCGGCGGGTCCTGCCCCGTCTCGACCAGCCTGAGATCCACGACTTTCTGCGTATCCTCTCGAGAGCTTCGGCGATAGAAGAGAAACTTGGTCTCCAATGCTCCGAATATTTTGGCAAAGGCACCGCCAAGGCCGCCGCCCCCGCCGATGGTGGATGAGGACATGGCTTGCGCATCGAGTGGGCGGGGCACGAGGACCCAAGGGCCGAGGCGGGCGTCTTCAGCTGCTGTTGTCGGCGGATGACACAGCGAGACGGCGATGGGGACACAGCTGCGGACTGTGATCTCTGTGAGAGGCGCAGGATTCGGGACGAGCGGAGCATAGACGTCCATAGGGAAGCCGGGACCAGCCCCGCCTTGAGAAGTGGCTGCTGCTTGCTCCTCATTGCCTGGCGCACCACCTGGATTTTGATGAGTTGAGCCGATGTTGGTCAGCGCCTGCCAGCCAATGTACGCTGACTTGGAGGGCAGTCGCTCCTTGGAGAGGGTGAGGAAGTTGATGCTGAGTAGGAAGATGAAAGCAGCCCAGAGGATGAGGAAGGGAAGGAGAGGCCGTCGAAAGCACCCGGCGATGAAGCCACGACGAGGGAAGCCGCTGGTGCCTGGCAGTCTGGACAAATGCGCTTGCGATGCCAGACCACCGCGATGTGACGTTGATGCGGTGCCATTGGTCCTCATCGGCAGCTCGTTGAGGATCAAATGATCTTCGTCCTCGCCGCCAATGTCATCTCTGTAGCTTGGATGGTATCGCTTGGACATAGTAGCTCGAGATCATAGAGAGGGTCACAAAGGTACAGGGACGGAAGGGAAGTGATGATTTAAAAAAAAACGGAGCCTCGTTGTGATGTTGAAACGGCATTGCCCCGTACATCGCAGCCCCTCAAGGGAATCTCAACGAGCGAGGATTCAGCGATCCAAGCCATCCCCACCCTCCTTCCTCCACGGTCCGCCCGCTTTGTCGTTCACCCGCCCACACACGCATTGGCAAGCCTCTGTTGTGGTGCCCTCCCTCGTGCGCTTGTCCGCTTGCAAAGAGGGCCTCGACTCTCTTCCGCCGGCTCGCTGCGATTCCATCTGCCGAGCCCGATCTTGCCGGCGTGCGTCTTTTGACAGTCGATGAGCAGCGGGCCGGCGAACAGAGAGCAGCTCTTGGCTTCCTCGTCCTCTGCCGCGTGCACAGCTTCTTCTTCTTCCCCCCCAGACGCGAGCTCTCTGCTTGCTTGCTTGCTTGCCGCCAAGACGAGAAGATTTGCGACTGTCCAAAGGCCGGCAGAGAAAGAGGCGAAATGGATAGCATGGAGCTGCTGCCGCCTGCGGCTGCGCCTGTTCGGAGGGATCACGAGGAGGCAATCGTGTCACCCCGGGTACTGCCGTAGAGGCGTGTGGATATTGACGTATGGATAGACAAGTCTGCAAGATAATACATCTCCGGGCACCCGTACTTTCCTCTGCAATGTAAGACCTTCACCTCTGCTGCGCTTTTGCGTCCGTCGGGGCCTACTTGGCCTGCATTTCAGACATCCCAAGGGCGAGGACGCCGAGGCGCTGGTGAGCGGCTGAGCTCGCGCAGCTCATCCTCGCTGTCGCGGCCACTAGCGTTATGATTGGCTGAAGGAGAGCTCCCGCCTTGCACCGCCTCGTGTTGAAACGTCCGCCTGTCCCCTGCTCCTCGCCCTTCTCTCTCTGCCTCTCCCGCGCCTTCCCTCCCCCCCATTCTCTCGTCGTGTGGCCGCTGTACGGCTTCGCTTTGGTGGTCAAGTAGAGGTATGCCGTCCAGCGGCAGTCTGTCTGACGGTATTGCCCTAGGCATCGTCGCTGTTCCGCTAGTGGCAGCCGGGGCCGATGGGAAATGATCTACTCTTCGCACCTGCTGCGAGCTGGACGTTGGACTCAACACGGCATTCATCGGAGGAGACCCTCTCTCTGTTCTACCATACGGATCACTTCGGCCTAGTCGAGCGTAGCCTCTCGGTGGCTCGCGAGCAAGAGGGTCATCATCCTCGTGCGGCCAGTGCACATACTGTGGCCCGCCCTCCTGATGCTGTCGTGACGGAATAGCTGGGTCGCGATGAATCTGAGGAAGCACAGATGCAAAGCTCCGTCCTCGAGATCGATTCAGATGAAGGCCGAGGCCTGGCGATGTTGGCGATCCCGATTGGGCTCCTGCCGCTGGTTCTAATGCTGCCATCGAGACTCCGCCGCCGCGGTGATGTGGACCCTGTGGAGCATGCGAGCCGTAAGGATGGGATGGCCGAGCCGGGTGTGGTAGTTCTCGCTCTTGCGTACGTGGCCTGCGGGCCTCTGTATGAGGCTGATACCCGGGATGCTGCGGGTGCGAATGAAGTCTTTGTACAGGGGTGCCCGGATGACGAGGGCGATGATGGTAGTGTTGAGGGAGAGGTGGTAGCTGAGGCGGCTGTGCCATGCTGGGTGAAAAGCCAGGGTTCACCGGATGCTGAGGATGCCTGTGGAGCATGTATTCGCCCATTGTCGGGTGTTGCATTGCAGCATGGGGCCATGCCCCGCTCATCACTCCGACGTCACCGCCTGCAGCCATCATCATGGTGCTGTGCTTCCTGTGCTTGCGCGCTCGCGGCTTGATGACGTCCGTCTTGAGACTATGAGGCCTTGGCCTGCCCTTCACCTTGGCAAAGAGGCCGCACGCATTGCAAAGTAGCCCACCCTTCCCATCTCGTCTCCAAAGAGGTGTCGCGCGCGTCGAGCAATTGCTGCAGACGGACCCCTCTTCCTTCGTGAGGGAGCCTGACGAAGGTGAAGAGGCTGTGATAGCAGGAGGCAGGCTCCTCGACGATGATGGCATCGGCGGCGAGCGAGGAAAATCCCATACGCGGGCAGGCGTGGAGAAACTTGAGCTGCCACTGCTGTCGCCGCCTGAAGTTCTCCTGAAGGGTGAAAGAAGCTCTGCGCCCCCGCGAGACAGTGCGGACGGGCCGAGAGGCTGTCGACTCGGACCAGCTACGGGTTGCTGATCGCCAGTGTGCTGCCGCTCATACGGTGAGGATGCCGTGAGCTGCCGTGTCGGTGGTGAATGGCCGCCGTCGGAGGAAGAATTCGAATGCCATTGCGTCTTTGGGGGCTCTCCAGCCGCATGAGCTGATCTCTGCAGCGGCTCTGGCAGGCGAGAAGCTGCCAGTAGAGGCCGATGTGGGGAGCGGGCACGAGCATCAGCGCCTCCTACCAGTCCCGACGTCTCTTTGGAAATGCCATCGCTTTCAGTGGCTAAGAAGGGGCGACCGTTTTGTTGAGTGGGAGCAACAGGACCGCACACGGGCTGTTCGAGTCGATGTCCCGGTTCGCTGAGGCGGCGAGATGATGAAAGGCCCCGTATTGCAAGGAGAGCGGCTGGAGATGGCAGAGTCGGAGGATCAATAGATTCGTCGACGGGCACGGACGGTGGGATAGAGGGCAACGGGGCATCTTGAAGCTCATTCAGGTAGCGCCTCATAGCCGGACGAAGGAGGAAGAAGAGTCCGTAGTCTTCTTGTGAAGCGACCGATCTTGAATGTTGACGGTAGGGGCGAAGAGGATGGAGAATGGGGTCGGGGTCAAGGGGGCTGCAGTCCAGCGATCGAGCTTGCGGTGATCATGCGCTTGCAGGCGCTATGATGATGGTAGAGCTTGTATGCACAATCTCGAGCGGCGGGCCTGGAGGACCGAAGATAGGGATTGAGGACGAGGGGAGGGAGCTGAGATGAGGGCGAGGGGGGCCCAACGCGAGAGAGAAGGATTGAGATCAGCGAGCGGTGTGCGTAATGCTCAGCATTGTCTACGGCGCACGAGATTCTCGGCCGTGAGCTTCGATGCGCACGACACCCAATCCCGCACGAGGTGGACTGAGATTGAGACCTCAATCTCGTTGCTGCCGGTCGTTTGACATGGCCAAGACGTCATCCGCAGCATGCAAGCATGAGACCGACTCGAGACAGTGAGACAGGGTAGTTGAATCTTCGACGGGGGTCTTGCGCTGCGATGAAGACCGATCTCAACTCACCTTTGGCAATGATCGTCTGGCGTGTATCAAAGCAGGGCCGATCACAGATGTTACTAGTGCCTGCTGGCGTGTGGATCCCTGTAGTGGCTTGTCGATCGTGGTGACGTGCAGGAGAAAAGACGGATGAGGAAGGGATGGCGCAAAGTAGAGGAGGGAATGGACAAGGGGGAAAGCGTAATGGTCGGGCGGCTCGGAGCACGTCCTCAGCAACCCTGCTGACCAGCTGATGGTAGCAAGCCTAGTAGGATGGATCTGCCACACAGCGCCGGTCTGGACGATATGAGATGCGGGAGTCTGCCGTCGCAAGTGATGACAGCGAGCTTGCTTGAGGGAGCCACGTCGAATGAAGAACCTAGGCAATAGCTGCTACTCCTGCTGTCCCTGATGCTGCCTCTGCTGGATAACACAAGCGGCTGCCACGAGGCAAAAAGCATGGGCGTACCTCTGGCACTAAGCAGTGCCAACAAGCAATGCGTGATGATGGGAGCGTGTAGCGCCTAACAGTCAGCGCCTCTCTGGTACGAGGCACTAATGCAAGATGAGCAACTTTAGTGGTGGGGCGTCGTCGTAGGGCTTGTACCACCCCACCAGGCGCAGTCGGTGACGTTCGCTGCAACTCGCGACGAGCTAGCAGACGTACGGGTAAAGGGAAGGGGACAAGCGGCGCTGAGGTAGAGATTGAGCGCAGACAGGGCGCGATCTTCACTGAAGGCCTGCCTTTGCCTGGCTGCTCCTCTCACGCAGTTCGTGACCCGAATGACTAGGAGTACGACGAGCTAGGGGCGGCGGTCGTGGGCTGCTGAGGATCGCGAACTGAGTTTTTTCCGCTCGTCTTCGTGCGACTGAAAGCGGCGACGGCAATGAAGTGGATGGCAAAAGAGGAGGATGTGCGCGGGAAGAATGGAGAGGAGGGAAGGGGCACAAGACGCAAAAGAGGCTCTCTGTAGCCGACGACATGCGGCGGATCTCGCCGCTGCCATTCTTGAACGAGGCAATGGTATGCGGGCGCCGGCGCCGATGCCCTCCTGCCTCAGCTGGCTCGGTGGATGGCCTTGCGATGTAGACGTCGGCTTCGTTTGGTGCGAGAAAGAACAGGGTTGACAGAGCGCTAGATAGACAGGCTGCTGGCATCACGAGATGCGGTCGGCGCAACCGCTCAATTGGCTCTCTTGCTTGTGTGCGTGATATTGATACTCTTGAATGGGCCGGCCGCTCGCCACTCTGTCGCCGCCCAAGTCGCGGCCGCCGCCTGCCGTCGATGGGGCGGACGGCGGCGAGCAGCAGCGACCCATGATTGGCCCTGTCTTTCCCCACACATCGACCAAAATCCTCTCAAGGATGCGAGTCATGGCGACTGTAATCGCCCGTACGCAAGCAAGGCAAGCAAGCAAGCACGCACGCACGCACGACGCTTGGGCTCAAATGCAGCGCAATTCGAAGCTTTCGTGGGTCGCGGCGACTCAAGCAAGACTGAAGAAGCAGACGAGGCAACGCGAGAGCTGATTGGATATGGGACGAGCGTCGAGGGCGGCGACCGTGATGAGTCGTGTAGCCGCGTCAGCCTCCCTTTCTCTTCTCGGCCAGTGGGCAGCGCCAGACAGTGGAGGCGGAGTGAACAAAGCTATCGGCAGTGAGGGCGACGCAGGTGCAAGCATGCAGACCGCTGCGCGCACCACCACAGGTTGCTCTGCCTCGTCGTCTCGTAGTGCTTCTTCCTCATCTTTCAAACCTCACCGCCGCGCTCGACACCGCCCCAGAAATCGCCCCCTTTGCCGTGGTAAGCCGAATTCCGCTCGATGCCACCACCCGCTGCCGCCGCCGCCATTATCATCGCCCGCCCTTTGTCATCGCCGCCACTTGCCGTTGCGTGGCTTCGTTGGCGCTGGGTTTGCTGTCATCGTACGCCAAAGCCGCAATGCTTCGACGGCGATATCACCAATCTCGCCGATGTCAATGGCCTTGAGAACAGCATCGAGGCTCAGTGACTACGAGTAAGCATCAACGGCGTCACACGCCCACGCATTTAATGCCAGATGAGATGCCAAATGCCACTACGCTAATGCGAGCCTGACTCAAGCATGCTCTCGCAAGCTCGCTCAGAAGGGAAGGATGGAGGAATGGTAAGGAGCGGGGCATAGCTGCTCGAGGCATGGGGGGCATTCTCTGCAACGACGCCGCCTGCGTACGTGCGCATGAGCATATAGCGAGTGAGCGATGAGCGCGCGTGGCTTACTGTGAAGACTCGTTGATTCCCTGGAAGGTTTAAGGTTCCGCTTCGTATTGCCGTGTGACAGTTGGTGTCTAATCGAAGGAGCCAAGGCTTGCGTCGCGAGCGCCTTTCTGCAATCATCGGCCGACAACGCTTTAAATTGGGCTGCGCCAACAGGCACGAACGGAGAGCTCCGAGCAGCACAGCTCCGAAGGGTGGGCGGGCGCTGTGGGCGTGCCATCGAGACGAGGCATCGAGCACGGAATAAGGGCCTCGCTGCCCGCGCTGCTGTTCACGCGTTGAGCAGGTTGTGGTGAGGTCGCGCAACAGAACAGTTCAGTCATGGCGGCGAGGGGCACGATATAGGAGTCGTCGCCGGCAGTCAAGATGAACTTCCTGGGTGCTTCCCCTATCCTATCCCTCGTCCTCGGCGTGCATGAACACGAGCCTAGCGCAGCTAACGTCGAGGACGACGTTTGTAGCCGTAGCTTGCTGCCCGCCGCCCACTAGCATGAGGGTCTCTTCATCTTATCGGCCGGCGCTCGCCGTTTCCCAAAGATCCAAAAATGACGCTACCAGAAGCCGCCAAGACGAGCGCGAGTCAAACGTGCCCGAAGGGCAGGCCACGAATCTCATGCCCTCTCTTGCTTTTCGAGGCGCCCTGTGAGGCCTTATCGAAAGATGCTACCCGCATGAGCCCAGGTGCGCTCCGGATGGGAATACGATAATCTCTCTCTCTATCGAAAGATGCCGACCGCCAATTGCCTTGCTCAAGCATGAGAGACGATGACGTGTATCCGTTGAGCGGTATCATCTTCTCAGCCAACGAACATCAAAGACCTCGTTCCGTCAGGCAGGTCGTATCGAGCTGAGCGCTGCTAGCTGTATCGTGACCGAGCGTCGCCACCTACCTGTCAAGAGCGGCCCATTGTCTTCAATCTAGCGAGGGCTGAACACTTCTACGCAGGGCGTTGTCACCGCGGAACGTCGTCAGATCACAGCGGAAGTCCTTGCCTCTCATTCCCAGATTTCCCTGGATCGCCATTAACTAGAGCGCCGGCTCGTCAGCACGATATAAGCCCCGCTACTCCGCCTCGCTTTGAGAGAGAGTCCAAAAGGGTCCAGAATCGGGTCATTACAGCAATGAGCCCACCATCTAGGAGCACGCAAGTACTGCCCATCACGCATTGCAGGACAATCTGCCGCCATGCTTGTTCTGAAGGTTGCCAAGAGGACACCTCTCTGCCGACCATGACTGATTCGTGGGAAGATCGTAGATGCGGTGCGAAGAGATCCGCGCTGGTGGCCGTAGTCACAGGCCCAACAGACATTTGCCGGCTACAATCGGGCGAAACCCTGATTATCTCCGCCGGCGATTCATGTCAATTCAAAAGCACTCGGCGACGCAGCGGGCAGCGGCCAGTCTCGAGGAGGTTGAGAGAGGCCCATCGGGCCATGCTCTTGCGGGTGGGAGGAGTTCGAAGAGTACATACAGCGAGCGACGAAGGCCGAGACCATCATCACGGCGGCCTCCTTCCAGTGAGACGGGGGGCGAGGGTCCCATGACGGACGACTCTGGTTCGGCAGAAAAGAGCCGCCGGAGCTAGATCAACAGCAGGATGAGGGGTGTCGAGCGCGGAGGTCATCGAGTCTTCATGATCAAAATGTGGATTGAGTGAGATGAATCGGGGATGAATGAGCCTGTAACTGGAACTGGCTCCGCCTGCTCTTCCTCTTGGCACTCATCTCCTGATCGTGATACGCTCACACAAGCCTAAGCCACAGTTTGAGTCATCGCGCCTGTCTCTACCCCCGCTCGGAATGGACCCTCGAGATGATCCTGTGCGGAACGCGCTCAACTCAAATCCATCTCCTCATCTGACGCAACCCGTCCACTCCCGCGTGCAGCTCCAGCTCCAGCTCCAGCTCCGCCTCTAAAGGCAGCCATAGGATCCCTCCTCTCAACCTGAGGCGTAGGCTGATCTTCACTGTTCCCGTTCCACGCCCCTCCCTGCTGCTGGTAGTGCTGCTGCGAATATGCGCCCAGAGGAGATGAGCTGCTCATTACCGTGCTGCTCGACATTCCTGCCGGCGTCGAAGATCGTCCCAGCATCCCCGGGCCAGTAGAGGAGCGATGAGGATGATAGTTGCTCTGGTACTGACTGCTCAAGCCCTCCTGAGCCGATTGACGATGCGAGAGAGTAGCGCTGGGCGTTGTTGGAGTGGATGTCAGAAGGCTATCACCACCGCTACCGTTGCTGCTGGGAGCTTGTCCTGTCGAACCCTCCCCAGCCCTGTGCCCGCCGCCGCCGATGAGGAAGTCGTGCGAAGACGACGAGGCAAGCATCATCCCACTGGCGGCGCGGCGAGCACTCAGAGGTGAGGAGGTCGCTGAGGAGAAAGAAGCCACACCCATTCCATACTGTGGAGATGGTCCGTCGGACATAATCGCAAGGTTGTTGGAGGAGAGTGGCCGCAAATTACCTGCGGAAGAGACTGCTCGTGGACCGGTGGGAGCACCGATCCCGGATGCGGGGAAGCGCCTACCGACAGTGCCAGGTCCGAGAGCAGATGGAACTGGTGGGACGCGCAGATGCGACTGAGCAGCGGCGGCGTCATTGCCCGAGGTGCTGCGACCTGAGGAAGGACCAGCTCCTGATGAGCTTCCAGGTGTAGAAGAAGCGGACGCATGCCTCATCCCCATCCCCATGGGTAGAAGATGACGAGGATTCATCGGTGGAGTCCTGGCCTCATCGCTCCTCCTGCGTGCATTTTCCTCTTCCTCCTCACCCTCCGTCTCCTCCCTATCGCTAGCGGCCGGAGTAGCAAAGAAGCGGCGATGTGGTCCACGACGACGTCTTGCCAGCCTGCCAGTCCCATTTGCGGTGCCATCTAGAAGTTGATCCTCGTCGTCCTCATCATCGGGCAGATCAGGCGTAGGAGTTTGGCCTCGCCAAGTAATCTGGTCAATATCCGCGCGTCCGAATGCTTGCTCGTCTACCCCTCCAGGGTTGAAGCGACCTACTCCCCCGCCCACACCGCCAAAGGAGTCATCGAGGCCGCCTGTCCCGTCACCGTCGCCTACAAGGGCGGCCACTCCGCCCCCAACTAGGCCCTGCGCGCCAGCAAAGCCGTCGAGACCCGTGCCTGCAATGACCGGAGGGGGCAGAGGACGACCAGCCAGGTCGGTCCGCATGGGTGCTGGCGGAGGGCCGCGCAGCGCATTGGGAGGACCGGCATTACCTCCTGTAGCGGAGCTGGCTACCCTCTCTGTGGCAGTGGCATGCCCGCCCTCATGCGCCTCAGAGAGCTCCCCGTCGCTAGCCGGTATATTGTGCGCAGAGCGATCCGCCTCGTCCTCGCTCATGTCCGATGCGGCGGCACTGCTGAGCGCCTCGCTGACTAGACGGGTCGCGTTGCCCCGGTTGAAGTTGGAAGCGCGACGACTTGGCAGGCGACGTACTGTGGTTGGGGAGGCTTGCGTGACAGTGTAGGTTGGGTGGGTGGCTGTGGTAGGCGTAGCCATAGCTCCATCTGCGTGGGTGGTCTGTGCTGCTGCTGTCGCCGGCCCTGCTCCATCATCATGATGATGGTGACGTGGGTGATGAGGAGCACGCACAGTCGCCGATCGAGCTCGGACGACGGCATCGTTCTCGTCCACATGCTCACCGCGACCTCCAGCCGTCGCAGTCGTAGGTGTCATGAGGTTGAAAGGCTGCTGCATCGCCCCCTCGTCCGGCATCGCAGGAGCTCGTCTCGCATCCTCGTCGTCATCGTCATCCCCACGTCCACCCTCCTGCTGGGCCGCCCCCGCAGCCGTAGTCCCTGCTGCAGCGCTCCGAGACCCTCTCCCAGCTCTAGAGGTTCCACTCCCCGCGCTAGCCGTAGTACTTGCATTCTCCAAATCCTCAGCAATAGAGCTGCACCAGTACTTGTGCCCAATCTGCCAAGAGGTACTCTGGCAGACCTTGCTACAGAACTTGGCCTTTTTGCATCGCCTACACTTGGCGAATTCGCGAGGTTCCGTCTCCCATTTACCGCAAAGCATGTTCCCGCATTGACGGAGACCGAGGTGCTCGTCCCCCTCGCGATCGTCCTTGCGGCAGGCGTTTCGCATCACTACACCGGCCCAGTATTGAATGAGCGGGGCGAGCTTGGCGTTGCCTGCGACAAATTCAGCATTGGGGTCGCGTCTGGTCGCGCGGCAAGTGTACCGCTCGGCGATGGTGTAGATGGAGCGGTGGAACTGCTGGCCTGGCTGCCACATGGGCGTGCCCTGCGACGTCGAGGCCTTCTCCCATAGCAGGTCGAGGTCGTACAGGTTGGAGGCTCGGGTCATCTCCGGAAAACGGAGGAGGGCACGAATGTGGGAATACTTTGTGAGGTATGCTAGGATCTGGAGGGAAAGGAGGACCTCCTCCTCACGGAAGGCCATGTCGTTCGGATCGAAGGTCTCGGCGATGTACGTTGTGGGCAGAACGGGTCGTGTGCGGTGTGTGACGGTCGAGTGGCGATCACGTCCGTGGTGGTGGTGGTGGCTGCGAGATGATGAGGAGATTGCATTGGAGGATGAGGGTTGCTGGTCGCGAGCTGCGTCTGTCTGCGTCCACGTGTCCGAGCGGCTGCTCATGGGAACGGCTTGAGGAGCGTCTTGCGCCGTCCGTGGAGCGGACTCGGGGAATGACGAGGGGCGAGACTCTTGCGAGACTCCAGCAGCTGCCGTTGTGGTAGCAAGAGGCGCCAGCACTCGTCTTGCAGCTCGAGGCGTCCTCCTTTCCTCCGCCTCGACGGCAGGAGCAGAGCGACGACCGCCATTCTCGGACTCGTCCGCCGCCTCTGCCGCACTCTCACTATCCTCTGCATCGGCTCCATCGCCCGACATCTCTGCCTCTTCCAGCCCGGACTCAGCGCCAGAGTTGCTGCCTAGGTCATCAGCTGTATGGGCAGCCAAGAGCGGCGTGGTGACGCGTGGTGTCTCGCGTGCCGGCCCTCGACTTGATGCTGCTCGAGTGGGTAGAGCATGCTCAACGTTGTGGTTCGCACTTGCTCGTACCGCCTCTGCTACGGAAGCAGTCGCGAGAGCTTCGAAGTCGGCTGCTCCTGCGGGGATGGGCGCAGGAGGTCGCCCAGCCCGGAGCGTAGGCACGTCGACGGGCATTGGTGCCATCGCAGCAGCTTGACGACCCGGCTCCGCACGCGATTGTGCGGCAGAGACGGGTAGCCGGACGACAGGTGCGTCAGAGGGGGATGCCTGCTGATGAGCGGGCAACAGACGGCTCGTCGATGCTGTTGCTGATGCTGCTGATGATGGATCAGGCCTGCCATATTCATTGTCGCCAGCCGCTGCAGCACGAGCAGCCGCTCCTGCGAAGTTGGTAGGGAAGAGGGCCGCAGCTTGCTCTTCTCGGGCAACGTCCTGCCTCTCATGGTGCTCGCGCTCCCTCTCTCGCTCTCTTGCCGTAGCTAAGGCGGCCGCCGATGCGCCCGCGCCGGCGTTGTTTGCCGTGATGGTTGTTCGACGATGGGGCGCGGCATCGTTGGCTGCTGCTTGTGCACTCGAAGCTGCCTCTCCGTCAGCGCGCCGACGTTCTTCGACCTGTCTCTTCCTCTCTTGCCTGAGCGCATCCGAGTAACAGAGATAGCTCTCGAGGACCTTTACGAGGATGGGCATGATGCCGGCCTCGACGGCCCTCTCGCGCACATTGACGCCGCCTCGAATACAGAGATGTACAACGCATTGGAAGGCGGTGGTCCACTTCCACATGGGCTGGAGATCCTTTGGTGATCTTGGACGCATGAGTGTGCCTTGATTCTTGGGCACGTCTCGCAGAATGTGAATCAGTCGCTCCAGGCCTCCATCGACGCAGAGGAGGTCGCGGATTTTGCGGTTGTTTGCGACGAGATATGCTAAGTTGTTGAGGGAGAAGATGAGGGGAAGAGACGTTGTGCAGTCGAGGGCTGCATTAAGGAAAGGGTGTGGAAATGAGGGGTCAGTCAGGTGTCTATGATTATGCTGAGCAACCTTGATTGCAATCTCTCACCTTTGCGCTCATAGAGGGACGCCGAGATGGTGGCCGCCGCACGATTCTGAGCCTCATTGGAGAAGTTGACTTGTCGTACCATGGTGACAATTGTATGCTAATCTGCGTCTCGACGACGCCACTGTGCCGCACTGAGCAACGATGGTCGAAAGGGTGGTTGCGCAGCACGAAACCAAGAGAGAAGAGGACGAGAGATTGCTCCCAGGCTGACTAGCAGCGCAGAGGGAGAAAGGAAAGAGAGTCAAGTCGAGGCGAGGGGGTGATGACCTCTGTCACACGCACACCTCTATCCTCGTTGGCTGGCAGCAACTGGTGAGGAAGAGTGAAGCTGTGTGTTTGACGACAAGGGGAGCAACGACAAGGAGGAGGCTAGCCGCTTGCCGCTTGCCGCTTGCTGCTTGCCTGCTTTGGGCCTTGGCCTGTGTGCTGCCCGCCTGAGCGACCTGCAAGCGGCAAGCGGTTGGACTGTTGGGCGTGGCGCGGCCCCCCGCTCAAATCACGTCGACGCTGAGACCCCCTTCACACCTCCTGACCCTTGACCCCCCCAGCACAACTCCCAACTGATGGCGATCGTTCCGCCTGGATCACCGCGGTGGACACGCGCAAAAAGAGCAAAGGGGCAAGCTGGCTTCTCAAGTGAATGGCATATATTGTACAAAGTAGCGAAGCGCAAGATCCTTTGGGCTGGATCAGACCATATCTTGGAGGTTGACGGGCATCTCGTCGATGGTCTGCAACAGAGGGGCAAGGGCGTTAGTACAATCGATCCTCATTGCCCCGGAGAAGCAAAAATCGGTGCTACTCACTGTTGAGTAGAATTGCTCGCTGTAAGGGCAAAGGGCAGGCGATCTTCGGTGTCAGCGTCGCGTCACGGCTACTACTCTCTCTTCCCTGTCATGCCGCACTCACATGTCCCGCAAAATCCTCACGTCATCCACGGTAACAAAGCAGATCGAAACTCCCTTTCTCCCAAATCTTCCCGACCTTCCAATCCTATGCAGGTAGTTCTCCCTATTCAGCGGCAGATCATAATTAATGACCAGGCTCACATTCTGCACATCGATCCCCCTTGCCCACACATCCGTCGTGATCAAGACTCGGGATGATCCTTGTCTGAATTCGGACATGATTGCGTCTCGCTCCTTCTGCTGCATCTCGCCGTGCATGCTCGACACTTGGAAGTTGTTCTCGCGCATCTTCTCGGTGAGCCAGTCGACTTTGCGGCGGGTGTTACAGAAGATGACCGCTTGGGTGATCGTCAGCGTGTCGTAAAGATCGCAGAGGGTGTCGAACCTGGCGCAGAGAGGCAGCGAGTGTCAGTCGGATTGCTGAGAAGAGACTTCATCTCGCTGGATCATCTCGCAAACTCACTTCCAGTCCTCCTTCTCCACAGCGACGAAGAATTGCTTGATGCCCTCCAGGGTCAGCTCGTCACGCTTGACGAGGATGCGCACAGGGTCCGTCATGAATTTAGTAGTGAGCTCCAGGACATCCTGAGGGAGAGTAGCAGAGACCACGACCCTGAAAGAGAAGGGGGAGAAGGCGTCAGCCAAGTGAGGCAGTACCTTGCTGCGCTTCGTTGGGTGCACTCACACCTGCGTAGCTGGCGGCAGGTATCGGTAGATGTCGTAGATCTGCTCCTTGAATCCCATGCCCAGCAACTCGTCGCTCTCGTCCATAATGAGCATCTTGATATTCTTGGTCCTCAAATGTCGTCTCTTGATCATATCAAAGACCCTGCCGGGCGTTCCAGAGACGACGTGCTGCCCATGCTCCAGCCTCCTGATGTCATCTCCGACGCTCGTCCCACCAATACACGCATGACACTGCACATTCATATAGTCTCCCAGGGCGAGGACTACGCTCTGGATTTGCGTAGCCAGCTCGCGCGTAGGGCTGAGGACTAGCGCCTGGCAATCGCGCAGCGTCGTATCGATGGACTGGAGCATGCCGATGGAGAAGGTGGCCGTCTTACCCGTTCCCGATTGGGCTTGAGCAATGACATCTCTGCCGCGGATGATGGGAAGGATGGCTCGTTGTTGGATAGCAGATGGCTTCTCGAAGTTGTAGGCGTAGATTCCTCGTAGGAGGTCCTCCTTGAGGCCGAGGGCATCGAAGGTTGGGGCTACCTTTACCGATTCCGACGACTCGAAGTGCAGCTTAGCATCGCCAGGGTTGATGCCTGAGCGCTGCAAGCGAAGGGCGGTGGAGAGGGGTCAGCCTGCTGCGCTGCTGTGCTGTGAACGAGAGCGGGGGCTGCGACGGCTACTCACACTCATTTTGGCTTGAGTTTACGAAGGAGATGGCACAAAAGACGTGGATGGCTGAGTGAGCGTGACCGAGGGGCGGAAAGGGAATTGGAAGTCACCCTCCTCGACGCTCCAAGTCGAGGCAGTTGGTTGGCTCTCCGTCGAGCGAGAGTGGATTTGTCTCTGGCTGGCTGGGCGCGCAGACGACAGAAGAAAAAGTTGGCTGCGACGGGGCCCTCACTCGCTTTCTTCTCTTCTCATCTTGCAATCACACTTCAACAAGGTCACACCTCTCCTTATCCAATGTGAGTATTCACAATTGTCGCCCCCTTTTCAAGGATGACAAACCCCTTTAGATGACGAGGCTGAGGCTGTCATATGCGGGAGGCACGCTCTCTGACCGGCGCAGGCTTCTTGCCTGTCGCTGCGAAGAGGCGACTCGCGGCAGTCGATGCTTATAACCTTGGCTACCACTCCTGATACTCAGCAAGAGCGCGCGATACTACCTTTCTATTGGTAAAAGATGAGCTCACACATTTGTTGTCCTCTCTTTGCGCTACTAGCATGCCGGCAACGGCACCGGCGCCGCCAGCATCGACAAAGGCGCCTCCGCCCACGGCCCCCGTCTGGAACGACGACGAAGACGACTGTAGTGACACCGATTCCGAGTCTGGCGATTCGATCACTGATGTCCACCTCGGCCTCGCTGATGGGGAGCTCGAAGACGATGATGAGAGCAATCCCCTCGTGTCAAGAATAGGAGGCAAGGCGGTACGTACGCTGCGGGCACCCACCGTTCTTTCATGCGCACCAATAGCTGACGTCCTTCGTCCCTTCTCTGTTGCAGGCATGGCTTCCAACAAAGTCAATCCCACCCGCTTCGGTAGCTACATGTCGACACTGTGACACAGTCATGGAGCTTCTTGTCCAGCTCTTTGCACCCCTCGAGGACTCGCCTTACGACCGCACCATCCTGGCTTGGGGTTGCGCGCGAGCCGTATGCCAGCGTAAAGGAGCAGGAAGGTGAGTCTCAACGCGTCAGATCATTGAGATGTCAGTGGCTCGCCGCCACTGCCGCCACCGCCGCCGTCGATGGCAGATGATTAGTAGTATTTCTTCACTTGAGGGCGACGGAACCCTCTTGGGCGAAATCGTCTACTGAAAAGATAAACAACTTTGACACGAGCTTTTTAACCATGATGCCACACGACCCTCAACTACGACGGCGGCGACGGCGATGGGCGGTGGAGCGGCGGGCAGCACATACCCACATGTAGGCGGCGGCACGATCTGCTCACACCTCTCCCCTCTCTGTCCCACCCACGCGTACAGCCTCCGAGTGGTCCGCCACCTCCAGTACAACGCCCGCTGGGCTGCCAAGCTCGAAAAGAAGAAGGCTAATCAACAGCAGAGGGCAGAGCGTAGACGTCAGCAGGAGGAGCAGGCAAAGAAAAGGAAAGAGGAAGAAGAGGCGAGGAGTAAAGTGAACCCTTTCGCCTCAGGCGCCTCAGCAATGAATGGTGGCGGTGGGCTTGGTGGGAGCTTGTTCGGTGGAGGCGGCGCTTTCGGATCTGGCGGGAACCCTTTCTCGACATCTGCCGCCCCTGCCGCCGCACCAACTACCGACTTACAACCTTCGGGCAAGCAGGACGCTTCCACCGAAGAGAAAGACGACGCCTCGGACGAGTCCGATTCAGAAGCGGATTCTGCCGCGGAGGACGAAGCTCGCCTTGCCGAAGAGCTAGCAATGAAGGCTGCCCTTAGTACCGCTTCCGCTTCTCAGTCAAATTGGGTCCCCTCCCTCGCTCCGCACTACGCTCCACCCCTCTACCTCAACACCGTCCCCGAGTCGTCCTCCTCTGCCCGCGCGGGCGACAAGGCAAGCAAGCTCACAAAGGAGGCGGCAGCCCTCAAGAAAAAGGCGCTGGCTGCTTCGGCGGACAATGCGACCGATGAGGAGCTCAAGGGGATGGAAAAGGAGAGCTACGAAAGGATGATGCTCGTAGGGGTCGATGAGGTGTTGGAGAAGTTCATGGCGCGCGTGGGCGCTGAGGGGAGACAGGTAGTGAGGTACGAGCTGGGAGGACAGCCCCTCCCTTTCAATGCTCAGGGCGAGCTCTATGACACTCTTTGGCCCAAGGCGAAAACAGCTGGGCATGGGAGAAGCTACGACCCTTCGAAGATCCCGCCCTGTGAGGCTTGTGGGTCACGAAGGACCTTCGAACTTCAGCTCATGCCGGCTTTGGTGCATACATTGAGGGCAGATAAGATCCAGGGTGCCGAGGGTGAGAAGGACCTCGCTACCAACGACGACGCTGCCAACGTCGACGCTGAATCCCGTCGACGCCGTGACCTCGAAGCTGCCCTTGGCCGCCGCCTCGCTCCACAACCAGACAAGGACGGCATCACCCGCTCTAAGGGTGACGCAGCTGCAGCAGCCGATGGGAGCTCCACGGTCGCCGCAGGGGGGAAGACGGGCCTCTGTTGGTCCACGGCTATGGTGTTTGTGTGCGAGAAGGACTGTTGTATACCTAGGCCGGATGAGGGGAAGGAGGGCGAGACGTGGAGGGAGGAATGGGTTGGGACGCAGTTTGAGGATTAAGATCGATGACTTTGGATACGGCTTTCTCCCCTTGTATATGATCTCGAGCATTTGTACAGCAGCACTTCTATACGCCTAGCAAACATATTCATTACCCCGTCCTTGACGATGCCTGGTCTCCTGCTCCCCTGAGCGGCGCCTTCAGCCCTAACCAAACGTGCTTGGCCATCCTTGTGCACCCAAGTTTCTCGTAGAAGCGCACCGCTCCTTGATCACTGGCATCAACGTGCGCTGTCACAGGCCAAGGACACCACGTCCCCTCTCCTTGCGTCGCCTCAGCCTCGATGGCAGCCACGTCCACTCCGCAAGCAGTGAGGGCGCGTCGTTGTGCGAGGCCGATGCGGGGGGAGAGTAAGGTGACTAGTAGCCGACCGAGGCTCAGCGGCGCGGGTGGTGGTGCTGCTGAAGAAGCGGTGGAGTCTGCAGGCTCGACTCGCCGTCTGTAGGGTAGCGCGACGTGCAAGGAAGCCAAACTCATATCCTCGTGCGTGTACACCCATCCAGCAAGAGAGCCTTTGGCCTGCTCTATCGGGTAGACGTCTTCCTCGCTTCCCTTCTGGGCCCCAGCTGCTCCCACAGGCCCAGTTGCATCTCTCGCCAGCAAGGAAAGGTGCGGCTTGCGCAGTGTATGCGAGACAGGGAAAGGTATCTTGTTGGCCTCTGCGACGGCTTTCGCCGTCTGTGTCGTGATTCGCTCGAGTTGCCACCGTTGGCCTGCTTGCTTTGCTTCTTCCTCGGGGGTGGCAGGGCATACAATGGGTGGCGGGTCGAGAACGAAAGCATCGTAGGCTCCGCTGCGCCATTCGATCCAGGGTCGGTTCGACGAGGGGCCTCGCAAAGAGTCCTCGTCGCGTCTTGCCTGGCAGACCTCATCAGCGAGCACATCAACCTGCAACTCGTCCATCGCCTGGATGATGATGTCGACTTCTCTCAAATGTTCCCTTTCCACCTCACTGGCATCAAGCGCAAAGTGATCCCTCTGTGCCTCAATGAATCGCTTATAAGCCACTGGCAGCCACTGAGAGAAGAGGAAATGCACCATGCCCCGAGTCGTTGGATCGTCCTCTCCTCGGGCTGAGCAAGCCATTTCGGTGCTGAGCCAGATGCTCATGTTTGGACGGCGCAGGCATGTTGTCGGGTCGGCTTCGTCGCGGAACTTCGACGAGACGAGGATGCCCAATCCCCAAATCCCTGCCTGGTGACCATTGTTGGCGCTGCTGCTGCTGCTGCCGCCCCTGCCACTCTTGAGGACCCCTACAGGCGGCGAGCCAATGACCACAAGCTGTGCCCCCGGCTGGTAGCGAGTCGTGAAGTCTTTCCAGGGGTCGTCAATCACGCTCAAGCTATCGAGACTGGCGGAGAAGAGGTCAGTCCTTGACGTGACGGCCGCAAGGAGATGGTTGCGCACGGTCGTCGAGGTAGGGAGGCAGGGTGGGGTCGACAGGAGGTGGAGGAGGTAGGCGTAGTTGATGTCCTCCGGCTGGTGGGCCACCATGCTCGTTGGCAACGCCATGCTTGTTGCCCTTCTTACTGCTCTGAGCCTTACGTGTCCGAGCGAGATACCTCCCACCTCTTATCTTGATTGTGCTGATGGAAGGAGAAGATCCTCTCTTCCCTGATCCGTTGACTCGAGAAGGAAGCCGCTTAGGTTCCCGATTTGATCGGGCCGATTGGGCGCCACATTGAGCGCTCAGATCACCCGGACCATCGCCCCGGCGCTGCACACGACACACGACATCAAACAAGGTTCTGGCAAAGGGTCTGGCATTTCGAGCAAGACGGAGAGCAAGCGATTGAATCAACGAATAAAGGAGAAACAGGAGACTGGGAGCTCATATGGTGATTTTCTGGTTTTCTGTCCACATCTCCTCACGACTAGAGGGGGTATTCCACGACACGACACGCTGCAAAGTCCTAGCGATCGCTCCGAGAGCCATCGATCATTTGACGACGCGCTCACTCGAGCTCAACGCCTTCGCCCTGTCGTGCCCGTGTAGTCTGAGGCGGCAAGGGACGATTGCCTGTTGCTCCTCGACGTGCCGTCCCTGGTGAGCTTCTTTGTGCCGCCCACAGAAGGCGAAGCCCTCGAGCTACGCGACGAGGTCATAGAGGTGCCGCGCGACGACATCGAGGCAGACCTCGACGTCGAGTTGCCGCCGATGGAGGAGCCGGCGGCCGACGAACCAGAGTCAGAGAAGAAGGAGCCACGCGACCTGTTCGAGTTGATGCGCTGCGTCTCGAGGGCGGCGTGGGATCGTACTTGGGCCATGTTGCTCATGAGGTACGAGGCCTTGGCGCTGCCTGTGAGACCGCCCTTGCCCTTTGCCTCGAGAGGCTTGCCGCTGAGCACCTTCTTGAATTCGAGGCGAGCGGCGTCCGGCTTGTTCATCGCAGCGAGGAGGCGACCAAACTCGTAGTGGGCAAAGTAGCACACGTAGCGGTCCACCTCGTCGAGCTTGTGGGCCCACTTGAAGACCTTCTCGAAGGACCCGACGGCGTCCTTTTCGACGTCGTCGAGGGATCCAATCGAGTCGTCGGCGGGGAGGCGTACCAGCGTGTGGGCAGGAGGGTAGGCGACGTGCGTGAGGGCCACACCGCGGAGGAAGTAGGAGATGCAGTAGGCTCCGTAGAATTCTGACTCGCCGCCAGGGTACGTCTTGGGGTCGTGGTACGTCTCGAGGTCGTCGATGAACTCGTCGATGCGCGTGAGCGTCTGCTCGACCATGAGGAAGACTGGCATCTGGCTCATGCAGTGCCAGAGGTACGAGAACTCGAGGGCAGGCAGAGGAAGACGGTTGCTGTTGGCAACGTACTTCTTGGCCTTGAGCACGGCGAAGCGCTCGAAGGGGATCTGACGGCCAGCGATCTTCTTGACGACCTTGGGAACCGTACGCATGACCGTAGCGCTCTTTGCTCGGTCGTCCATGCCCGTCTCGTAGAGCATGACGGCCTTGGCGTACTGGTAGATGGACTTGGACCAGTTCGACTCGCGCGAGAGGACATCATAGCACTCGTGAGCGCGAGCGTAGTCGCACGTCGAGAGGTACGTCATAGCCAAGTCCCAGAAGCACATGTGGTGGAGCTGCTTGTACTCCCTCTGGCTCTCGATGGCGTTCCTGTAGTACTCGATAGCCTTCTCTGGCAGGGCTTGGGCGGCGTACAGCTTGGCCGAGAAGTACAGGTAGAAGATACCGCTGGGGAAGCGGACAAGGTTCCACGAGAGGACTTTGTCGGCAAACTCGATGTCGACGTCAGTGAGCGGGATGTACTGCGAGATCGTCAGATGGTAAACGAGGATGGCAATGTCGCACAACGGACGACGGACACCCTCAGCCTCTGCGGAGATGGTGGGCAGGGGCTTGTTCTTGGACCAGCCACCGGCTCGCGAGTAGAGATCGAGGGAGAACTTGCGGTCACCGACGAAGCCGAAACCCTCCATGAGGCTGAGGGCGCGCTTGGGCAGCATCGAGAGGACGAGCGAGCAAGTGGCGTTGCCGACGTAGACACCGGAGCGGAAGTCCTGGTCGACGTTGTACTTGGCGCGGCGGCCGCTGATCTGAGCTTCCTCAGCCTCACCATCGCAGTACTCAACGAACTCGAGGAGGTCCCTCATGACGAAGTACGAGGAGCGCAGGCCAAGGGCATGCTTGACGAATGCAACAGCGTCACCGGCGTAGAAGATACCCAGCACGCACTTGAGGAGCTGCGACTCGGCGAATACGAGCTCGGCGTGCTGCTCGACAAGGCTCATCTTCTGGAAGGCCTTTTGCTTGCCGCCGCCGATGAGCTTACCAACGGTACCTTGTTTCTTGCGGAGGTGCGAGGCAATGTTCATCGAGTGCTTACAGCAGAGAATAGCCGTCTCGAAGTCGGAGGGCTCGAAGGTCATGACTGCCTTGACCGTGTTGATCAGAGCCATGCCCTCGGCCTTGTAGAGGCGGTTCTCAGCGCCCTCGCGGCAGAGCTCTTCAGCCTCCTTCATGCGGGAGTTAAGGAAGAGATTCATGGCCTCGCGCACCGTAGCCAGGTCCTCGCGGCAGTCATTGTCATCGATCTTGACTTCAGAGGCCTTGACACCCTTGGGGTTGATGAAGTCCACGGCGACGTTGGTCTCGGGAGTGATTGAGTCGTCCGAATAGTCCGAGCCGGCGTCCTCATCCTCATCCTCCTCGTCGTCGTAGTCTTCCTCGTCCTCTTCCTCTTCGGGAGCAGGCTCGGGCTCACGATAATTCTGCTTGCGGCCGTTGGCACCACGAGTGGCAGTGGCACCATTGGACTTGGCTCCGTCCTCAGTCGCGCCGTCTTGCTCATCTTGAGAGCTGCCGCGGAGGTAGTTGACGGCGCCAGCGGCAGTAGCGCCAGCGGCGGCGGCTGCGCCAGTAACGGCGCCGATGGCAGCACCGGTGTAAGTCTGCTCGTCCTGGTTCTCGTTCTGAGCCTTGCCGCCCTTGGCAGAGCCGTTGGCACCCTTCGACTTGGGAGCGGGCTTCTGCTCCTCCTCTTCCTCCTCTTCCTCATCTTCATCCTCCTCTTCTTCTTCCTCCTCCTCTTCATCGTCGTCGTCGTCCTCTTCCGGCTCAGGCTCAGGTTCCGGCTCGGGCTCCTTCTTCTTCTTGAGAGGTGTAGCCTTCTTAGCCTTGGCGGCAATGGTGCCAAGAGCACCGCCAGCTGCAGCGCCCCCAGCGGCACCACCAGCGGCTGCAGTTCCGTTGCTCTTCTTGGATCCGGCGTCCTTGTCCTTGCTTGCAGCACCGTTGCTGCTGCCCTTCTTGCCTTTCGACTTGGTGCCGGCGTGGCCACCCTTGGCCTCAGTGCCGCAGGCGCCGAGACGACCGACGACGGTGTCTTCGAGGTTGTCCTCATCGTTGTCCTCAAGCCACTTCTTGAGCGAGGGAATGTCGTGCTTGTCATTGACGGACTGCTTCTTGACCTCACCGTCCTTCTGGGGGTACTCCCAGTTGACGTGGTGCTCGTCCTTGAGGATGCCGACACGCTGGTAGATGTTCTTGGCTCGCAGGTAAGGCGTACCCTGGAGAGCAACGAGACGAAGCTTCTTGGCTACGACCTCACGCTTGTACGTGAGGTCAGGAGCGTCATCGTCATTGTCACCGGCATCGATCCACTCCTTTGTGAGGTTCTCGTACTCGGTCGCGAGGTCCATGTACTGCTTCTTGATGGCCTCAACGGTCTCGGTGTCCTTGAGCTTGTCATTCTCATTCGGCTCGGGCTCGATGTAGTCCCAGTCCCAGTCCATCGTACCGCCCATTCCGATACGAAGCTTCTCGGCCGGGATGTAGTCTGCAAGCTCGTGCGCCTTGCTGGAGAACTTGATCTTGTCACGGACAACGGGGTCAAGCATGGGCTGGAGGACCTGCCAGATACCCTTGAAGATCCAGGGAGCGCCGTGGACGTAAATGCGCTGCAGAGACTCCGGGTAGTAGGCCTCGAGACACTTGACGAGGAACAAGACACACTGCCAGTCCATGTTTTTGAGACCGAAACCGTTCATGTCGAAGACAACGACAGCCTTCTCGTACGGAGGCGTGGTAAGCTGACGAGCATTCTCCATGGCCAAGAGGACGAACTGCTGCAGCACCTCGTGCTTCTGAGCGTTGGTGAAGTGGCGGGCGACGTGAATGAAGTAGATCGGGTACTCTCCCGGGCGATTCGAGTTGCCCTGAATGTACGAAATACCACGTCGGAACTGGTTGAGGAAGCCGGGCACGTCCTTGAGACCCTCCTCACCCTTGGTGATGATGCCTTCGACGTCCATCTCGAAACGGAACTTGAGAGCGGCAGCAAGCATAGCAAGAGCTCGGTCGATGTCCCACTACGAGTGTGAGAGCGAGAGCAAGAGAAACAGATGTCAGTCTTCCGATGCAGCTCTGCAGCTCATTTCTCGTCGCCACCCTTACCTTTCTCGCTCGAAGGAAACGGAGCATCGCAGCGTCGGGATGGTCGTGCTTGCAGAACTCCCAGACAGCCTTCTTGAGGTAAGGGCCGCCGTACTTGTCGAGGAACTGGTTCATCTCCTTCATCTCCTCGGCCTTCTTTGCCTCCTCCTTGGCAGCGTCACCCTTGGGGATGTCTTTACCAGCCTCCTTGTCATCTTTGCTGGGAGCAGGTCGTCCGCCCTTGGCTTTGGTTGGACCCTGCGCGAAGTCAACGAGCCGACATCGATGAGCCTGACGACTCCAATCACTCCACAGCTCAGTGTACGCGCCCACTCACCCCCTGCTTTTCGAGGTCTTCTGAGATCTTCTTGTTCTTCTCCTGCAGTTCAAAGAAGCGCTTGTACATCTCACGCAGGCACTTTTGCTGGTGGTCATCGAGGTTGCCTAGCAAGCAGACAACCAAGTAAATCGCCAGGAACAGCAGCGACGTCGATTCAAAAGACCTTGTCAGTCGTTGAGACTACTTCGAGCACCTCATTCTGATGCGCGCCCACTCACCTCTGTATCCAGGCAGGACCTCCTCGCCATCGAAGTTCTTCTGAGTCGACATCGTGGGTGAAGATGACTTACAAGAGAGCAAGGATGGTGTTGTGGTGTGTGTGCGCGCCGGCTAATCTGCCTTTGCCTACTTTGTTGAGCCTACTCGCCGCCGGAGGGTGGAGTGATACGAATGGAGTGGATGGTATAAAGGTGCTTGCTCGCCAAGTGTGTGCTGCCTCCCCGCTACAAATTCGTCGCTGAAGGGATATGTGGAGAGCAGCGACAAAGGGCAGTGGAGTGATGGTAGTGAAGAGAAGGGAGTCAAGGAGGACGAGGGCGTGCGGAGGACGGAAAGCTTTACTAAAGCGACAGACTGGGTGGGAGCGAGCGAGATCGGGGCTGGGTTGGGACTGCTCTGGGGTCGGTCGCTCGAAGCAAGCAAGCAAGGGCAAAGCAGAGCAAAGTAGCTTGTGAGTGCGTGCAATGGGCGCCGCCGACGTAGACGTCTTGTCTGCCCTTCTGCTCGCCGAAGTGTCTGTGCTCGCCTTCTGACGCACTGGATCACTGTAGAGCTGGCCGTGCATCATCGTGAGGAAGTGGATGCGTGCGAAGGCTCGGCTCGCATGTGCGGAGAAGGAAGGTGGGGCAACAGGCACACGACGAGTGAGGGCTAAGAAAGCGGGCCCGGATCATTCACTCAGCATCGCAGCGCACCGCGGGCTGAGAGACAGCGAAGAGAGAGAGCAGGCCAGACAGGACCCAGGGCTGCAATGCGGCTCTGCTTTCTCCTCTCAACTCAATCGGCCGGACGCCGCGCCCTCTCGCCCTATTCGATTGCTTTCAACGGCCATGAGAATGGACGGCAAGAGCCACGCTAGGACAATCTGAAGCGGTCCGCGGCGGCGACAGAGCATGTTAATGAGCTGATCAATCTGTGAGACATTTCGTTCCGTGCGCCCAGCCCGCTGGAACCGGTCGCACAAGCAGGCGTAAGGCGTACATCAGTGCCGGCCTAAACGAAGGCGTCAGTGGTATCAGCGGCAGCAGCGGAATGAAGACAAGCGGGCGGTCCTCGTCAGCATGGCAGAGGGGAAGAGATCAGACTCGAGCTTAGCGGCTGATTGCTAGCCAATGGCTACAGCCTCTCTTGTCGTAGCGTGGGGTAAAACGACATCACGGCGGGGATGGCAGCACACTGTGTGCTCTCTCCACCCTTTCCGCCTTTCGGTCCCCGCGATCGTCCCCGCGCTCGCCAATGACACCGTCACAGTTGCCCTAGGCTCGCTGCCCTAGCCTCGCCTGGCTTCGATTGCTCCAGTACCAGGCAACGGGCGCCCCGCTCCCGGCAGAGGCCTTGCGAGCCGAGAGATCACAGACGCCTGCCCTGATTTGATTGCGATTGCGCTTTGTTCGTGTGTGAAATCTTCGATGGCTTGGCTAGCTTGGCCGATCGAGGCGCCTCAGTGCGGGACTACTTCAAAGGAATGGTGAAGACGATGAAAGGGTATCATTAGTAGTCAACGAAGGAGCCGGATAAAAAAATGTTCCTTGAAGAAAAGATAAAAGGGGTCGCAATGAAGTAGAAGAAATGGTCCGAGGGCTTGTGGCGCCGTGGACGAGATAAGGGAAGCAGAATTGCTTTGCTGCGACCATTGTACGCTCCTCGTCACAGCCACACCCTCCTCTTGAGCCCCTCGATCAGTCCTCCGAACAAAGGAGCCTGCGCCTTGGCCTGCTCGAGCGTCTGTATCGGCTTCGTCCTAATGAAGCCCTCACCCTCAACCTCGTTATCCTTCTTCTCGCTCTCCTCAGACCCGCCATCAGTGTTTGCCTCAACATCCTGAAGCGAGCAAGCACCCGTAGCAGCGCATTCCTCAGTCAACATCTGCACGATCGCCTCTACGATGTTCTTCGACGTGAGGTCAGCGTGGTCCTCTGGCGCTGAGCGGGTGACACGGGAGGAGCGAAGCGTGCTTGCTGTACTTTCGACGCTGCTGGTGCTGATCGTTGATGCCGTGACGTTGCTTTGTTTCTGCTTCTCGGCGGAGAAGCAGACCTTTCCACCGCCGAGTTTCCACCGCGAAGCCTGGCTCTCCTTCGGAGTAGGAGCCGTAGCAGCAGCCACGGGCGGGTCGCGCTCCCTCTCCAACGTCCCGCTGAACTCATCCGCCACGGCTTTGAGGCAGATGAAATTTTCCCCTTTGCCCTTCTCCTTTACCGCAGGCGGTACATTCTTGATACTCGCCACATTGACCCTTGTATCTTGTCTGAGGTAGTAGACCACGAGACCCCAATGCTGCTCGCTCCACACGCCTTCCTTAGGGCTCAGGATGTATTCTCCCTTTTGCAGAGCAGTGATGTCCCCGAGGAGAATGCGGGAGTACTCGCTCAGCTTGTCCGCCGTAAAGTCATAGGCGCAGATGTAGAGGGACTTGTTGGTGAGGAGGACGACCTTCTCTTCCAGCCGAGTGGACTGTACGCGATTCGTCTCGTGCGGGGAGAAGAGCGTCCAGCCGCCAATGCGGATCTCGCCTTCGTCCTCGGCGGAGACCTTGTTGTCGCCCTCGCCATCGCTCTTGCCGCTGTTGGTGCTCGGAGCCAGCACCATTCCCGCGCACGTCTCGATGGCCGCGGCCCTCACTCGCGCGAGCCTGACCTCATTGGAAGGATCGACACTTTGCAGCTCCTCGCCATACTTCTCAAGCCCGCTCAAGCTGAGCTCCCCATAGACAAAGGAGATGACCGTCTGCCTCCAAAAGTCCGTGACTGCTCCCTGCACCAAGCGGTAAACGCTAGCCGTCGCGTCATTGAATACTCCTGTCCAATTGCGCCTGCCCGTCCGGGTGAAGTCCCCCTTGAGGGCACGAGAACCGGCGTAACATTGCGAGATCTGGTCACCGTTGTTCGCCCAGGCGTCGTTGAATGCGTAGTCGAATGCGGGATTGTCCTTCGGTTGAACGGCAATGCCTAGGCTCGCGAGCTGGGAGAGTAACATGTGGCGCCCAAAGGCAGAAGCCGCTACGCCTGATCTGTCAAGACAGTCGAGGCAGGAAACACGGAAGGTGCCGAATTGCTTGGAGAGTAGGCCATCTGGGGACGACGATGACGATGAGATCGTCGGAGGCGTGCCGGCAGTGGTGGTCGTGCTGACGCCTCCCGACGAGCGCCAGAAGAAGCCCATCTCTTGTAGCGTGTCGTCCAACCTCTCAATGAGCCGGCTCACATTCTCGAACTTCATACCCGCGCACTCCTTGTGGAAGTCGAAGGCAAGATACTTGACCTTGTCATCCCTGAGTTCTTCTACCCCTTTCTGATAGGCAGCCGTAATCTCCCCTTCCTTGCCGGACTGCTCAGCAAGATTCACGCATGTCACCTTCCCATAGCGCTCGACTTGCGCCTTGAAGTGGGCAGCGAACGCGCGCTTATTCTCTTGGGATGAGCGCTCGAGGATGGGGGGTGGCTTGAGGCTAAAGGGGGATTGCGACCAGTAGAGAGGGATAGACCCTCTGAACTGTACAAAGGAGAAGAGGTGCGTCTGCTCCTCGCGGTGGACCAAGAGGACCTGCTCTGTCTCTACGTAATTGGCTACTTGCCCATCGGAATTAACGCCGCGACGCTGGTAGCGAAGCCCCGGTCTCTCACGGCTGCGGCGCGAGATGATCATCAACTGCGCACTGCTGTCAGCCTCGCCGCCGCTGCTGGCAGGAAGAGGCAAGCTGGACGTCTGGAAATAACCCTGCATAAGTGGCAAGACGAGGCTGTGCGCACCCGCAGCAATGAAGTCGCGGAGCATGTGCTCGTTGTGGAAGAAGCGGCGATCCACTCGTCGCCAGAGAGGCAAGGTGGGACGCGGCTCCTCAAACGGCGGCAGAGAGCTGCCATTGCTAGAGGGAGCGGTGGGCTGCGGCGCCGTCTTACCTCCATTGGCCTTGACTAGCTGCTCATGCTTGCGCTGCAGGGGAGTCGTGAGGTCAAAGTCGTACGAGAAGTAGAGCTCTCCACGCGCAAATTGGCGGGTGGCCTCCTTGACTAGCTTGTCCTCCAGCTCGGCCTTGTTCGCATCGTGCATTGCCTCTTCCTCCTTTGACGACGACGATGCTGCTGCTGTGGATGCTGGATCATGCGTAGCTTCATTGGTGACCTCTGCGTGTACTGAGTCTGGCTGTGCAACAGGCGCGTCCGGACCTACAGTCCCTTGCTCTCCGAGCTTGCCAGTCCCAATCTGCGCCTCCGAAGCTGACTTTGCCCCAGCATGGGATAGCCACTTTTTCGAGTCGCTCGCCCGTAGCGTAGACGTATTCCGTGGATCGATGCCGGTGTCGCTTCGAGAATTGGACATGATGAAGGACTCGCGCGTGACAATGGATGGCGTCTGGACATCTGAGTCGGGATCCTCCTCGTCCTCCTCGTCGCTATCCTCGCCTGAAGAAGTCGCTGACGAGGAGGAGGAAGACGTAACAGTCTTACCAGGCGCTCGTTCTGCCTCCTGCTTCAATACCCTCTCTGCCCCATCCTTGGTCAGGGGGATGCCCAAGACTCCAACGCATCGATAGACTGGCCTGCTCGCGTGCAAGAAGTCGCCGCTATGCTCTCGTCGGGTGATGACGAGCAGGTACGAATTCTGGAAGAGCTTGAGTTTACCAACGATCCCGTAGCATTCGATTGTACATCCCTTCACTTGGGACTTGAGGCTCGCATTGAGCTCCTCTGCCTTCATCTGCTCCACATTGGCATCGCGACTCCACCGCAGCCTTGCACCGGTGGCCGTTGCTGGGGATTCTAGACCTGTTGCTGCAGCGTCTGCTGAGGGCTGTTTGCGATGACCATGGTGATGGTGGTGATGGCGGGGTACAATGAGCAATCCATCAGGGGTGACGTGAAGGGAGAGCTTGCGGTCAGGAAGTGGAGGAGTGAAAGGGGGCAGGGCCAAAGGATCCTTGTACGATGACGATGGGGAGGACGTCGGCGAAGAGGGAGATGAAGGAGAGTTCGCTAGCTTGGCTGATGAGCGGGAAAAGAAGGCCTTCATTGCGGCCGAGAGTGGTAGCAGCAGGAAGTGAAGGGAGAGGAGAGGAGAAATGGACGGCTGACTCCATCGAGCGACGAGAGGAAGCGGGAGCCGACAGGGGCTAATCGCAGCCCATGGCTCGTGCGCATGGCCGCCTCAGCCGCTATAGAAGCCGCCCTCGACTTCGATGGTCGCTTGACGATCCCTTGATGACGACGATGAAGATGCTTGATGAGCCACTGCGGGACACGAGGAGACAGATACAAGTACATTGCAATTGCGGCCGGACACCATCATCGCATGCGCTTCGCCGGGCTGCTGCGCCCAGAAGGCTCCTCATCCTGCCCTTCCGTCTTGACATTCCCCTCACCGCTACCCACTGAAGGCCCGGCTCCTGCTCCTCCCTTTCTCTTAGCGGCGCCCTCCTGACCGCCCTCCTCTCCTGATGCTTTGCTGTCCTCCTGCTTGTCAGGTCTACTCGCCCTCAACTCTCCAGCCAAACGTTGCAGAGCCTGCATAGGTCCCAAGGTATTCTGCGCCGCGTAGTCCATCAAGTCCCTCAGCTGACAGACCGACTCAGTGATCTCGAGGCAGCGCATGGCTCGCAGCGTCATACCATACTCGTTGACCGGGTTCTCTGGCATCGACCAGCGCTCCACAGGGTGCGTGATGCGTGGCCGTTCCCGATCCCGGTCGTCCTCTCTTGAGGAGGAAGAAGGCTTCTCGTCCTCTGCTCCCGCTTCCTTTGAGGTCTTCTTGTCATCCTTGCTCTTCGATCCGTTCTTGACGTCTCCACGGATCTTTGCCACGACCTCCTCACTGACCACCTGCTCAACCACTCCCCTCTGTATCTTCGCTCGCGGCACCAGGCTGCTCCAGTCCTTGATGATGAAATCCAACCACTGTAACTTCAGCGCCCCGCCGATCGTCGTGAAGCCCGCCCTCATCACTCCACGCTGTACGACTGTCCAGCCGCTCTCGTACTCGATGTCCATCCGAGCGCGATCTACTTGGACAAAGTGAGAGGTGCGTCCGGTGGGGATACCAAGCGAGCAGCCTTTTACTGCGGGTGGGTCGGTGACTTTGCTAAGCTGGTCACAGGGATATTCACGGGTGGAGGAAAGGGAGACATAGTGGGAGGAGACGCCCGAGAGGTGGACGGTGTGAAGGTATCGTGGGATGACGGGTGTGGGGAGTTCTGCGGCAAAACGGCGAAAAGAGTGACTTGGGGTTAGCTCGCTAAGGCCAAAGCATACGCTGCCAGGCGGTCTCTACGTACCAAAAGACCTCTGCTCCCTAGTAGACGGATTGAAGGCAATGAAGCGAAAGACGCCATCAGGCGCGTAGAAGGTATGCGTCAATGAGCGCCAGAAGTTGAGGTCGTGAATCTCATGGGCATGCTGGGACTGCGAGTGCAAATCAGAGGGACAAAAAGTCAGCTCAAATAAGTCCACATTTGTCGCTCGCGATACTCACTTCTTTGCCAGCGAGCGCATCAAAGTACTCGAGCAGCCTGAGGGTCGCATACCCTGCCGGAACGCTAGGCTGAGGCGGAGGCAAGGCAGAGGTCGAGGCGATGCCCAAGCTGTTGGCCGATTGAGTGGGCATGAAGCCTAGCGAGCCGCCTGCCGAGCCTCCGGCGGATGGAGGAGGAGGCATCATCGCCATGATGGGCAGCGATGCCGCTCTGGCTGAGAGAAGGACGAGATGTGTGGATGGCGAAAGGAAGCAAGCAAGGCTACGAGCGAGATGACAGGACGGAAGGACGGACGCGCCAATCTCGAGGTCTGGAGTCGATCGCGGAGAGAGTCGAGACGAGCGAGTGGAAGGCGGGGGGAGACGAGTGGGCCCCCACGCCGCGCCTCACTGCCAAATCCATGAGGCCACACCGCCATAGCAAAGGCATCTCTCGGAGGACTTGAGGGCATGAATGCAGTTCGAAATATCGATGCCGAGTCGAGCGAGTGATGGCTATTAACAAGTAGAAAGATAGGGAGGGGATGACAGGTAGTACGCACGCGCCTATTCGTAAAGACCCCGCTCTTCTTGGGTATCGGACGGGGTGGCCAGGAGCAGCAAATAATCGGTGAAGACTCGACGATGGTGATGAGGGCCTTCGTAGCAACCTCTGAGGTGCATGCCACACACTTGCTCACGTGCCGCCACCCCTGTGGGCCACGCTACTGTGTTGCTCAACCTACTCTACGATGACTCCGCCTTGCTTCCCCTCTGCCTCCCCTTCGCCATCAAAGTAGCTTCTCATCTCCCCCTCAATAACCATCTACTGCTGGAGCACTTCCCTTTCCGCTTTCCGCGGTGCGTTCCGAGCCGAGCTGGACGCTGAAGCCGTGCTGGGTGAGGGGGCCATTGAGCTGCTGTAGTTCGCCACGGTGAGCGTGGAAGAGTGCGGATCGCGGCTGGGTGAGGGTAAGAGGGACGATGAGCGTGGCAGCACTGGGAAAGGGTGGCGTGTAGAGGGTGAGGAGAGGTTGACTGATCGTTGAGGGTATTGATGAACTGGCGAATGCACGGCAGCCGTCGAGGCCTCCGCCGTTGAGGACGAGGAGGAAGAGAGGTGGGCTGGCCTGGTAGGCAAAGGAAGTGTCGACGTCGCTGACGATGAAGCCGGTGCAGCTGGCGGAAAGACAGAAGAAACACGCCTGCCATCCTTGATGGGAGGCGAGGGCAGCGGTGCAGTCAGAGAAGACTCAGCTCTGCCGCTGCTCAATGCTCGTTCAGGCGGTGCAGGAAGACGGTGCGCCGGTGGACTCGAGGATGCGCCTTGCTGTTGGCTCTGTCCGTGCACCGGCCGAGTAGCTTCATCGGCGGGCTCTTTACTCTCAGTCCGAGGCGAGGCCATCTGAGGCCGAGAGTAGAAGAAAGGCGGGGGGGCTGGTGCTCGGGTGACTTGCTGAGGATCAACGGGGCTTGTCGCCGTCGTGGAGGTGTTGAAGCGATGGTTGTGGCTCTGTGAGGGTGGAGAGGTGCTCGACGAGGCAGTAGACGTTGCTGGTCGACGGAGCTTCGACATCTCCACAGGCTTGAGTGAGTCCATACGCGGGAAGTAGGAAGACCAGCGTGTGGTCGCGTTGGCAGTGCCCGAGCCTGACATCGCCGCTACATGTGACGAGTCTACGGCAGTGACGCCAGTACGAGAGGGCGATGTCGCATGATTGCTCGCTAGCCCCGCCATGGACCTGGGCGTTGGTGTCGTGGAGCTTGACCTCCTTGCAGCGTCGGCAACCTCCTGCAGCATGCTGGACGAGCCTCCGAAGCCAAAGGAAGGGATACGCAATCTCTTCGTAGCAGCGGTCGCTCGGCGACTCCTACTGCTCGCGCTACCTATACTACTGACCATACTGCTCCCTGAGGACGAAAAGGGGCGGCGTGCTTGTGTTGGAGCAGGCTTCAACTGTTTGGCACTGACGGAGGCTTCATGGCCCTGCTTGGATGGCAGCGGCGGTGGTTGCATGCTGCTAGCAGGGGAGGCGGGGAGGCGTTTGTGCCTGCCGACGCTGCCAAAGGAGGACAGTGAGGAGAGGGAGAGCTGAGTGAGCCGACCATGAGGCTTGGCCGCTACTGCTGGACGCGAGAGCATCCTAGATGCCGCCGGATCGGGCGAAGCCGACGAGGATGGGAGTGTAGCATTCACTTGATGATTTCTCTCGACAGGCGAGGGCGCATCCGAGCGATCCGATCTCCTCCGGCCTCGCGGGAGAGCCGCAGGTAGCGAGGGGAAGCTGCGCGAAAAACTGTCCTGCTGCTTCGCCCGATGAGTAGAACTCGAGTGGGAACTGCTGGCCCCACCGAGCGTATTCACGTCTGAGGAGACGCTGCTGTTGTGCTTCATCATCCTACGACTGAGGAGAGGCGCAGCGGTAGCCTCACCATGAGCCTGCAGGCCTGGTGGAACATTCCCGCTGGTCGCTGAGCCGCGGCGAGCGCTGACATCCTGGTGATGGCCTTCATTCGGAGATCGACAGCTCCCTGCACTCGTCTCAGATGGGGTCTGCACTCCATGCCGCCGCTGACCGTCACGCCTCTCCTCCTCCCCGCTCTCCCTCTCATCAAAGCTAGGCCTGATGTTATCCTGCAACAATGGCGGCAGAGAGAAGAGCATCGAGCCTCGCTTGTAGTCGCCGCAGCCGGAAAGAGATCCCGTGCCGCTCCTCTCAAGATGCTGCAGCTCGGGGCTATCGTAGCCAGACGCCTTAGAGGCTTCCTCGACTGGCTCTTCGCAGAGCAAAGGTATAGAAGAGGAAGATACAACATCCGCCGTGCCCAAGACTGCATGTGGGCGAGGTGTCGTCTCCCCCGATGCCGACTCCAGCTGCGGCACCGAGGAAGAGGAGTTGGCGGGACGTTCTTGATACTCTGCTGCTGCTGTTGCTGCTCGATCTTCGAAAAGGACGTCCTCGTGATAGGCCTTGCGCGAAAGGAAAGCCCGCTCAAGCTGGCGCGAGATGAACGACGAGGCCGCTGATCGAGACGAGAGCTCGCTGCGTCGTACAGAGCGTTCCGATGTTGCAAGGTTTGCCTTTGAGGGCAGGAGCTCCTCGATCATCTCGCTGAATCTGGTGCCGCCTGCACGCTCAGCTGGGCACTCGACCTCATCTTTAGCGACGCGATGTGAATTCTCTTTCTCCGGCGCCACGTCTTCGCATGAGCGAGAGTGAGGACGAACGCGATTAAGCATGTGGCCTCCCTTTGAGAAATGAGAGGCAGCCTTCTGCAGGCGCTTGCCCAGCCAATGGCTTGAGCCGGTCGAAGCCAATGATGACGACGTCGCCATCGCTGCTTCGGAGCGAGAACTCACGGCTAAGCCGGCTGAGAGCCCGTCGAAGTAGCCGGCCGGGGATGAAGGGGAAAGCTCGAGGCCGTCGCTCTGCGAAGTGGTGAGCTCTTGCGGAGAAGCGCAGAGGACGACGTCGTTATCCATTGAGGATTGAGACGCATGAGCTTGAGCGGGCGGCATATCGACGGGCAGACTGCCAGGCGAGAGTCGACGAGGAAGCTCAACCTGCAGCATCGGGTTCACGTCTTCATGCCCGTGCGGCGTGCTCTGCTCACTCTTGAGCGCGGCTGCCGCTTCCTGGATGACAGTACTGAGCGATTTGCCGCCGAGAGATAGGCGACGTAGCTCCTTGAGATTGGCAGTGACGGGTGGGATCTCTTCTCCCCGGAGGGAGAGGGGTCGCAGAGAGGGGTCGGCGAGTAGAGTGGGGCCGCAATCATTCCGACGAAGCGGGAGAAAGTAGGGGTGGCCACCATCCGAGTGGGCATGAGCGCTCAAGCTCTCAGATATGTCGATCAGCTCGGCTGTGTGGTCTGGGCTTCTGCCAAAGGCGAGGTCAGTACTCAGGTCGGAGCGCAGCTGGAAGCCCGCGTTCGAGTTGGACAGGTCGAAGTTGGAGGTGGAAGAGCTCCAGCGTGAGGCCACGAGGCGATCGGGCGAGAAGTCGCCGGGAGGTGGCGAGTTGGATGGGGCGGCGGAGGCCCGCGCGTTAACTAAGGACGTCCAGCGTTGGATTGCGCTGCCTCGCACTGCTTCGTGATGGGCAACAGCAGATGCCGCCGTGGGGCAGCGTGAGGCGAGCGCGGAGGACACCGGAGGGAAGCTGAATGCTCTGTGCCGGCCAGGGGGTGCCGCTGGCGAGTCGGCCTCTGTCATCGTGATCATTGAGTCCGGCCTATTGAGCTCGTGTTGAATCATTGATCCCAGTACGCGAGTGCCAGCTGGCGTACCTTGATAAGATGACGACGAGGGAGAGAGCAAGATGTCATCGTTGGTAGGTAGAGTTGCTGAAGTCGCCTTGCGAGGCGTTCCGAGCACTGTAGACAGAGCTGGTGGCGAGGAGACTGGGGTGCGTAGAGAGTCGAACTCCACGACCACATCGTCGCCGGTCTGGGGCAGAGGCGGAGAAGGCAGCGACTTGTGTGAAGTCGCACGCTCAGACGAAGCCTCACATGAGCTGAGCACGTCATCTTTCTCCTGGTCTTCATCTTTGCTGGCTGCCTCCTCCCTCTCGACGTCCTCTGAGATGCGACGCAGTGACGGCTGAGCGCTGATGGTGCCGCCGTGCGAGGATCGTGAGGCAAAGTCGTCGTCTGAGGACATGCGGCGTAGAGGATTGGAAGCTGATGCGGCGACGGGTGAGGGGATCTGCACAATTCGGACCTTGTCTGAGCCGGTGCTGCTCCCGCTGCCACCGCCTAGGTTAAGGTAGCGACCGGAGTGATCGATGAAGTGAGAAGGGATGACTGTTCGGTGGCACGGTAAAAGAGAGAAGGAAGCGAAGCAGAGGCGGAGAGCAGACGCGCGTCAGCCCGCACGGCCCATGTTCGCGTTGCTCGAGACATTGCTTTCTCCTCCTCGATTGCACACTTACCACCTTCAGCCGGCGCAAGACGCGAGAGAGCGCTTTCAAAGTCGCCCTGTGCAGGCGACTTCTGCCTTGCCTCGCGATTCTTGCCGCTTCGAAAGAGCATCGTCGGCTCCTCGTCGTCTGGAGACCACTGACTCGTTAAGGGCACGTCGTAGATGAACGGCGCCTGGGGCTGGCTGCTAGCCCGAGACGATGGTGAGGGTACACCATTCGTATCCTTATGCGACCAGTCCCTGACTAAATCGCGGAACTCTTCTTCGGCACGCGTGAGACTCTTCTCGGCGGTTTTCGTGGGAGATGAGGACGATGCTGCGAGGTCCGAGGTCCCGCAAGCCGTAAGACCTGGCGCTGTGGAAGAGGACAGAGAAGAGGAGCGCAGCCCGGACCTGCCGACTGGAGGAATGGGACTTTGCGCTGCTGACTCGACGCTGCTCTCCGCCATGAGGTGGTCGCCCATGTCATCCTCGTGAGATGCGCCGCTGCTCGACGAGGAAGACGCAGAGGAGGTGCGTAGTGAGGGCTGGTGTGGCTGCGCAGAGCTATTCGTATTCGAGTCTAAGCCGGGCAGAGCAGGCTCAGCCCTGCCATTGACGAAATTCTGAGCAGCGGCAGAGATGCCACTGCCATGAAGTCGCACGACACAGCCTGGGCAAAGACCACCACTGGATGCCTTGGCCTCTAGCATCGCAGTCAATGCCTCCTTCGCAGTCTGGACCGCTACATCAGCTTTGATGATTCCTTCAAGGGCGGCAAAGAGGCCGAGTTGATATCGGTGGTCGCGAGAATGGGTTTCACCATTGATCTCGGGTGGTGAAGAAGACGACGGCGAGGAGGGAGAAGGTGATGTCTGGTTTGGATTCGACCGCACATTACTGTATTGGGTATGGAGCGACTCGACAGACCATGAACTGTGGGGCAAGCCGCGCAGTGAAGGGCGACTAGACTGGCGAGTCGGCGGATGACCGGGAGTTTGGCCGTCACTGTGGCGCAGACCATACCCGGTAGGCGTGGACGCCTGGTCGCTGTCGGACTCATTTGGATGTTGGTCCTCTGGTGGTAGAGGCGTTGAAGGAGCGATGATCTCGACTGACTGGGTCTCAGAAGCGATTGACGTCTCGACTTCCCAGAAGCTGGGATCATCGACGGAGGTGCGAGGCGGGAGCTCTGATCCTTGGAAGAGGTCCGAGACGTCCAGTCGGGATGAGGCGGCCCGGCTCAACGTCTTCTCGTTGTCGCTCGAGATGGCGTGCAAGGCAGCGTGCTCTTGTCTGCTGTTTACCCCGTCCACGCTAGCCATTTTTATGCTTCGGCTTCGTTGAAAAGGCTGGGGATACGGCGTAGGGAGCAAGACGAGCAGCGGCTATGCGTGAAGGCCCGTCGATCCGTCGATACCTGCCAATGGCGCAGAGGGCACGGATCGCAATACCGCAGGGCGGTGAGTCAAGTCGTATCGAAGCGCCCTGATAGCAGTTCCGTACCATCCTCGTCGTCAGCCGCGATTGCTCTCGCGCCACGGCAGAATCACAGCGGCTTCATATCGATCCGCCAACTTCGACTTCCTCACCCGCCTTCAAGCTGCGTATCTCGCAGTGCTCGCAGCCTTCGCGCTGCAAAGCCTCTCGGGCCTGCTCATCGCTCGTCCCTTGGCGGGATATAATCTTTCCCACCAGCCCTCGGGCCGCCTTGTGCTCATCATGTGTGCGAAGGATGAGCGTGGGCACGTATGCCTGACCGCCTGTGAAGCACGAAAGGGCCGCTTGGTGGAAGCCGAGCGCAACGGGGCCCGTGGCGAGACGGAGGAGCGGCAGGGTCTGGCGGTCGAAGGATTGGATGAGAGTGCGGCAGTGGGCTTGAGATAGGGCGTGAGGGATGGACCTTCCGAGGATGCCGTGGGGTGAGTAGACTACGGCGCTTTTGTCCCAGATGATGGCAACGCCGCCGTGTAGGTCAGCCCAGGCCGGGCCATGCGTCCAAGGTGACTCTTGAGCAGGTAGACGGAGCAAGCGGAGGCCTGAGGGGACGTCGTCCTGCTTGTGCGAGGTGATGGAGTCAAGGCTGTCACCGCGGTCTCTCAGCTCGTCCATAAGATGTAGCTTGAAGGCTTTGCGTTGGTCGGCCGTCATCTTCTTGCCATTCAGCAGATTCGCCACGGCCTGGAACGATTGCGGCGTGCAGAAGATGTCAATGGGACGACTCTGGTCGATGAGCTCGCATAGCGTTTCAGGGTGAGCATGATCGCTGAACGGATGACTGATCAGGATGGCATCGATGCCGCCTGCCCCCTTTACTTCAGCTCCATTGCCTTCAGGCTTCGAGATGCGCTCTCGAGCGGCAGCTTCGAGCGTTTCGTTGGCTAGAGACTGGGAAAGGGCAGACAGGCTGGGGAATGAGGCAGTCTCGACGCGTGTCTGCGCTGAGAAGAGGGGATGGTAGTCGACCTGCTGGCTCGTCGAAAGCCATGGGTCGATGAGCTAGCGCCGCGAGCAGGCAAGGGATGTGTCAGCCAGCCGCAGCTCTAGAAGAAGAGGCGCCACGGGCAGCCACTGACGAGATTGTAAGTCTTTGCATCGTGGCCGACGTGGATCTGCAGCAACCACGTCGTATCGCCATTGAGCTTCCTGAGGTTGGCCCGCTTCGATGCCTCCAAGCTTGAAGGCGGCATCTTCTTGGAACCAGAATGGCTAGCTGTGCTCGCTCCACGGCCGGCGTCGTGATTCTAGTCGATGATGTGTGTGAGCTTCAGGCGTGCGAGCGAGCTAGCAAGTCGTTGAACACCAGCGGCGGCGGAGCGTTGAGCCGGTGCATCTGCGTCTTCGTTGAGCGTCATGCCACGATGCGGTGCGGCGGTGCGACGGACCAAGCGAGACTAGGCAGACGAGACCCGTTCACGGAGCTCGGGCAGAGGCAGGGAGCTCTTTCGAGCGAGCTTTTGGACCCTTGCTGCGCCGACTGACCGAACGACAAACTGGTCGCTTCGAAGGCGCAGCGAAGCAGAGGCAGGGCAGTGGCAGGAAGCAGGCAGGGCTAAGCCAAAGCTGAGGCAAGACGGCTTGCAATGCATCCACGCCGACTCGCGCTCAGGCTGAGCGCCGCATCGTCCAGTTTTACTCTAAGATGATCAAGAGACGCGGTGCAAACGGGTCGAGAGCGATGAAATGACGCTCTTCGCCAGCAAGCAAACAGAACAGATGACCTCGAATCGATGGCTCGATGCCATGCTACTCCGAGGCACGAGAAGGCTTGGGTTGGCCTGGCTTGGCCTGGCTTGGCCTGTCTGTGATCGTGGCGCCCCGCCCTTCGTGATGAGAAAGAGCAGCCCGCGTCGACGACGGCTATTGTGAGGTGAGGTGAGGTGAGGTGAGGTGAGCTCCCGTCGTGAGCCAAACAGACCAAGCTGATGAGAGAGTGATGCAGTGCCACTTCCTCGTTTGGCTCGTCTTCCCATCGCGCGGCGATGTTCGTGGCGTGTCGTCGCTCGCTGCTCGGCGTCTGCGTTTGTGCGTCGCGGCCGGCCGCCCGGCAGCTCAGGGGCGTCGCCCAACGACAAACGACGAGCTGCAGCTCCAAGAGGGAGGGCAGAGAGAGGGAGGACGAGTCGTCCTCGATCAGCAAGCAGAGACAGAGACGAGACAGACACGAACGGCCCGGCGACTACCTCTCACTACCTGGCTGCCATTACTACCATCACCACCACAGCGACGCCCTTGTCGACCTCGTTCCTTTTCTCCGTGTTCACAGCGAGACGACTTTGGCTTGCTCCTGCCCCCTCTTACTCTCCTTCTTTTTCCTACAAGGCTGTCGCCTCCCTTACAAACGTCGATCAACGTCGGGTGGCGCTCCCCTCTCTTCCTCCTCCTCCCTCCTTCCTTGTTTGTTGCCGCCGAGCCTCGAGTGGTTTGAGAGGTTTCACCACCTTCACTCCTCACTCTCTTTCTCTCTGCGGTCTACCTAGAGTCTACACCTCGGACCCTCCTCCTTCGGTGCCAACCGGGCTAGATCAGCAGCAGGTGCGTACACGGGAGCAGCGCGCATGTTATGATGTGCATGGTGCTTGGCTACGAGAGGAGTGACGGACGGACAGACGGTCGGTCGATCTGGCCGGTCGCCCTGAATCAAATCGCGATGAAGCGCGGTCGCGGCGTTACCTCCGCCGTAGCACGTCGGTGCTGTCGGATCTTGATGAGATGAGGGGGCGGGTCCAGGTCGTCCGTCGCAAATGGCTCTGCTGAGGGCGACGCCGACAGCCCTGAGTGAAGGCAAACAAGGGTTGTGGCCCCGCCGCCGTTGCTCTTGGTAGTGCTGCGACAGGCAGAGACAAGCGCTGGTCCCGCGACCAATCTCGTCTTCCCTTTTCATGACCATCACCAACGCTTTGCTCGATACCTCTGACCCCTTTTCATGCAGCTGACACCGACCTCGTCTTCTTTACCACCACTGCAGTACAATTGATACGACGGTCAATCAACGACACCACCACTCTCCCTTCACCGTCCTCTCTTTCATCGATCGCCTTTCGTTCAACGAATGCAGCGAGTCTGAGAGATAGCGACAACAACCCATCACCTATCCTCGCCCCGTCGCCATGAACCCCTTTGAACAGGGTCCGTACGACTCGAGCGAGCAATATCGCCCGCAGTCGAGTCAGCAACGGCAATCACCTCCGAACCAGCACTCCTCTGCTTCATCATCCTCTTCTCATCCCCAGCAGCAGCACCAGCAGCAGCAGCAGCGTGGTGGCCCACCTCGATACAATGATCTGCAGGGAGGCAGCTTCAATCAGTATGCCCAGCAGGGACCACCACCGCAGACTTCGTCCTCCGGCGCTCGAGCTGGTGGCGTCTCGTTTCAGGTGCCGCCACAGCGCCCGCAGACTCACCGAGCTACAACGTCGAGGGACTCGGTCAAGAAGGACCTGTTTGGCAACGGCGCCAATGCTTCCGCCAGTACATCAGATCTCCCTGAGCTCAACCGAGGCAACAGCAGAGACCCAGAGGCCGGTGGCGGTGGCTTCTCGAACTCGGACTTCAAGAGAAAGAAGTCGCTCGTTCGTCCTGACCGAGAGCGCATGGACCCCAACCACAGGCAATGTGAGTATATTGACTGAGTCACACGTCGGCCCCACTTGTGTGCAGTAACTGACCTGCATACCCGCCTCACCTTGCAGGGTACTATCGCAACCACGCCGCGCAGCTCGATGCGGTCGATGGCTCAGGTCGACCAGCTCACCACATTGGCTTCATGCCCTCGTCAACGGGTCACATGCCGCAGCATGGAGCTGCTCTCCCTGGCCACGGGATGGGCCACCTTCAAGGCCCTGGAGGCGGTGTGAGCGGTCTCGGCATGATGCAGCACGGCTCGATGCCGCCGAATGGGATGGGTGGACAAGGAGGCCCAGGAGGTCCAGGAGCACCCAACATGCCTCCCGGTGGTCTCGGAAGGGCACCACCTCTTCGTCGAGGCAAGTCCATCTTGGGCCGAGAGGAGGACCAGGTCGAGACGGGCATCAATTTCCTCAAGCGCGGAGTCTCGCTCAAGAGATCCAAGTCGCAGAAGTCGCAGGCTCGCAAGGAAATCCCTCAAGACCTTGGCGACAAGCCTAAGAAGCAGTCTTCCATTGCTCCTGGTCCCGTTGGTCCTTGGATGATCTACTGCTACGCCCTTACCATCTGCTGCCCCGGCCCTTGCCTGGGCATCTTCGGCATCAAGACGCCAGAGCAGCAGCGAGCTTGGCGAGAGAAGATTGGTCTCCTTTCCATCGTCCTCACTTGCATGGCTGCCGTCGGTTTCATCACCTTCGGCTTTACACAGGCGGTGTGCGACACCAAGGCGACCCGTTACCATGCTGGCGAAATTGACGTCGGCTCAATGGTCTTCCACGGCTATGACTTCGACTTCAATCGCTTCTACCATCCTCAGGTCCCTCCCTTCCAGGCTAACGGCCCCATGAATCATACTAACCCCGTCTATTCGGAGCCTTACTCTTCCGGCAAGCTCGATGGCTCGATGATCATGCAGCGAGGCGGTGGAGAGTGTGCTGGCCTCGTCCTGAACCGCGACGGCACCGACGCGACGCAGTTCTATCCTTGTCGCCTCGTGACTCAGAATGGGCAGGCCCGCTACACCAATTCGACCATGTGCCACGCCGACGGTGTCGCGGAGAGAATGCTGGCGAACCAGACGAACGTGCCCGCGAACAGGGCAATTCTGCAAGGCCCCGTCTATTATAATTGGTCGCAAGTCGAGGACCCGACGGCGAATCTTCTCGTGTGGAAGGGAGCCGTTATTGACTTGGGCCGTCTCAACCAGCTTTACACCAACATCACCGTGCCCGATCTCTTCAATACGCTCAAGACCCGCAACGAACGCTTTGCTGGACGCGACGTTACCGCCTCTGTCATCCGCTCCAAGCAAGACCGAACTTTCGACTGCCTCGAGCGCATCGCTCGCGTCGGCTTCATCGATTCGGACTCGATTGGCTGCGTTGCCTCCAAGGTCGAGCTCTACGTGGCCCTCGTCTTCATTCTCGGCGTCGTCGGCATCAAGTTTATCATGGCCGTAGTCTTCGGGTGGTTCCTCTCGTGGCGCATCGGCAACTATGGGAACGAGACGAGGGATCAGAGGAAGAAGCGTCAGGCTGAGATCGAGGCCTGGTCGGACAACATCTACCGTCCTGCGCCGGCCTCTTACCGACCCAACGCTCGCAAGCACAAGTCCTTCTTGCCTACAACGTCGCGCTTCTCCGTAGCCAACCCGCTTGGGCCCAATGGCAAGATCACCGCTCGCACGGCCATGTCTGAGAAGAGTGGTGTGCGATCGCCCAATCAGCGCAAGACTCTGGGCGTCGCGTCGCCTCTCGGTGGCTCGCCGCCTGGATCTCCTTTGCTGCCTGGTGCTCGCTCATCTGCCTCTCTCGTCAACACCAACAATGGCGACCGCAGCGCGCCAATGTCTGCGTGGGGCAACGGCTCGCGACGCAGCTCCTTCAGTGACCCTATGATCGGCGCGATGGGTGCTTGCCCTTGGCCACTGGATCACGTTGTGCCTCAGCCTCCGTCCAACTGGCAGCCTTTCCACTTCCCGCTCGCCCACTCGATCTGCCTCGTCACAGCCTACTCCGAGTCCTTCGAGGGTCTGCGCACCACGCTTGACTCGCTGGCTACCACTGACTATCCAAACTCGCACAAGGTCATCCTCGTCATTGCTGACGGTATCGTCAAGGGCGCTGGCTCCGACATCAGCACTCCAGACATTTGCTTGAGCATGATGAAGGACTTCATCGTTCCGCCCGAGGAGGTCGAAGGCAACTCGTACGTCGCCATCGCAGACGGCTACAAGCGCCACAACATGGCCAAGGTCTATGCTGGATTCTACGAGTACGACGACGAGACCGTGGAGCGATCCAAGCAGCAGCGCGTGCCCATGGTTCTCGTTGCCAAGTGCGGCACGCCCATGGAGGCTGACTCTGCCAAGCCTGGCAATCGAGGAAAGCGTGACTCCCAGGTCCTCCTCATGGCGTTCCTCCAGAAGGTTATGTTCGACGAGAGGATGACGTCCTTTGAGTACGAATTCTTCAACTGCCTGTGGAGGGTAACGGGCGTCTCGCCTGACCATTACGAGATCGTTCTCATGGTCGATGCCGACACCAAGGTCTTCCCTGATTCACTCACTCGCATGGTCGCCTGCATGGTCGAGGACCCTGAGATCATGGGATTGTGCGGAGAGACCAAGATCGCCAACAAGCGTGAGACGTGGGTCACGATGATCCAGGTCTTCGAGTACTACATTTCTCACCACCAGACGAAGGCATTCGAGGCTTGCTTCGGCGGTGTCACTTGTTTGCCAGGATGCTTCTCGGCTTATCGTATCAAGTCGCCCAAGGGAGCAGCAGGGTATTGGGTCCCCATCCTCGCCAATCCGGACATTGTCGAGCACTACTCGGAGAACGTCGTCGACACGCTGCACAAGAAGAACCTGCTCCTTCTCGGTGAAGACCGATTCCTCACGACGCTCATGCTCAAGACTTTCCCCAAGCGCAAGATGATGTTCGTACCTCAGGCAGTCTGCAAGACCATCGTGCCGGACACCTTCCGCATCTTGCTCTCGCAACGTCGTCGCTGGATCAACTCTACGGTGCACAACCTGGCCGAGCTTGTGATGGTCAACGACCTCTGCGGTACATTCTGCTTCTCGATGCGCTTCGTCGTCTTCATGGAGCTCGCCGGTACTCTCGTCCTGCCCGCCGCTATTGCTTTTACCCTCTACGTCGTCGTCTCGGCCATTATTGACGCCGGCAACGGCAAGGAGATTCAAGCCATCCCGCTTATCCTGCTCGCCGTCATCCTCGGTCTCCCCGGTCTTCTCATCGTTGTCACCACGCGCAAGATTGCATATGTGGGATGGATGCTCATCTACCTCATCTCGCTGCCCATCTGGAACTTCGTCTTCCCTTCGTACGCCTTCTGGCACATGGACGACTTCTCCTGGGGCGCTACGCGTGTAGTGCAGGGCGAGACCAAGGGCGGACACGGTGACGCCGAGGGCAAGTTCGATCCTTCCAACATCGTCATGAAGCGTTGGATCGAGTACGAGAGGGAGCGCCGCCTGGCTTCTGGAATTCACTCGCGCGACTCGACGTACGACATTGTTCAGATTGGCTCGCCGGACCGCGCTGGCTCGACGCGCTACAGCACCGTCTCTAGCTCTGTCGGCGGACACAGCGAAGTACCGTCATCCGCTCAAGCGCAGGACCGTCTGCTCAGCTCGTTGGGCTCGCACATGGAGTCGGAGAGCGGCCATGGACGAGGCACAAGCGTGGGCGGTGCTCGCGCTCGTATCGATGCCGTACCCTTGCTCTCGCTCCCTGCCCCACTCGGTGATCCTGCAGCAGCCAAGGCAGTCGGCGGTCCTCATGCTCCTGGCTCCATCACCGTGCCCAGGCCTCGCGACGTCAGCCCGAGTGGCGGAGGTGGCGTTCGCGGCAGCAGCTACGACCCCTTCCCGTCAGCAGGCGCAGACGACGAGAAGCAGCCCATGATGATGCACAGCCAGTCAGCCATGTCCTCTCCTGACCCTGAGCGCCTCAATGCCGCCATGGGTCAAAGCAGCAGCTCCTCGTCTTCTCGTCCTGGCTACACCTCAGCAGAGTTCGCAGCTCATCTCAGCGCCGAGCCCGACGACTTTGCTTCGCCTACCTCGACGCAGGCTCCGACCCTCCCGCAGTCCATTGCGGGCTCTTCGCCACGACCGAGAGAGAATGCTCCTTCGCGCGGCTTCTCACTTGTGGACGATGGGCCGGCAGGCATTGCGCCCAGGGTGGTTCAGCGCGGCGGAGCGAGGAGGATGAGCACGAATGATCAGCCGACGCGCTTCTCTAGGAGTACAGAGGGAGGTGGCAACCACGGCCAATCGACGAATCCTTTCAACCGTTGAGCGGAGCGTGCGATGAATACCCGAACAGCGACACAGGACAATGACTCGACATCACCATTACCACCACGGCTCGTCAGTTCTCCACGGAGCAGGCGAGCATCACCACGACACGAATCCGACTCCTTTCTCTCTCTCGGGACACTACCTCTCACAGCCACGCACGTCGTCGCTCCTTTGCATCCTAGCTACTCTTCTTCTTTGTTCATCCTTTCCCAACGTCTTGTTCCCGCCCGATCAACGCCCTATACACAGCCCTTGACCACCCCGACTACCCCGTAGTCAGACGCTCTCTCTCAACGTCTTGGCCTCTCACGCCTGTCTCTTCTCTCCTCTCTATCGTTCCGACGACGCTGAAATGCCAAGGATCTTTTCCCGCTCCATTCATCTGCTCGTTCGCTCGCTTGCTCTCGGTCGTGTGTCCAGGAATGACGGCACAGGCTAGTTGCCCGGCCATGAGTGGATCCATTAAGCTCGAAGGTATCAGGGGTTGGCTGTCGACAGGAAGCTTAAGCTTAAGTGCGATGACACGACGACGACGCGACGCGAATGACATTGACCTGCCCTTAATGGACGTTCAGTCTAGCGTGTTGTGCTCGATGTGTAGCCAACCGAAGCTCACCGCCTTCTTCAGGATCCTTTCCGTCAGTGACGAGCACACACCATTGGACGGTATCCACGACGACGCGCCAGACTAGCGCGTAGCCACTGTCGGCCGCTCCCCCTCGCCCACCCCACCCGCGCGCGCCGAGTGTGCGTGCGTGCCTCTGAGATCGATTTGTTTGGAGTCTCACATCCTCAGGGCGCGCCACACGTTTTGGCACCTGGTGCAAGAAGAAGCGCAAGAGACGGTGCAACAGGCGTGGTCAGGCAAGAGTCTACCGCACGTAAAAGCAACGCAAGTGGACGCAGTAGCAACGCGTTACGGTACGCTAGGGCGGGCATAGAAGCAAATTAGTGTGGTGCGCTTGATCGAACGAGGAGATGATACCACGAGCTTGGGTAGGGACATGTCAGTCAATCAGTCAGTCAAGGCGGGGCGAGCAGTGGGCCAATGGGCGAGGTCAAGGGCTCATCAGGACCCGTCATCGCTCGTTGATCGGTACGGTTTCATTCATTCCGCGAGGAGGAGGACAAAGGGCGCGAGCGTAAGAGGTCTTCCGGCTATGAGAGGACCGAGCACAGCGCAGACCGTGACGACGACGAGCGTGAGTGGGCGTGAGACGGGACGCCATGCCATCGTCGAGGGGAAGAAAGGCTCTGGCTTCACTAGGCGAGCAGGTTGTGAATCGAATCGACGTCAACGAGCTCCTCGCGAGCCAAGTGGCTGGCTGGCCGGCTGGCTGGCTGGTTGTTTGGCCAAGGCGTAGTTGCACCTGCCTGCCGACGAGGGAAGTTCATTCGTTCGTTCACCGTTCTGGCTCAGAGTTGTGTCGAATCGAGCGGGCAGGTCGGGCGGCAATTTAAAATTTCCCTGTGGCCCAGTGCCTGGTGTGCCGCCCCCTCGGCGCCCGCCCGACTGCTTCTGCGCTTCTGCTCGCCTCCCGCCTCCTTACTGTTGCCCCTCTCGCTCGCCTCGCCGCCCGCCTATTCGAGCCGTCAGCCGCCGCCGCCGCCGTCGTCGCCTTTGCCCCTTGTGCGTGTGTGTGCGTGTCGTGGGCCAGGCTAGAGCAGAGTAGGCGCGGGCGCGGGCGGGTCAATGTCTCTGTCTGACTGACATCGATCGCATCGCCATCTCATCCTCGAAACTGCCTCCTCTTCTCTAATATCACCGTCACAGCCGCCACTCCACTACCAACAACGCCAGCACTCGTTGCTACGGCAGACGCTCCCCCTACCACGCAGACAGGCAGGCCGCTTCTCCCTCCTCCTTCCGCCGCGTCCCCGTCTTAACGGGCTTCTGCAAGCCCCACTCTAGACCTGCGCTCGTCGTTCTTGCACACCACACCGTCGCGCCTCCCTCTTCATCCTCTCCTTTGGCCCATCTTCACGCCACCATCTGCACGCACATATCACGTCACTAGGTCGTCAGGCGCCTTTGACCATATCCGCCCCTCTAGCTGCGTGCATCCATCCACCTAGTGCGCGGATCCACGATGCTTTCCCTCAGGTCACTTGTGTCCCTGGCCGCCATCCTCGTCGCGTCATCATGGACAAACGTCGCCGAGGCGCAAGCAGACAATGCGTCATGTCTGCCTCTGACGGGCTCCACAATGTGCCCTTCATTTGTTAATAGCAGTGAGCATCATCGCGCACCTCACTCCGCATACACCTAAGAAAACCTGTACTCACCACCTACCTGCCTCCCTCCCCATTCCTCGCTCGCTCGCAGCTATCAGCCCTTCGGCCCTCGCACCAGCCTACTCCTTCTTCAGTGACGTCAGCGATGTCGCATCATTCGACCGACTGTTCCGACGCTACTTCACAGACTACGTGAGTGTTGAGGCAGCGGCCCGTATTCGTCAGGGGCCACACCGCTCACACACGCTTTCTCTCCTCGCTCCTTGACAGCAACAATTCCGTCAGACGAAGCTGCACACGGGCCTGCAATGTAACGAGACTGGATCGCTCAACGCCACCTTGCAGTGGGCGCAGACGGTCCTCTGCGGCCAGTTCACCTCGTACAGCTACAATGCTGGCTGCACCCAGCCCAATTCCCCCAACGCTTCCACCCCTCTTGTTTGCCAAAATACCTGCACCGAATACGCAAACTCCGAGGTCGCCTTCGTCAGCAACGCCAGCTACTGCACACCCACAAGTCGTCTAAGGCCGGCATCCCTCGTTGATCTCCGCAACACGACGCTCCGAAACGACCATGACGGCTGCACGAGCTGGACGGCCATGTACTCTACGAACAATGCAACGTGCGTGGAGGGTATCTCGAACGAGCCCAACTGCGGGTGGGGGTCAGGAGCAAATGACCAGCTCTGCTCGTACTGCAGTGCCGGCAGCGGGTCGCTGCCAACGTGCTGCTACGATCAAAAGACGGACCTCTCAGGATGTGCTGCAATGGGCTACCCTGCAGCAGCCCTCGTCCGCCCCACGACTAGCATCGGACCCGGCTTTGCACAACAGACTGGCGATGCATCCTCGTCAAGCGCCAACTCAAACGGCGGCAACGGGCACAGGCTGAGCGGCGGGCAGCTTGCAGGCATCATCGTCGGCTGCATCCTGGGCGCTCTCCTCATCGGCGCTCTTCTCGCCTGGCTCCTCTTCCTCTGTTGCTGCGGTGGTCGTAGAAAGCGTCAGCACGAGACCGAGGCGCAATCTGATCGTCAGGGCATGCTCGGCGGTGCCGCCTCAGCTGCCACTACCAGCCCGAGAGAGAAGGCCTACAACCTGTCCGAGGACACGAACCGCAACCCTAGCATGAGCAACGAGAAATCCCACATGAACATGGGCATGGGCGCGGGAGCAGGCTTGGCAGGAGGCGCGCTCGCCGGTGGTGCGGCAGCTGCTGCGGGCAACCGTGGTTCTCACAACGACGGCTCAGCCAACTCCCGTCCGCTCTCCACGGCCACGACCGGCACGGATGGCAGAGGCACAACAGTCCCCTCCGTGCGCTGCCAGTACACCGGCCAGGAGATCACACCGGGAGACACAGTCGTTGCCATCTATCCTTACTCTGCTGGCTTGTCAGACGAGCTGGACCTCACACCAGAGACGCGCGAGGAGCTGCACGTCGTCAGGATATACGATGACGGATGGTGTCTCCTTCGCCGCGACAATGGTCACGGTGGCAAGGAAGGAGCAGCGCCGCTCGTGTGCTGTCAGTCTAGCAAGGGAGAGTTGCCCGCGCATATGAGAATGGGCGACTCAACAGGCACGGGTACCGGCTCAGGTACTACGGATGATGAGGCCGGAGGGATGACGAGCGGAGCAGAAGGCGGGATGACGAGTAGCGTGGGTGGAGCCGTGACAGCAGACGAACATGGCTTTACAAGCGATGCAGCCAGTCGCTGAGCGTGCTTTCGGATCTCACGGCAACTCAGTACGGACCTGACGACTTCTCGGACTCTATACTCGGGTGGATCTACCGCCTGCGCAGGCTGTTCAGCCTTGCCGCCCTGATGGCGTGTCTCTTTCCCCCCCCACCCCCCTTCTGGCCCTTCACCCTCGCGATGGCACTTTCGCCCTCCTCCCACGCACATAGCCTTATCCCTCAGAACGCACCCTCACCCTACTACGCCCGCACCACACTCTTTACACAGTCGTTACCGACTTTCTTTTCATCAGCACTTTCCTTTCTTTACATTCTTTTCCTGCTCTTTCTCTGGTCGCCCTTTTCGCAAGTTGGCCATCTTTACCGTTTCGTTCTCTGTCTTGTTCTGATGACGAGCTCTTTTACCCTAGCTGCTGCTATTCAATCACAGTTTGCGCGTAACCGTAGTAGCTCTCAACTTGGCCGTCGACGATGTCGTAGTCGAGCGTGTGTGGGGATCGTGATGAGTGAACGGGGTCGTTCGTGTCTCACGCGCACGACTGTCGGCTGGAGGAAGCGGAGGCGAGCGTCGATCGCGAAGAGGGGCGGAGTTGGATCGACTGGAGAGAGACGAGCAGAGGGAGTGGAGCAGCAGTTGAGCCGCCGTCCCTCGTGCTCACTGTATGCGCTGCGTTGGCTTCCCCACACTCTGGCTGCTTACCCTTCCTCTTGCTCCTTGACTATCCTCATCACCATCTGCGCCCATAACAAGCAAGCAGGATGGACAGGTGAGCAGGTAGAGTAGCGACGATGGTGAACGTGCCAACTGACTGAAATTTTGGCATTCCCTGCCCGCAGCCTCGACTTGCCCACCCATCAGCTGATCCTCGACGGACTTGCCTCCAACTTAGCGGATAGCATCCTAGCCAATGACGTCGACCACGTCAAGCCTGAACACCTCTCTGCCCTCACCTCCTCAGCCTCCGCATCTTCCTCCAAAGCTAGCAAGCTCACTGGAGGATCAGGCCACTACCTCTCGATCAACGCGGCTCACTCCCTCATCAGCCTGTCGCGCTTCCTTTCGTCCATCTCCTCTGCCGTCAACCCAGTGACGGAGCGTGGTCGCGTCAATGACCAGGAGCACCTCATACCAGTGCTCAACGATGTGATCAATGCCACCAAGAGCTTGACTGCGACGGACGTCGAAGCGCTGGTTGGACTCGCCAACGAGTGGCCTTTGGCTGACCGCCTTGCCGGTGCACTCGTCGAGTCGCTGCTCAAGACGGCGGGTAATGCGCCGCAGCATAGAGCAAAGTGCTTTGATGCCATTGTTGTGCTGGCAGAAAAGTGAGTGCCACGCTATCTCGACCCGTAGGGAGCAGCTTTAGCATGCTGACCGCTCGTTCCTTGTCGCAGCCTCTCAGCCGGTCTCGGTGCCTCCTCCGGTGATGCTCACATCGTCGTCACTCGCCTCGTCCCCATGCTGCACGGTCTTTATCGAGCTCTTTCCTCGACGACTTTCAAGTGGACCCTTCCCGAGTTCGCCCGCCTGGTCACCGCCCTCACTCCGGTTACGGGTACCTCGCAGACGGTACAGCGTCTCAACCACGTCCTCCTCGTCCTGCCTGAGCAGCAGGCCGCTCTCGCTCAGGGCACTCGCGCTACCCGTCGCAAGCCTAAAGAGGCAACTATTCGACGTCGTGATGAGGAAGAGGACGATGAGGACGATGGTCGATCGCACGGTAGTACCGAGACATTTTTCTCGGGAGACGAAGGCGATGATATCGTTGACGAAGTGCTCAATGGCGGCTTCACCTACACACAAGGACAGGACGTCATGGGCGACGAATCATTCGACTACCGCTACGCCCTCCTCTCCCACTATAAGCGCCTTGGCCGACCTCTCTCGGGTCACTTTGTGCTCTGCAGCGCTCTCGAGATCTTGGGCTCGGTCCTCTCGCAGACTCTGGCAAGCCATGCTCGCGCCCCTGAAGATCTCGATGCCAATCTGCAGCCTCAACAGAATGGCACAGCACAGAATGGCGACCAGCCGCAGCAGCCTGCTCCTCCTCACATCGACACCATCGATGCCGCTGTCGACAATGTCAGCCCAGGCACAACGAGCCAATTGCCCACGCAGCGCGCCTGGCAGAAGCTGTATCGCCATGCTGTCACCCTTGACAGCACCGACAAAGCCTCACTCGCCGCCGCCAACGGCTCTGCGAACGGTAATGGCAGTGGCTTCCTCTCCTCCCTTGTTGGCGGCAATAAGTCTGCTGCCTTTGGATCTGACGGGGTCAGCCTAACGGGCAACACCCAAGGTGTGGCAGCCTCGCTCCACCTAGCCAGCCGCGCCTACCACGATGTGCAGCGCTTCATCGAGAAGGAAGGCCGCAAGAATGGCCAGCTCTTCAACGATGTCTACTCCCTTGAGATCCTCAGCGAGGCACTCAAGCTAGGCGCGCTGTCCTCCATCGCCTTGTCTCGCGTCAATAACTCCGCGCTAGACGCCCACACCCTCGTCCGCATTCGTGCCCTGTTGAGCGAGTCAGCGATCATCATCGATCCCATCCTCCAAGGGGCGGCACTTCAAAGTGCTGGTGTACTGGTCCGCAATTTCCCTTCCATTGTCGGGCCTCTCAGCACGCAGCTCAGGCGCTTCGTCGTCTCGCCGCAGGCCATGTTCATCTCGGACGGGACGGACATCTCGCCTGTCCTCGATTCTGCGGCCAAGTGCCTCGCCAACTGCGTCACCATCGCACCAGGCGATGACCTGGCTGTCTCGACGATGTATGCGCTGCTCAACCACATTGGGCGAGAGTCCAACGGCAGTGCCGGTGCTGGTGGTCTCGCGGCCAGCGGCATGTCCGTACGCTCTGGTCTTTCGAAGGCCGTCACGGGCAGGGACTTTTCGATGGGAAAGTCGCATTCTCAGGCACTCTTTGCGCAACGTAATGAGGAGGAGAAGCGTATCATCCACCTTAGCATCGTGACAATCGTGTCACGCCTGGCGCTCGAAATCAATCGGCCCGACGTCACGGGACTGGCCATCTCGATGCTTCTGCAACGTCTTCGCACCGCAGACGCAGAAGCAGAGGCTGCCATCCTCAACAATTTGGTACCCCTCGCACTCGCTGGACACAAGTCCACCTTTGTCGACGTCATTCGCGCCCTCACACAGGTCTCTCGTAGTGCCATCAGCGGTGGGGCGAACAGGCGAACAGGTCTTCCGATCCAGCTCGCCCAGCTGCGTCTCGCCCAAGGCTTGGGAGCTCTGCGCGAGGAGGACGACCGAATCGACAGCGAAGAGGAAGCTGGTCTGGACACCGAAGAAGACCGCTTTGGCTCCATTGGCCGCAAGGAGCTCTACCTGGTGGAGCTGCTGCAACTCTTCTCGGAGAAGGGTCTCGCCCTCCAAGCTTCAGCCTCTTCGTCGAGCAAGGGAGAACAGAGCGAGCTCGCGACCGACCTGGCCAGCCTGCTACCCCCCATCGCCGCCCTCCTCTCGCACGACGACATCAATCCTCACCTTGAGCCGAGCATTGAGATGGTCTCACTCTTCCGCAACATGTGGTTCCTGTGCGTCATCTTCAACTTGGCCAACAAGGCTGGCCGAGGCAGCAGCTCCGTTGTCGCAGGCGACGATGCCGTCGCAGACTCGCTGAGTATCATCTCGCTCAAGACCCCGACTCTCGTGCCTGAGACGTCCGTCAACTACCTGGAGAGCGACCTGCAGTACAACTCGGTTCTGAAGCGCGACTTCTCCTCCTCAGCGCTCGACAGCCAGCGCAAGCTCCTCGACAGCGTGATCCCGAACCACAGCAGCGAGATTCGCTCGTTCGGCTTCCCGCAAGTCATCTTCCTTGCCACCATCTACCACCTCGAATGCACCCGTTCTGCCATGGGACGCCCCTCGATGATCTTGTGGTACTTTGTCAATCAGGGACTCAACAAGTCAAGTCTCGTTGGCTCAATGGACGCAATCGCAGACAGAGTCATTGCAAGCTTCATCGACGACCTCTCCAGTCGCGTCAACAAGCACACCGTCGACCCGCGCGTCTCAGCAGAAGTCAAGAACCTCCTGCTTGGCAGCTGCCACCGCGTCGAAAAGGTCCGAGCTGTCTCTCGCCGCTTCCTCGATCGACTGGTCAACGTTTTCCCCAGCCTCATCTGCGATCAGGACGTCGTCTTTGCGCTGCTCGAGATCCTCACCTTGCTCCGCCGAGCCTGCGAGGGCCAGTATCGCGATGAGTTCTCGCCCGTGTACCACTTTCACTCGGAGAGGGCGAAGCTGGCATTTGAGCTCTCTGACTCATACACACAGCGAGAGGAGATCTTGTCGGGCTTCTACACAAGGGCAAAGTCGTACCTCGGCCTTTCATTGGGCCGTGCGCCCGTCGAGCTGCAAGGCATCCTACAGCGCTACCTCGCCGCCTTCGACGACGATGTGCTGCCCGGTACAGCTGAGCTGGGCAAGAGTCTGGCACTCGATTACGCGCGTGCTCTTCCTGCCTCGGGAGTGTCCGACTACCACCTGCCCGCGCTTGGTGGCTGGCGTTCAGACCTGTCAAGCTCCTTTGTTGGCGAGCTGACGTCCAAGTCGACCTACCAGGGAGAGATGACGGGCATCCACCTCGCCCTGACCAAGACGATGGTGGAACTGAAGAAGGATCCGCGCGTCGGCTTCTCACATCAGAGCGTGGAAAGCTGCAAAGAGGAGATGCGCAAGGCCAGCGAGGCCTTAACTGCTGGCCACGCTCACGCCCATGCTGCAGACGGCAAGGCGCACCACGGCCCACTGCCCTTCGCAGAGCTGCGTCGCCTCCTCTACCGTTCTGCGGCGCTCGTCGTCTCTCTGCCGCACGCCGACTTCGACCTCCTCCACCACATCGTCGCCCTACCCATCCGCGCCTTCACTCCGCAAGCGATCACGGTTGCTAGTCACGTCTGGACCTGGATCATCGGGGAGCGTCCACTCTTCGAGACGAAGATCATGGTTGAGCTCTCCATCGGCTGGGCGGCCACGGTCAAAGCCAAGCGCGGCCTCTTCCAAGATGACTTCACCAGCAAACACGCACTGATCCAGAAGACGGAGATGTCCGCTTCTGATCGTGCGGAGTTCGTCAGGGAGGGGGAGAAGGCCAACCGATTGTTCATGCCGCATCTGACCCTTGTGCAGCTCATGAGTAGCCGATTCCAGGCGTTCAGATATCGAGACCCCACAATGGTTCTTGCTCTGGTTAGGATGTTGCAGCGCAGTGCGGCGGCTACGGATCATATGAGCGCGCACCCGTTGGCGAGGCAAGCCTTCTTTTCTCTGGTGCTGTTTGGCTTCCAACTGGTGCAGGGGTCACAGCTGGACGGGCTCGTGGAGTACAAGCTTCGTACGGCTCTCTACGGTATGGCCTTCCATTGGTTCGCGCACAGCCCGCAATTCAGCCACGGCTCGAACAGGCTGCAGAGCGCTGCCGAGATGCAACTGCTCAGGGATCTGCTGGCTACAGTCAAGGCCGACAGCGTGCGATCCAAATCGATCACCACGTCGTACATTGGCGTCACAGCATCTGCCATTCGCCTGCCTGGCTACCTCACCCTGCAAGAAGCTCAGCGCGAAGCCGACGACCGTCGTGCGGTCCTGACCCTCTTCCTCGAAGACGAGCTGCGTCGTCTCAGCGTCTGGCAGAACCCGCTCGAAGACCCAACGCGCGGCAGCGACTACTCAGGTGACATGGCTCGCACGATGAACGATGCCAAGTGGGAGGCGACGGTACTCGCTGCCTGGAAGATCAAGCCCGCTCTTGTCGCCCAGCTTCCTGTCCGTTTCAAGGCCGCTACGGTCCGTCGCGAGGCCGGCAAGCTGGTTCGCGCCGAGCCGCACAAGGTGTACAAGACGGGCGACGCCCTCAATCTCTTGACCGAGGACCACCTTCGCCTCGCTCTCCGCGAGCAGACGGACCTGCGCTGGCTCCTCTACTGGGGCTCAGTCTCCCCCATTGACGCCATCTGCCTCTTCCAGCCAGTGTACGGCAACAACCCCATGCTGCTGCAGTACGCCATGCGCACTCTCGAGCACCATCCCGTCGACCTCACCTTCTTCTACGTCCCGCAAGTGGTCCAGGCTCTCCGTGACGACCAGTACGGGTACGTCGAGCAGTTCATCTTTGAGACGTCAAAAGTCTCGCAGTTGTTCTGCCACCAGATTCTGTGGAACATGAAGGCCAACTCGTACCAAGACGATGATGGCGAGGTGCCTGACCCGATGAAGCCTACGCTGGACCGCATGACGGAGCTGATCGTCGAGGCGTTGGATGGGGAGGCGCAGGACTTCTACGACAGGGAGTTTGGCTTCTTCAATGAGGTGACGAGCATCTCGGGCAAGCTGAAGCCCTACATCAAGAAGAGCAAGCCCGAGAAGAAGGCTAAGATCGACGAGGAGATGGCTGCCATCAAGGTCGACCCGGGAGTGTACCTGCCCTCCAATCCCGATGGTGTTGTTGTGGACTTGGACCGTAAGTCCGGTCGCCCGCTCCAGTCTCACGCAAAGGCGCCGTTCATGGCCACATTCAAGGTGCACCGCGACGTCACGACTGAGGACCCGGAATCGGGCGAGGAGACGACGAAGGGCGTAGACGTCTGGCAGGGGGCCATCTTCAAGGTCGGAGACGACTGTCGTCAGGACGTGCTCGCGCTTCAAGTCATGGCCATGCTCAAGAACATCTACACTGCCGTAGGTCTGGACGCCTACCTCTACCCTTACCGCGTAACTGCTACGGGGCCCGGCTGTGGTGTCATCGACGTCGTAGCGAACGCCACATCCCGTGACGAGATGGGACGCAGCAAGATCAACTCGCTCCTCGACTTCTTCGTGGGCCGCTTTGGCAACGTGGACTCAATTCCATTCCAGCGTGCCCGACTGAACTTCATCCAGTCCATGGCTGCCTACTCTATCGCCTGCCACGTCATGCAGTGCCGAGACAGGCACAACGGTAACATTATGATCCAGAATGACACGGGTCACCTGGTGCACATCGACTTTGGTTTCCTCTTCGACATTGGACCCGGTGGAATGCACTTTGAGCCTTACAGCTTCAAGCTGACTGCCGAATTCATCGAGGTCATGGGCGGCATTGACTCGCAGGGATACAAGCTCTTCTCTGAGCTCGTGGTCAAGGCATTCCTTGCTGCTAGGCCGTACGTGGACGAGATTGTTGGCGTGTGCGACCTCATGAAGCACACGGGCCTGCCGTCGTACACGGACGGTAACACGATGAAACGATTCAGAAGTAGGTTTGTGCCGGAGATGGATGAGAGGCAGGCAGCTAGACATGCTGTGGGGCTCATCAACGATGCTAGCAAGAACATCAGGAGTATTGTCTACGATGGGATCCAGAAGGCGCAGAACGGGATTCCCTTCAAGTGAGCGGACGCGCGGCGCACACAATCATTTGCTTCGTAATGGTTTCTTCTTTTCTTCTCTGTGGACCTCAATTCGATGGTTCGTTGGCTATCGTTGTCGCAGATCTCTCATTACGCAATCGAATCGTTCCGTCGCCTTGAACCCCTTCTCTCCACCGTAGGCGCCGCCTGTTGCGCAGGCTCTGCCGCGCCCACGTGTTCTGCGTCGACCGCGTCCGTGCGCCAGACGAGACTGGAAAACTGAGCAATGCAGACGACGTGGGATTAGCTGCACCATCATCGCCATTGCGTCTTGCATCCTTCCCCACAATCTCCAAACTCCACAGAGCAGAGCATTTCGACAGAGAGACCCCACTGATAGCATGTCGCCCTCTTCATCTGAGAGCACACCTGTTCAACAAACTGCTGCGCCAGCAGCTGTCCCCGCCCCTTCGTCTGGCTCTGCAGCAGCGCAGCCGATTGCGACACCTCATCCTCCTCCTCCTACGCCAGCCGCACCCCTCGCATCCTCATCATCGTCGTCAACTGGGACTCGTCGCGCCTCGAGCAATGCGCGGACGTCTCCCATGATGGCGCCGCTCAGTCGCATGCCAGGGGGCGAGTCGACGACCGTACCGGCCGCGCATACAGCCTCAACCTCTCCTCCAACGACGAGCTCCGCAGCGAATGCTGGCAGCCCTCCTCGAAGCGGCAGCGGCGTCAATGTGGGGCGAAAGCGCAGTCAGCATCGTACTGCCAAGACGGGCGACGCGACCCCGAGCAGCAATGCTGGAGCTTCCGGGTCTCGTCGCCCTGGTTCGAGGGGCGGGGCAGGCACGTCGGCCTCATCTCACGCCGGATCTCCTCCTCACACGGGAACTACGAGCGGCTACTACTCGTCACATGGATCTCGTCACCCATCGATGGGCTCAGTCACTACACGCCCCGTGGCTCCCCTCTCTACCGACCAGCGCACAGCATTCGAGGAGGCAGTCGCCTCTTCAGCCCTCGCGTCTACCTCTTCTGGCTTGCAAGCCCTCTTGCGAGATCATCCAGAGCTCGTCTCTTCTGAACTCGCGAAAGCTGCTGGTCAAGAGTGGTCGCAGCTGAATGAGAGTGCAAGGGGTTCTCGTCCGGGGACTGACCCTCCTACGCCTGGTGGGGAGAGCGATCAGGGAGGCGCAAGTGCGGGCGGCCATGTCTTTTGGGACGACGACGACGACGTGACGCCTCAAGTGGGAGAGGGAGGGCCTGGTGAAGGGGCCGGGGCTAGCGGTGCGGGAGGTGGAGCTGGCGGTGTCATGGAGAAGGCGACCAATCTGGGGTCCGCAGGTGAGTTTCTCGTCTCGTGTTACTTTTTCGACTCGGTGTCCAAAGGGTGCCCACCCGCGCTCTTGCTCGTCTTCGGCTTTTTGGGCCACTGCTGCTTTCGCTGTCTTCGCTGCCTTCGCTGCCCTCGCTGCTTTCTGTCGTGGTCACACACAGCGCCGTCTTCGTCGGCGCCCGCTCCGCTCGCCCAAGTGGACCGGGCGAGGCCGGCGGACGGCGATGCGGGCGATGCAGCCGTCGTCGAGTGTTGGATCAGCCGATAGCCTCCCGCCTCCCGCCTTTCCCGATCCCACAAAGACGACACAGACCCTCGAAGGAGTGGGCATTTTGGCTGACAATCATCCTCTTCGCCTCTTGACAACCCACTCCAACTCATCTCACGACATCACACCATGTCGTCCAATACGCCTTCGTCATCTTCTCCCTTCACCCCGATATCTTCGCCTCGCAACGATGGCTCATCGTCCACTCCGACATCCTCCCTCTCGCGCTCCTCATCCCACTCCTCATTCTCGGGAACTGGACGCTCTTCACTGCATCGCCTATCGCACTCTATTAATCTCTCTGGCTACTCTGCCTCGGTCGACGACGATGCCACTGGACTTGGCGCTACCGGCACGATAGGCGCGAAGCCCGATTACTCGCAGGCCAAAATCGTCGTAGCGATGGTCGGCCTCCCAGCGAGAGGAAAGAGTTATCTCAGCAACAAGCTCATGCGATATCTGCGCTGGCTAGAGTACTCGGTGAAGGTATTCAACGTCGGCCAGCTGCGTCGTGCTCTAGCTAGAGCCAAGCTGGCAAAGTCCGGCGTAAAGGAGGATCAGTCAGCCGCCTTCTTTGACCCGAGCAACCCAGCCGCATACAAGCTCCGAACGCAAATGGCAGAGGAGTGTCTTGAGCAGCTCATTACTTGGCTCAAGCGTGGGGGTAATGTGGGGATTCATGATGCGACGAACAGTAGCAGGAGTAGGAGAGAGGCACTCAAGAGGAGAGTGGAGAAGGAGCCCGGTATGAAGCTCGTCTTCCTTGAGAGCATGTCGACAGACCCGGCAGTGATTGCTGCCAACATCGCAGTCAAGGTATCGTCGGGTGATCCAGATTACGCAGGGATGTCGCCGGAGGACGCCAAAGCAGTGCGTATCCCACTCGCGTGACCTAGACCTACCTCTCGACGCGCGGACTGACTATTGAACCCTCCGTCTCCCACGCCGGTAGGACTTCCTCAAGCGTATTCAGCATTACGAGCAATCCTACGAAGCCTTGGACAGTCACGGCGATGAGTCTCACCTCTCGTTTTGCAAAGTCATCGACGTTGGCCGCTCAGTGACCGTCAACAACATTCAAGGTTATCTCGAGTCGCGCATCGCCTTCTACCTCATGAACCTGCACATCACACCCCGCAACATCTTCTTCTCTCGGCACGGCGAGTCGCAGTATAACGTTGAGGGCAAGATTGGCGGTGACTCGGACCTCAGTCCCCGTGGCTGGACGTACGCCAAGGCCTTACCTGAGCTGGTGCAGGAGGCAGTTGGCGATGCTCCTTTGACAGTGTGGACCTCGACGCTGCGTCGTACAGGGCAGACGGCTAGCGGCTTGCCCTATCCGAAGCTCGCCTGGAAATCCCTTGACGAGCTCGACGCCGGCGTCTGCGACTCGATGACCTACGATGAGATTGAGCGATACTATCCGGAAGACTATGCCTCGCGGGACGAGGACAAGTTTAACTACCGCTACCGCGGAGGCGAGTCGTACCGCGATGTGGTCGTGCGCCTAGAGCCAGTCATCATGGAGCTCGAGCGTCAGGAGAACATCTTGATCATCGGTCATCAGGCAATTCTGCGTTGCCTGTACGCCTACTTCCACGGGCTGAGTCAGGAGGACCTACCGTACATCAAGATCCCACTACACACGGTGATCCAGCTGACGCCCAAGGCGTACGGTTGTGACGAGAAACGCTTCCCCTTGCCCATTGAGGCTGTGGATACCCATAGGCCCAAGCCACAGCCAAAGACCGCAGCGACTGCGCCCGCAGCGACGTCAGGCGGATCGGGACCGGACACCCCTTCGCTCGAAGATGCTATGACGAGCGCGCCTCCTAGTCAGATGAGGCCGCAGGGGGTCGCGTAGCCGCGCGCGGGGTCATCATCATCGAGAATGCACACACGTCACTTGTTCCATATGTATCACTTGCTCGCTTGTCTGCTTCGTTCATTTATTCATTCATTCATTCATCCATTGAGTCGTCATTGTTGCGTCGTTACGAATTGCGCGAAAAAACCACAGTCGTCGAGCTAGCTAGAATCCTTTCGCAAGCCGATGCGCCTCATGCGATGGCAACCTTGACGACCTGGAAACTGTGCGCTGGCATATTGACAGAAAAGTCAGTCGCGCCCTGCGTGACGGGCAAGTCCTTGGTATACGGCTTGACCGTCTCCGGGTTCTGCACCGTGTTGACCGAGTCGAGATCGTCTTGCCCACCGAACCCCCACAGGCTCGCCGTAGTCGCATCCAGCTTCTTTCCACCGGCGACCGTGATCGCCACATCCTGTGCAGAGCTGGCGCTGTTGACAAGCTTGACCACGAGCGTCTTGCCACCCGAGCCGCTCAACGTGCCCGCCGACCAGTAGATGGGTCCAGGCCTGCCCGAGGTAAGGTTGGCACCGAGGATGTTGTCGATACGGTTGCGAGAGAAGGCGTATTGTGTCCAGTAGCTTGGGCTGAGCGCAATGGTGTTGTGGTCGAAGGCGATGAGGTCTGGGTTCCACTGCGAGCTTGCCGAGTTGTGCAGTAGAGGAGCGTAGGCGGCTGAGGTTACGAGGTCACCGTTGCGCTCAAAGTCCATAGTCCAGGCACCCTCGGCGAGCGCAGCCTCCAAGGTAGGGTAGGTGAGACGGCACTTGTTCGTGTAGAGGTCCGCGCCGTCAGCCTGCTCGCCGCAGCGCCCATTGTTGATCACGGCATACTCCAACTCCATGATCTCCGTACCGTTTCTGGGCCAAGAGTCGTGCAAGCCGAATTGAGCGTAGGCGAATGCTACTGTGTTATAGTCATGTTGATCGACTCCGGCAAGCTTGGACTTGTCCGTGGAGTAAGGACTCGATGCAATGAACTTGACGTCCGGGAAGGCCTTCTTCAGCTGCGGATAGAACGCGTTATACCTGAATCCGTACGTGTCGATGGCCTCCTGCGCAATCCAGTCCTCGTTCCCAATCTCGACTATGTTGAGCTTCCAAGGCTGGGCACGCCCGTTGCCCTCACGACGTTTGGCGTACTCGGAGGAGCCTTGCGCGTCCTTGATGTAGTGCAGCTGGTCGAGGGCTGATTGAACGTAAGGCTGGAGGTTCTCCTTTGCCACGCTCTTCTTGTCAAGCGAATAGCCCGCGTAAAGACCCAAAATGGGCTCGCTACCGATCTTCTCGAAGAGGTCGAGACTCTCGTGCAGCCCGTAGCCATCTGTGTCGTAGCCAGCCCAGACTGAGGGCTTACCAGGTCGGTCAGTGAGGGGTCCCACGGCTTCAGACCAGTTGTAGGCGTTGGCAATTGAGTTGCCTTCGAGCTGATTACCGCCAGGAAGACGGGTGTAGGGGGCCTGCAGGTCCGCAATGGCTTGAACGATGTCCTGGCGACCGACAGTGCCTTCGTACGTGGGCGGGAAGAGGGAAATCAGGTTGAGTTGAACGGCGGCGGTGCCCTGCGGGAAGGTCAGGCCGAAGGTGTTGTTGCTGTTCGAGGCAGATTGCGTGGACACGAGGTCGGCCTGCGAGCGAAGAGCGTAGGTACGTCAGCATTTTGAGCGCCAACGCGACGAAACCGTAGCGCGACTCTACCCACCTTGAACTGCTTCCACTCGCCCGTGAGCGCAAGAGGCACGTCGACGCTGGCAAATTCCTTGTTGTCAGCTTCGGCATTGAGGCTAGCCTTGGCCGTCACCTGCGCATTGGCGCCATCAACGGAGCGAGCGTAGAAGCTGACGGCATACGTCTGCGGCTTGACTGGGATGCCAAAGTATCCCTTGTTCCGCAGTCCGCCCGCCGCGTTCCCGGGCGTGACAACGACTGAGTTGGGCAGCGCCTTGGAAAGCGGGTTAGCCTTGGTCTGCTCAGTCTTGGCTCCTCCAATGGACGACCAGTGAGGGGAGAAGTCTTCTTGGAAAGCTCGGTCGCGGATCAGCTCAGCGTAGATACCGCCATCGGTGCCAAAGTTGATGGAGTTTTCGATAAAGGTTGAGATGCCGAATTTGGAGGCAGTCGTCTTTGATGTGTCGATTGAGAGAGCGTGGGTCGTGGCAGCCGACGAGGTGGGTGCTGCGTTCGTGAACGAGAGCGTGACTAGGGCGACAGCCAAGAGGACGAGGTATCTGTTGGCCATGGCAATGGGGATACGGTGGAGGGGAGAGGGGCAGGAAGAGGTGGCGGAGAGGCTTGAGGATCGACACCGAGGACAGCAGTTGGAGACCTTATATAGGTCGTCTTGAGGAGCTCACGAGATTCCCGACCATCATCTCGACCTTCTGACTGTGGGGCTCCTTCGGCAAGGGCTCACAAATCCTCGCAAGCTTCCTCATCATCGCCTGTCAGGAACCGGATTGATCTTTGCTGCTTCGCTTACGGCTTCCACTCGAATATATTCGACTGTACACTCTCTGGGTGCTCTTCAGGGCGGCGGCGTAGGCTTACCTGGCCTCTCAGCGTCTTTTCTGTCGCTCGCACGAGCGAGGAAAGTGCTAAACGAAGCTTGTCGGGCCGTCGACCGACAGCAATCTGGATAAAGCTCGTCCTGCCTTGCCCCTCAGCTCCCGCTGGTAGACGAAGTGACGGCTGAGAAAGACAGACAGGAGATTACCGTCGTAGCCGAGGCCGCAAGGAGAGAAAGAGGTCAATTTCGCTGCACGCACGCAGACATCGTGGTGCGGGGCACCGCGGACGGGGCAAGGCGAGGTCCGTCCCGCTGCTGCTGCTCTCTCTCTTTTCCATCGCTTCGTCCGTCCCACGTCACCTCAGTCGACGATCATAGACCGATCATCGCCGAGCACAGCAGAAGGATATGACGGCCATAAGGGCGTGCAGACATACAGATGCCAAGACGTCACCAGCAGCATGATTAGCAAGGGGCGGTTCTGACCGTCCAGGAAGCTTACACAGTCGCTCGGGCTCCCAGATGAGATCGCCGAGGGCGACTCGATCCTCAGCTCGCGTCAGCTCGTACCCGAGTCCTGACTTTTCCACGAATGCTCACACGTACAAGCAGCCTTTGAGGAAGCAAGAGAATACCATCGAGCATGCATCGGCATCATAAAGGAGGTAAGGGGCGGCCAGGCGCGATCAAGAATAGGCAAGCACACGACAGCATCGAGCTTCTCAGACAAGCTCAACAACAGTGACCTGCTGCGACCCTTCCTTGGCGCCTTTCTCGTCTGGCGACTCCTTCTCACCCGACCCACGGGCTGCCTCTGCCTGTCCGAAAGTCCCAAAGACGCTGCGATGTGGGAGGGAGGCGGCGGTGTCAGTTCTCTACACCTCCCCAACGCTGCATCGCCGTTCTCACTCGTAGTCGTCCACATGCCCGAGACCCTGCGGCGGCCAAACGTAGCAGAGAGCGGTAAACACGAAGGCGCTGATGGTCAGACCGATTAGCCAACAGAAGTGGAACAGCCTCGACCAGCCGACGTTGTAGTTCGTAAAGTCGCCCTTATGCGAGACGTTATGCACGAAGCCTGGGAAGGCGGGCAAGACGCCGAGTACCCAAGCCAAGAGGGCTCGTGCTGCGGCAAGACAGAGGTCAGCGTGGACCGCCTCGTCACCATCACCTTGGCGTACTTGGACTCACGATTGAATCCACAGAAGAACGAATACGTCGTCTCCGGCGTAGCTTCGTAGAGGTGGGAGAGCTTGAGCTTCCTTTGCCTCACTACATGGTAGTCAGCGATGAGCAAGCCAGTCAACGGGCCTAGAAACACTCCGTAGGATCCCATGACGGACAGATAGACGGAGCTGCCGTTGAGTAGCTGCCAGGGCTGAATGAGCACAGAGACCAAGGCCGTGAAGTAGGCGCCGCGACGAATTGTCATCCAGCGTGGGAACATGGAGGCTAGATCGATCTGAGACAGTGGGCGAGGAATCGTGAGCTCGGTGCTGTAAGTAAGACCGGGTAGGTCTGCACTCACTCCGGAAGCCGTCAAGTTGTCGGCCACATTGATGCCAAGCTGCGAGCTCAAGAACACCAACGCTGCAAGGAAGACGGCCAGGCGGGTCTTGCCGACATTGTCGTTGGCCTGAATCTGCTCGAGGAGGTCAGGCGGCATCCAGAGGAGTCCCTGCCAGCGTAATGTTGCATTGCGATTAGCACAGCCTTGAGCCTCATTCTCGACGCTAGCTTACCTTGTCCGGCCACCACTGTGCCGCACACGACGTCACAATGATTCCAATGGTACCGCAGAAGGTCCTCGAGAGCGGGATAGCAAGTGCCTGTGCCCAGACCTGGTCGTAAGGCTTGCGCGCATATCGCGAGTAATCGCTCTGATTCAGCATACCTGCGCAGATGGACCCAATCACCGTGTTGACGGCGTAGAGCATTGCCCAGGAAAGCTTTGTCCCATGCACCTGCGTCACGCCAGAGATGGCGGAGCTGTCGCGCACAAGCGCTCCTGCGCCGCCCGCCTTGGCCATCGCCCAGGTCAGCATCACGACGCAAAGCAGTGAGACTGCTCCGCTGAAGTAGAGAAAAGGATTGCGATAGTGCTGCGGCCGGACGAGAAGGAGCGGCATCTGCAGCAGCACGAAGATGACGAAGGAGACGAGCGTGGCGCTGTCCAGAGTGCCGCCGGCGAGGGGCTGGCTCCACTTGTAGAAGCTTGGGACCATGCTGCCAATAAGAATACGGACGCATCGAGCGCCAAAGTAGGACTGGCAGGCTGACCAGGTGAAGCTGAGGATTTGGCGATTGGCGAGAGGGAAGAAGGAGCCCCACATGCCCCATGTCGAGCGACAGGTCACGGCAAAGGGGATGTGCCTGCGCGCCAAGAAATCAGCAAGAGTCGACCCTCGTGCGAACGGTGGAGCTCACCATTTGGCACCAGGCGCGCCAGTCAATACAACACCTATGCCAACGATGATATTCCCGACGATGATGGCGGCCACGCACTGGCGCACATTGGGGCCAAGTGAGATCAGCGCGGAGCCCATGGTCCAATTCGAGATATTGACCGAGCAGACGAGCCAGAAGCCAGCAAAAGATACTGGACCCCACAGCCGCCGAGCTGGCTCGAGGGGAACGATGTCGTTGTTGATGAAGGCGGTAGATTTGCCACCTGGCCCATCATTGACCTCAAGACGGTCGCGCAGGATAGTCAGCTTGGTCTTCCGGGTTGCTTCGCTATCGGTCATGTTGCTGTGGAGGATGGTATACGTCGGACGTGGTGTGAGGATGAGGTGTAGGCTCTCTGACAAGACGGCCGTATCTTCGAAGATACCATTTGCACGCTTACGCGATCGCGTTGAGACACGAGAGAGATAGCGCGTATATTGCGCGGCTCACCTGCGGTGATGCCGTAGATCGCGTGCCGCTACTCCGTAGCGGCTCGATATTGAAGCAGACGAGCGAGGAGATAAAGGGAGCGTACACAGCACGCTCACCTCGATGACTTTTTACTTCTCCTCTCGTCGTCGTCATCACACAGAATGAGCCCCATATCCGATGAAGAAGTCTTCGTAGCCGGGTGAGTGCATGTACGATGGCCTACTCCCCGGCGAGGTAACTGACGCACGGTCTGCTCCATCGTCAGCGTCGACGCCGGCAGTACAAACACCGACTGCGCCATCATCGAGCGTCACTCTGGACGTATTGTCGCAGCACTCAAGTCGGCTACGACGGCAGATCCTCAGGAAGGCATTCTTGCCGTGCTGCGGGCGACGTGCGCCAAAGCCAGGATTGAGCCGGCCCGCCTTGGTTAGTAAGCCTCGGCCACGATACGTCAGCCGACGCTGACCCCCTTCTCTTGCTTGCCAGCCTCCATCGTGATTGGTACCACCCACTTTCTCAACGCGGCCTTGAGTGCCGACTCGAGCCGCCTCCAGCCCGTGGCCCTCCTCCGTCTCGGCGCTCCCTACACGTCGGAATGCCCGCCCTTCTGCGACTTTCCGCCAGGGCTGCGCAAGGTCCTCGAAGGCTCAGCGAGGATCTGCAAGGGAGGTTTGCAGATCAGCGGCAAGCCCATTGGAGAGATCGATGAGGATGAGATCCGAGCCGAGTGCCGCAATATCAAGGAGAAGGGCCTCAAGGTCGTGGCCATCTGCGGCATCTACTCGCCTCTGGACGTTGACGGCTCTAGTCAGGAGGAGCGCGTAGCAGCCATCGTGCGCAAGGAGCTGCCTGATGTCGGCATTGTCTGCTCCCGTGACGTGGGCCAAGTAGGCTTCCTCGAGCGCGAGGCAGCTACTGTCCTGAATGCCAGCCTACTGCGCTTCGCCCGCATCACCGTGGCTTCATTCGTCTCCGCCATCCGCAAACTCGGCGTGACGGCAAGCACGCCCCTCTTTCTTACTCGCAACGACGGCACGCTCTGCTCTGCGGACGAGGCCGCTCGCCTGCCCGTTCGTAGCTTCAATGCGGGTTCCGTGGCGAGCGTCTGCGGCGCTGGTATACTGGCAGGCTTTGATCGCCAGACTCTGGCCCAGGAGAAGGGTCAGATCATTGTTGTCGATATTGGTGGCACCTCGACCGACGTGGGCGTCCTGCTTAAGAGTGGCTTCCCTCGCCCTGCGGCCGCTTTTGTTGAGGTCGCTGGACTGAGGATGAATTTCTCGATGCCTGACGTGCAGAGCATTGCCCTCGGTGGAGGCAGTATCGTGCGCGTGAATGAGGAGAGTGGCAACGTCACTGTCGGAGCAGACTCGGTTGGCTATCGACTCGTGAAGGACGGACTGGCATTTGGAGGTCAAGTGCCTACGGCGACGGACGTAGCCATCGCGAGTGGAGCAGCTGCTAGCCTCGGCGATGCTACTCTCGCACGAGTCTTCTTCGGCAACAAAGTCCTTCGCAAGGCTCAAGACGCTATCAAGCACAAGCTGCAAGGCATCATCTCCAAAATGAAGACCACGCCAGACCCAGCTACGGTCATTCTCGTTGGCGGTGGTTCCATCATTGTGCCGCAGGATGCCACCTTCGAAGGAGTCGCCAAGGTCATCCGACCAGGCGAGATGGCTGGTTGCGCCAACGCTTTGGGAGCCGCTTGTGCTCGCGTCGCTGGAGTGGTCGATACAATCGTGACCGTGGCTCCCGGACAGTGGCCTGTCGTGCTCGAGAAGCTCAAGTGCGATGCAGTCAGCAAAGCCGTCCAGTCTGGTGCGAAGGCAGATTCGGTCATCATCGCTGAGGTTGACAACTTCCCCATCCAGTACGTCAACACCGGAGCCACCCGCGTGATCATCAAAGCGGTGGGGGAGGTGGATCTCACCAGGGCACCTACCTCCGAAGCCGACGCAGAAGGCGCCAGCAAAGATGCTCAGCCCGTCGAGGTCCTACCTCCACCGGTCACACTCACCAGCGCCACGAAGGTGCTCGATCCCCTCCCTCCCCTCGATATCGATGCCTACGTCCCTCGCATCGTCGACGATGAATGGCATCTGAGCGAGCTCGACCTCCTCTGGATTGCCGATGGGAGCGGTGTCCTTGGTGTAGGCGGAGGAGGATCCACCTACTATCCGATGATCATGGCTCGCGAGATCCTGCGAAAGGGCGGTCGCATCCGTATCAAGCGCGTTGCGGATGTAGAGAGGGACAAGATCGTCCTACGTGGCGGATTCATGGGCTCTCCCTCGGTGTCCAACGAGCGTTTGCAAGCCGGTCATGAGATCGAGGCGGCCGTTGCCGCTCTTTGCAAGCAGGCGAACATCAGCATGCACCAAGTAGGAGCTGTCATGTCCGAAGAGATCGGAGGGGGCAACGGCCTGCAACCCCTCATCTTCGGCTCGTCTGCCCACCTTGACCTGCCCGTCCTCGATGCCGACTTGCAAGGCCGTGCTTACCCAAATCTCTTCCAAGCAACGCCTATCGCATACAGCGTGCCAGGCGCTCATGCTCCAGCCGCAATCGCAGACGCAGTGGGCAACATTGTGGCAATTCCCTCGACGGAGGGCAAGTTCGATGTCGAGCCTCTGCTGCGAGCTGCCTGCTCCGTGCTGGGTAGCATGGCCTTCTACTCCATTGGTCCGCAGCCTGTCAGCGTCATTGAGAAGTATGCTGTACACAACACCGTCTCGCAGTGTTGGTGGATAGGCCGTGCTCTCGCTCAATGCCGACAGCGCAATGACGTGGCGTCAATCCCGCGCGCCATCTTCAGCTTGCAATCTGGACGAGTTCTGTTCATTGGCAAGGTGATCGACGTTGCCCGCGAGGTGCGCTCTGCCTTCACGTGGGGTCGCCTGCGTCTCGTTGCTCTGTCAGAGGCGGAGCGTGAGGGCGGGGGCGATGACCTCGAGAGGGACAACTTCGAAGGTGAAGTGGAGCTAGAGTTCCAGAACGAATGGCTCGTCGCGCGCTCGCTTTCTGGTCCCCACGACTCGCCCAAGGTCCTCGCTATCGTCCCTGACCTCATAACCTGCCTCGACACCCAGTCAGGCACCGCTCTCGGCACGCATGAGGTGCGCTACGGCCACATCCTCACCGTCATTGCGCTACCTGGCGACCCAAAGTGGTACACGCCCGAAGGGCTCGACTGCGGTGGGCCTGTGCGATTCGACATCGTGGAGAACGAGTGGTTGAAGGCCGAGGGGTTGGGCGAGTACAAGGTGCCGAAATCTGTCATAGAGACGTATGGGCACAGGAAGTGAGGTGTAGAGTAGACTCGCGCTCATAGACCAGTCATGTCAAGTCCTATCTTATTTAATCAAATCAAGTCACCAATCGATTCGTACTGGCTGAGAGACACAGGGGAGGGAGATGAAGAGACGGGACGAGTCGTGTATCGTCGCGCTAGGGCTGGGATGAGATTGACAACTCTAGTGCTTGTCGGCCGCACCAGGGGGCGCAGTTGTGGCGGATCCATGGCTAGGAGGAGGCAGCATAGCACTCGACGGCAAATTTCGACCAGCTTGAGGCGGCAGAGCGACCGTGGATGAGGGTGGGGTCGGAATAAGCGCGGAAGCCTTTGCACCAGCGCTACCAGCGGCCCTGCTCGTTGCTGCAATGCGCGCCGCCTCACTTACGACCCTTGCAGCAGGCGACCCAACCGCCTGGGCGTGCGGCAGAGGTGCCCCACCAGGCAATGGTCTTGGGCTCTGCCCCGGCGTGGCAATGGATCCGGCGAAGGAGGAAGCTCCTGGCGTAGAGGGCCCCGGTGACCTCGCATCCGCATCGCGATTGTGGTCGTGCAGCCTTGCCAGATTCGCTGGCAGGGGAACGAGCGGCCTGTTCGACGGCATACGGTACGGCGAATGGTTGGGACGCTCATGCAGAGCCCCGTCGGAGAGGCGGCGTACCCGTCGAGAGGCAGAGCCCGAGCTATTTGCGGCCGCCGCCGCTTTGGCGGCTGCGATGTGGTTCGAGGTGGCGAACGAGGCGGGTGTGGCACTGTACGCTGGGTGCGGGGCATGCCAGCCGTGCTGGGTTGGGCCGAAGTTGTAGCTCGAAGCGTGAGGGTGTGGACGATGAGCGCCGGCGCCTGCGCCAGCGCCGAGGTGGACGCGCGGGTCGATAGGAGAGACTGGGTCCAGACCTGTGGTGCGATTGACATTGCTTCCGGTGCTGTGGCGAGGATGGCTGACCGTAGCCTGCTGGCTTCGGAGGTGGGCGGCTGCAGGAGGCTGCTGCGCATAAGAGGGTCTGACGCCAGACTGTCCGGGAGGTGTGCTGCCAGCAATCCATCCGTCTCGATCGGGCAAAGGCCGATGACCTGCACTGGGCGGCGAGCCCCAAGCAGAGCCAGCTTGAGCGTATTGCGGCGACTGGTGAGGGTGATGATGGTGATGATGATGGTGGTGATGGTGATGGTGCCGATGATCAGCGTGCGGCTGCCCATTCACATGAGCGGCACCGTGCGCGTGGTGATGGGCGTGTGGAGGATGAGCATGGTGGTGCTGTCCCCTCCCCTGCCTCGCATCAAACTCGGCCCTATCCCTCATCTCCCTCTGCTCACTGTCCCTCTTCTCCCTCTCCAAGAAGCTCTCGATCAACCTGCTCCCATCCGGGTCATCGGCAGCCAGCTCGATTCGCGGCCCCAAGTCGAGCTCTATGAAGCGTCCAGAGGAATCGTAGCGCGGGTAGACGAGAGTGCGGCCGTTCCACCCTACGTACCACTTCTGGATCATCGCGTCGGTCACGCCCCGAGAGTACAGGTTAGCCATGCCGATGCGGTGACGCTCCTCGGCAGCCTTCTTGCGCTCCTCTTCTGCTTGAGCGGCCGCAGCTTGACGGGCACGACTGGCTGATGGGGCAGCTCCCTTGGGCGAAGCGGCTGTGGATCTGCCCTTGGCGGCTGCGCCGGCTGCCGAGGTTGAGACATTTGGTGAGGCGGCAGTAGGAGCAGGATCACGCTCATCGTCGGAGCTGATGATGATGGGATCGTCGCTCTGCCTGACTTGGGCAGCCCTGGCCACAGCCGCGCTGGGCGTAGCGACGACGGATGAGGTGCTATCATCGGCGAAGACGCTCGTGTTGGCTGCGTCTTTCTTCTGTCGCTTGGCCGATTCTGGGAGCCCGCTGTTGTCCGCCGCGATGGCGGGGTAAAAGCTCTCAAGGTGGAGAATGATGCGCTTCTCCTCTGGCACAGACCAGTGCTGCTTCTTGCTGATAGGGCGGTAGTTAGAACGCAGGGACGATCGGATGTCGAGCCACATGTCCGCTTGCGTGACACCGATGTCCTTGACTTTGACCTCAGCGTGAGGATACTTGCGCTCCGTCTTGACGCAGCACATGGGGCAATGCCACTTCTGATCGCCGAGATCCTTCGGGTCGTTGATGTGGACGCAAGAATTGTGGAACCAGAGCATGCAACGGTCGCACGAGATCATGTTGCCGGTCTCCTTCTTGTGACAGAGGCAGTAGATGCGCTCGCCATTGAGTGGGACCCAGATACCCACCTCCTCGCGGAAGACGAGCTTGGCACGCTTGCCGCGCTTGCGCTTGAGGTCCGCAGCATTGGCTGCCGCCTGCGCCGCAGATGGAGATGCCGCACCTGTGCCGCTCTTGCTGCCAGATGGGCCTGCAGAATCACGTACACCTTGAGTATCGTCGACGGAAGGGTCAGGCAATTCGGCGAGACCGTAGCAGTACATGATGATCTGCTTGCACGCCTCGATGGCCGAGCGTGTTCCCTGCATGGGAGAGCCAGACGTGGTGACGTTGATCTTGAAGGGGCAGCCGAGTAAGCGCATGAGAAGATGCTGGTACTTTGCTGCGTAACGAGGCTTGGCAGCAGGAGTTGGGCCATTGAGAATGTCATTGGCGAACATGCGCAGTCGATACGCCTTGCTGCCAGCGTCTCGAAGCTGGTCCCACTCCTTGGGCTTGAAGCGCATCCTCGCAGGCACAAACTTTGCGTCGGCCATGGCTTGCTCAACGAGCTCGAGGTCCACGCCGCGATGCTTGTTGATGAGGGCTTGCAGCTCGGCCGGGTTGCAGAAGGGGCACGACCAGTCGGGCAGCAAGGGAGCGTTGGACGCGGAGGCGGATTGTCGACCGCGCGACCTGGACGTACCGCCTGAACTGTTGATGCCTTGCGGCAGCGTAGTGCCCTTCAAGCAGGCGACGTGATAGGTGGTGAGGCAGTGTTTGCACTTGAGCTGCGAGCCAGAGACGTCCTCGAACGGAACTCGGTCGATGCACTGGCGCGGCATCTCGACGCCATCATCATCGTCGAGATCCATCGCCGTTGTGGGATCGTCACCGGGTCCATCCATGCCGAGCTCCTTGGCCCGCTCCCTCATCTTGAACTTCTCCTTTTCGCGGTCGCGTGTGATCTTCAGCGTAGGCAGAGCGACATCGTCAGACTGGTCCGTGCAGCGTGCCACGCGCTGGCAGAAGACTTCGACCGCTTTGGCGACGGCAGCTGGCGTCAAGGTCGAGGCAGGTGCACCCTCGATGACGGTGACGATTGGGCTGATGACTTGCTCGCGCCATTCGTCCAGATCGTTGAGCGAAGCAGTCAGCTCCTTGGTCATAGGGATCACTAGGTTTGAGCGCTGAATAGCTTCGATGACCTTGCGTGCTTCCAGCGTCATTTCCTGATCTGCATGCCCAGCCGTCGTACGCTCCATGATCGAGCGCACCGATCTCTCCCACGTTCGGCCGCTATTGAGAAGCTTCTCGAGCTTGATGTGCTGGTCTGGCACGACAGGCACACGGTTCGGTGTAGATGTGAGGCGGTCGATCTCCTCGAACGTCTTGGGCGCGCCATCTTGCAGCAGCTTCGTCGCCGTGTTGGCCCACTGCTTCCCGTCAACGAGTCGCTGTTTGAGGTCCAGGTAGTGGTGGTGCGTCTTGGGTATGTCCGTCTCCTTAAACTCGGTGAGCAGCTCTCTGACTTCAGTGAGATTGATGTGGTTCTCATAGATCTCGTCCATCTCCGCCAGCCACTTGCGTCCAGCGACGTGTCGCTGCAGCTTGACGTGCTGTGGGATCTCGACATTGAAGCCCGCACCCATTGCGAGCGTCTCCTCGCATTCAGAGAAGGAGACGTCTTCACCGAGAGAGAAGCGTTCGAGGATGCTGGCGCACATCTTGTCCACGTCTTCGATCGCGACGACCGCCTCGCGTAGGCTTGCGATTTCAGGAGCATCAAACGGCAGCTTCTCGACTTCCTCCAACAGAGCGTAGACGGCTCGACGACTGCGCATGCGCACTGCTTGCGCCTCGCGACCATCGGCTACGCTCTCCTCCCGGCCAGTTGGGCTGTCAAAGTTGGCGCCCTTGTTGGGTCGAGCACCGTGACGCTTGGGCATCAGCTTGGCTGCTTGCTGACACCAGTCGTTGGCTTTATCGACAAATTCGCGCAGCTGCTCGATTTCGGGAAGCTGGTCGGCAATCTTCTCGCCCTCTTGAAGTAGGGTGCGCAGGTTGCGAAGCGCCGGACGGCGATTGGTGGTGAGGAGCTTCATGAATCGCTGCTTCCACTGGACTGGCAGCTCAGCTCGATCGACAATCTTCTGCAGGGACGTCTGGAGGTGCTCGTCCGAGTAGCGCAGGCGCAGGGTCCAATTGGTGGGGCTGTCCGCTCCGCAGACCTTGAAAGCGTGCTCGAGGCAGGCGACGCCGGTAGCCTTGGGCGAGGTGATCTGCGAGAGGTAGCAGAAGCAGTTGCAGTGGGCGCATTGATACTCGCTCTCTGGTCGATCTTGATCATCGATCTCCTCGTTGACACCCGGCACGTCATCGCGAATGTCATTCCGTGCCGCCAGCTCGCGGGTGACCATCTCCTTGTACGGATGTTGCAGCCAGCTGGCCGTGTCGATCGAGGTGCTATGCTGAGATGCAGTGATGACGAGCTCATCGTGCGAGAAGACAGGTGCTTTGTTGAACTTCTGGTAGCGCTGGATACACTCGAGGTCGAGGTCGATCCAGTCAGGCAGCGCAAAGTTAACGGCCTCGTTGAGGTTGAAGCCGTGGTTGAAGCCTGAGTGGTACGCCTTCGGATAGGTGATGACGAATTCGTTGGCGCGCTGGTCGCACGAGTAGACGCGAACGCCCTCCTTCTTGAGCTTGTCGGGGCTCATCATCGTGACTAGCTGGAACAAGAGGTCAGGCGATGTCTCGAAGAGGTCGGGCGCCGCCTTGCGCATTGCGTCTTCGAACTTCTCTGCATCACCGCCAGGAATGCCGTACCATGTCTTGGTGTCGCCGAAGTGCTGGTAGTTGATCGAGTAGGTGTAGTGATCCTCATTGTGCCAGCAGAAGGTCGAGAACCTGCGTGGGGGAGGTGGAAAGAAAGAGGTCAGCACAGCTGTCTAGAACGCTGTCTTCGTGTCCTCGTCCTTCCCGCTCGCGCACTCACATCATGCCTACGTAGATCCACGGCACCGTCATTCCTGAGATGTCCGACTTGATGTATCGGAGAAGCGACTGAGGCAGAATTGGCAGATTGTTGAGGTTCCAGCCGTCACGAGAATAGGCACTAAGAGGGTGCGTTTCAAGGGTAGGCATTGCGCTCCCGTGCGTCGTCGAGTGGACGTCGGCGCCGTACTCGATCTCGACCGTATCACTCGGGCTGTGCACCAGTCTCCAGAATTCTCGCTCAACTTGGTCTTCTGGGACTTGAAGTGGGGTGCCAGGGACAGGCCTGACAACGCCATTCGCAGGCGATGTGAGGACCTCCGGCTTGGGCTCCTCAGATCCGCCCAGCTGAAGAGCAGCCTTCTCCTCCCTCTCTGCCTTCTCCTTGAACCAATGACGGCGGAACGAGTCGGCCCGCTGGAAGAAGCTGTCAAGGCTGTGTGTCTCGCCATCGTCGAAGCCGTAATCGTTGCCTGTGCCGACGAGGCACGGTGGGCAGAACCATTGCGACTTGGGCACGGTGGTCAGAGGAGGATCGAGGCAGTACATGTGGTAGCCGCGGTTGCAGTCGTCACAGAGGAGCATCGAGATGCCGTCGTCGCCGCGCAGGCAGATCTCGCACATCTGCTCCTCGGCGCCATCGGCCGTCACAACCTTGGGGCCGTTTGACGAGTCGTGAGCCGTCCTCCGCCTGTTCGTCGTGGTCTCCTGCCTGGACGACGATGCTTCCGTTCGTCGCCTATTGCTGCGGCGAGTTGAGCTGGTGATGGCCTCTGCTTCAGCCTGCAACACCTCTTCGAGACTCGAGCCCGCGGCGAGCATCTCTTGACCCCACTGAGTCGCAGGCTTCTTGCTGCCCGTTGTGGCACCGACATCTGGAGTAGCCGTCGATCGACGGGCGGCGGAGGTTGACGAGCCCGATGCATGCTCGCGCGCCTTGATGAGGAACTGCTCGAAGGGGTGGACGATCTTCATGTACGCTGCCTTGATCTGCCCTGCGACCTGCGCTGCAATGGGATCTTGGTAGCCCAAAGCGCGAGACAAGTCGGCCCACCTGCGCGTGCGGTTGATGAGCTCATGCCCGCCATGCTCCTTGACGAGGAGCTTGAGCTGGTACAGATTGACAGGACGACGGTCGATGACGGGAATCGAGACGCGAGCCTTTCCCTGCTGCGAATGGAACTTTTGCAGCTGCTCCTGATAATTGAGTGTAGCACGAGCATCGGCGCTGAGTGAATTGAGCTGCTGTACTCTGGTCCTGAAGCGGAACCGTTCTTGATCGAGGACGAAGTCCGAGTGCCAGCCCTCGGGAGGCACAACCTTGACAATTCCGTAGGCTTTGCCGTTGCCTCCCTCGGGCGAAGAGATGTGATCAATGTACTTCATAGGCTCAGCAAATTCCTCCCAAGTGGGATAGAAGACCGGGCAGTCTTCCAACTCAAAGAGGCGGGCCTTGGAACGGCAAGGAGGATGGCGAGGAGAGCTCACGTACGTCGGCACGATGGGCTTGGAGGGTAAAGGGTCGTCCTTGGCAGTTTGAAAGGGCAAGGGCGCTGTGGAAAGAAGTTGTTGAGCTCGCCGAGCTGGATGCTGAGCTGGAGTGGGGATACCGTTGAGAGGCATGCCATTCTGCGAAGAACCTTGGTACGACGATGATGGGGTCGAGCTCTCATCCTGTGGGAAAGAAGTATAGGTGTGTCAGTCAGCCAGAAGGCTAGGCGCGTACCGTTGCATCAGCGAAAGACTTACTTTGGGCGCATTAGGCCCCATCCTCTTCATGCCGCCCTCCTTGGCAGGTTGAGCGATGGCGTCATTCTTGTCTTGCTCAGAGTTGCTGAGTGGCGCAAAAGAGCGGGATGTGATAAAGGTGGGCTCGATCTTGCGAAGTTTGACGGGTGCGAGGCGTGACGGGCCAGCGGTAGGAGCGCTGGTGGCGCTTGGCCCTGCGGCTGGAGTGGATGGCGTCGATGTGCGGGGCGTGCCGCTGATGCTGGTCATAGCGCTAGTTGACTCGCGGCCTGATGCTTGGTTGCCGCTACCGACTCCATTGTTTGGTGTGAGCACAGCCTCGAAGCCATTAGGAGCGCTGGCGCCATCAGCATTGCCGTTGGCCTTGGTCGAAGCAGCCGCCGCCACGACAGCCGCTAGCGCATCTCGACTTGACGAAGGCGACAGAGCGTGGCCGAATGCAGCGTTGACATCGCGGCTCGCTGAGCCATCCATGGCTCCCGCAGCAGCCTTGCTCGGTGTGCTCGACTTTGGGTGAAGGTCGTGTTGCTGTTGATGCGCTGTGTTGGTGGTTGAGGTGTAATTTGGTGTCGTGTTCGACGTCGAGGTCTGAGCTCGCTGCTGCTGCTGCTGCTGCTGCTGCTGAGATGCGCCGCCGCCGATCCCGCTGCTGAGTGCAGCCGACGGCGACGCTTGGTCCGCCCGCGCGCTCCAAGTCGACGGCGGCCCAGAATTGGCCCCGCCCACGCCCGCGATGGCGCTGGTAGTGCGGAGAGGAGCAGAAGACGGCGATGGCCCAGCAGAAGGAGAGCCTAGTCTGTTGCTACCAGACCGAGCAGAGGACATCGCGGCATCGACGACATCTGCATCCCGCTCATCGTCGCTCGTCTCGCGATAGGACATCGACTTGCGAGCTCGTCGAGGTGGCGTGGCGCCATTCGATGACGAGGAGACGGCACTCATGTTGGCATCGCCGTTGGAGAAGGAAGTTGCCGTCGTCGGATGTGAAGTGGCACTCGGCGGCGGCTTCTTGCGTTTGAGTGTTATCTTCATGCCATTCGAGGCAGGGCGGGATGAAGACGATGAGGATGCGATGGCGGCGCCGTTGCTGGCAGGTGAGGAAGCTGGCCCCTGTATTGAAAGTGCGGATGGCGTGCCATTGCGATGATGCTGCTGCTCATCGCCACCTGCCATATTGGCAGGCTGACTTGTTGGTGCCATGCTTTGCGTGCAACGTGAATCGACGAACGAGGTTACGAAGCGATGAAGCGTGGAGAGAGAGAGAGGCGAAGCAAAGGCCGCGGCGAGTGCGCTATTTCAGCGGCTCAAGCCAAGCAAGCCAAGCCAGCGACTGAAGCCAGAAAGAGTCAAAGGGGGGGCAGATACAGACACAAGAAAGAATGCGACGAGCGCACAAAGATGTTGTCGGGTGTCGAGGTTGGAGAGGGGATGAGGATGATGGGATGTCTGAGGTGCGATGCCGTTGCGGGCTGGGCTGAGTGAGACGACAACGACGAGCGACAGACTGCGCTTGCTTGGCTCTCCGTTCGCAAGTTGCCTCTCTTTGTGCGACTGCGACTGCAGGAGGGAGATCGCTTCGAGTTCGGTCGACGGGAGTGCCACGCGGTCCGCGGCTGCCTCTTCTGAACCCCTCTCACCACTCGACGAGAGCCGGAGCTTGACATTGAGCACCGGACCTTCACTGGATCGCGCTGAGAATCGATCTGAGGATGCAACAACAGTGACATCGGATGATATTGACTGGTCTGACCTTGCTGAGACTTTTGCTGGCGCCGCGTGCCTGGCTGAACAGCCTCGCAGCATCCGCGGAGCTTGGCTCAGAGTTCCAAGTAGCGCATAATCCTAGCCCGATCTCAGTCGTGGATATTGTAATGATCACGCACGCTCGTCGTCCCATCTTCATCGTTCTGATCATCTCATCACCTCCTGTTCTGTCAGGATGCCGCCTCGACGGCGTCTGCTGCGCCTGAGCGAACGAGTAGCGGAAATTAGCCTTGAGCCTGAAGCTGAGGCGGCTGTGGAGGACGAGGGCCAATCAAGTCAAGTGGGACAGGGTTCCGGTCGCCTGCCGGCGGTGAGCGAAGGCCGCTTCGCAGCTCCTACGACCAACAGCAGCAGCAGCAGCAGCTCGGCCGCCTCATCCTCATCCTCATCGCTTGGGTCTTGGCGCTTCTCCTAACGAGAGAAAACTCTCTTTGCCTTGTCGCTACCCTTACCGATGGACTAGGGTGGCGGCTGTCTTGTAGACATAGCCGCCGCAATGAGCACCCGTGATCGATTCTTCTCTTCCCTCTCGTCAGCTCAGGATCAACTCTTCTCGCGGTTGGACTCATTACAACAGCAGCACTTTCCGCAGGGAGCAGCCAACACCGCAGGATCATCCTCCTCGCATCAAGGCGTGCACGTTGCATCGCAACGTCAACAGCGAGAGGACGACGAGGAGAATCTCCCCACTTACGCGCCCGACCAACCACACAACGCAGCCCCCATCCCTCATTCGGTCCTCACAGCGCCACCTGGCCAAGCGCAGCAGGCGTACGATTCTATGCCACGCTCGCGCCTCGAGAATGCCTCTGCGCCGGACAGGGACAGGCGGAGAGCTGCGGAGGAGCTGAGGCGACATCAGGAGATGCTGCACAAGGGCGGTGCAGCCGGTGGCGGCGGGTTGACGCAGGAGCAGAGGGCGATGGGACTTAAGACGGTACATTCTTATGCTGCCGGGAATGGCAAGGTCATACTGGATATTCATACCTTGCCGCAACGAAGCCCGACTTTCATGGGCGGGAGCGCTGAGCGAGGGCGAGGAGCATTGCAGGGCCAGGCGGTCCTATTCACTCAGGACGCTGAGAGGATCACGGCGGTGAGATTGAAGGTGAGTCTCATATCGGCTGATGAGATGATGGGTAGCTGCAGGACTGACCATGTCCTCCTCCTCTTCCTGATCCCTTCGCCCCAGATCAAAGCCGTATCAAGCATCTCCCTCCCGCGGTCGCACCTGCCCCCGTCTAATGATCCCTCCCGACGTTCAGCCGGTCCTGCCCCTTCAGGCCCCGTAGTCCTCTCTGGTCGTTCTCCTCGCGCCGAACCCACCACAGCGAAAGAGCATCTCCTGCTTCAGCTCGAAAAGACTCTGTGGTCCGCCGACTCTGTAAATACAGGGCACAGTCGCAGCGCTTCAGCAGACGGCCGAGATCCCACGAGCTGGAAGGCTGGCCGGCACGTCTTTGACTTCAAGATCGACCTGCCATCGCAGAGCAAAGATGGAAAGGATTTACCACCCTCTTTCGTTTTTCTGGCCGATCCCACCGCTTCGGGCTCCTCCGTACCCCCAACGCGAGCCGGGCAGCAGGGCCTGGGGGACTCGTTGTCCATGGCAAAGAAATGGGTCGAGCAAGCTGGCGGCCTCTCAACAGGAGAGGGGGAGTGGGCATCCATCAAGTGGTACGTCAAGCTCACCGTGGAGCGACCAGGCCTCTTCAAGAGCAACGAGAGGATCTTTGCCCCCTTTGTGTATCTGCCACCGCCGAGTAGGAAGGTGCAGGAAAGGGTGTTGCCCAATAGGATCAGGCTATCACAGCAGGTCAGACAGAATCCGACCATGCCGGGCAACGCGCTGGCCGAGCCAATGGCATCGTGGGGTGGCAGCGAGCTCGACCTTAACGCGACAGGCGTCACAACGAAGCCGGGAAAGGGAGGGCTGGGCAAGGGCAAGGGCAAACAGTCTGCGAACGGCTCAGGAGGGGGTATGTGGTCTCGCTTCCTCAAAGGCCCCGCTCTTGCAGGCTCTTCCTCTTCCTCCTTGGACGGAGCAAGGTGGTCGATCTCTCTACCCAACCAGCCCTCCATTTGGCCGCTCAAGAGCAGCCTGCCCTACCAGATTTGCGTGGAGGGAGGACCAGGAGGGCTCAGGCCACCCATATTAGGGCTCTTTCTGCGTGTCACGCTGATGAATGCAGGCAAGGGATTGTTGAGCAGCAAGAACGCGCCACAGAGCGGGACGGAGACTCGCCTCATTGCCACTGGTCGTCTCTACGGAGGCGAGAGCCTTCGCTCGAATGGCTCATCCGCGCTAACCCAGACGTGGCGGGGCATCCTAGACCTACCCCCTCAAGCAACACCAGACTTCGAGTCACCCCTCGTCGACACGGAGTACTTCATCGGCGTGCAGAAGGAGCCCGGCAGCCGAATCGTTTGGGCGCAGAAGATTTTGCTGGTCTGCAACGTGCCAGCGGTTATTGTTAGGCGCAATACTACGGCTACGAATGGTGGTACAGTCCGAGGCGTGAGAAGGGTGCCGTCCGCATCCATGAGGAGAGGGAGTGCGGGACGTGTGAACGCAGGAGCGGGAGGCACGATTCGAGCTAGCAGTGGGAAGACGCCTCCGCCGATGCCGAGCAAGGGAGGAGGAGCAGCGGGAGGCAAAACGGCGATGGCAGGCTCGTCGTCGAATATCGCCAGGCGGCCGGACGAAGCTCCTCGTCGACCATCCTCGTATGCGGCAGCGGGCCCGTCCACCCCAGCCAAGCAACGTCTCAGTGCTCAGCAACAGGCACAAGCATCCTCCTCATCTTCCCCGCCTTCACGCCGCAATAGCCCACCATCAGGAACGTCACGCCTGCCACCGGGTAGCTCGACGGTTGCCGCGATCGTGCCGCCTCCTCCTGCCCATCCCTCGACCTCAGCCAGACGGCCCGACGCTGCGTCACGAAGAAGCAGCGCAGCCTCTACGAGCGTCATGCCTGGTGCTGGTCCAGGCTCTGCGTCCTCATCAGCCGTCGGTGTGGGCACCACCGCCTATCCACCGGAGAAGGTGCCTCCTCCTCCTCCCACGTCCTCCGCCGCGGCTCCTCCTCAGCCCGAGGAGAGAGAACCCACCTCTTCCCGCTCTCGTCGTCGGGAACATGAAGCTGCTTCGCAGGCCGCCTCTCGCTCTTCATCTCGTGCGCCATCGGAGGCCCACTCTGGCTCTGGCGGACACACTGTGGTCACGGATGACGGCAATGATGCTGATTGGGAGTTCCAAGACGGGGACGGGGCAGAGGGAGAGAATCTGGAGGACATGGGGATGGACATGCCGCCAAGCTATTGGGAGGCTGTGCGGGACGGACCAGGGGAGGACTAGAGTAGGCGGTGGAGTGGTGGAGTCACCATATGTGGGGAAGCGGGTCGAAAACCTTGTCTATACCAGCTCTTGTTGAGTCTTCGGAGCAGCGGATGTCTCATAGCCCGCGTATCATCACGTTGTATCGTGTGTCGTGACCATCTCGTCTCACAATATGAGACAAATCTTACTCAACTCGACGCGATACCATTCATGCCCGTCGAACCTGCGTCGCCTAAGCAGATGCAACGAGATGAAGCTTGAAGCGCTGAAGAGGTGTTGAGGCTAGGGCACTGATGAAGCGGGCAAATGATTTGCGGGGCAGAGGCGGCAACGGATGGGATGGGCACGGACTAGCCGCCGGCGGATCGTGTGGCCTTGAGTTCTTGGCAAAAGCGTGCGAGAGCCAGGCGAGGGCGAGCGACGCTTTGACTTCAGGTTCTCGCTCGGAGAGAGACGAGGCGGGCGTGGGCGGCGCCGGTGCGGGCGTTGAGTGGCTGCACGCACCAGAGAGGCAGAGGCAGACCGAGCGAGGGCCATTCGACGCCGATCCACACTTTCTTTGCACCACCCACTACTTGATCGTCACCATCGTATCGAAAGGGCAGCTGCGCAACTTCCATCGCCCTTGCTCACGCAGTACAAGGACCGCGATCCTCTGCCAAAGCCTCATTGCAGTCGCCTGACACTCCCTGACCGACGAGGACGCAACTCCCTTGGTCGTCGATCGCAGCCTCGTCAGCGGTTCACTCCGCTCGACAACCTCGTCCTCGTCCTCCTCGTCGTCCTCCCTTGCTTCTTGTAAGGGCTGCAATTACGTCCAGCATACCTTGGCGATGAGCGGCAGCACATATCGCCGTGTACCCACAGGGGAGAGTGGTCTGCCTGCTCCATCCACATCAGAAGGCCCACGCAGCGGCCTCAGCGCTCGAGGAGCAGCCGCCGCCTCTGCGTTAGCCAGTCCATTGCTCAACAGAATAGGTCATTCACCGCGGAGAAGATGGGCAGCACTAGCAGGAGCAGCTACACTGGTCGTCATCCTCTTTCTCACACTCACGCCGTCGAGTGAAGAGGGGCCCTCTAGACTGCGGACCGCAGCCTGGGGTAACAAGAATGCGAATCCATGGTTCAGACTAGGGGCCAAGGCACCTACAAATGGGCAGTGGAATGATCAAGCCTTTGAGGCAGGTGGATGGGTGCAGGGAAGTGGGAGGAAGAATTTGACCTACGACTCGCCCTTTAATCGAGAAGACTACTCGTTGACAGAGGACGAGTGCGATGCCTTCTTCCCAGGCTTGTGGAAGGAGATTGACAGAAGTGTCGAGTATTTCACTACAAAGCAAAAGTGAGTCAGCGCAGCCATATCATTGCTTAATTCCAGGGAGGAGGAGCTGACTTTCCTGAACACCCTCCCACGCCACGCCAGATTCGACAAGGAATACCTCGAATTCGTCTGCGACGATGGCATCTGGAGCAATGCACGCGTAGTCATCTACGAGAACCAAGTCTATCTCAAGCACTACAAGCAGTCTGACTTCACTCGTTCCCAAGCCGCTCTGCACCTCCTTCACCTCTCGGTCATGACCGCCCGCGAGAGATTGCCCAACGTCGAGTTCTGCGTCAACTTGGTCGACTGGGGATCCCGCGGCAAGTTTGGGCTTGACCGCAGTCCTGACTTGCAGGACGTCTGGCTCATGCCAGACTATGGTTGGTTCGCTTGGCCAGAGCATGTAGGCTCGTACAAGGACTATAGGCGACGAGCAGCAAAGGTGGAGCAGGAGGTTGGCTGGTCAGGAAAAGTGGACAAGCTCTTCTGGCGCGGCTCAATGCGCGTAGGTACGGCAGACAGGGAAAGTATGAAGCAGATGTCAGACGGTCACGCCTGGAGCGACGTAGAGGAAGTACGTTGGGGGGATGGAGCTACCAATGCAGTCACCATGGAGGATCACTGTCGCTGGAAGTTCCACGGCTTCCCTGAGGGCAACACCTACTCTGGGCGACTGCGTTACTTGCAGAACTGCAGAGTGGTCATCGTCACCCACCCGCCGAGATGGATTCAGCATTGGACCCATCTCTATAATGCTGACCCGAACTCGCCGGATCAGAACATCGTCTACGTGGACCCGCCTGCGCCAGATGCTCCCTCCGTCCTCGTCCACGACGAGAAGGGCAATGAGTTCCGCGACGCTACATGGCACAATCTGCCAGCAACGATGGACTGGCTGCTCCGCAATGACGAGCGAGCGAAGCTGATTGCGGACAATCAGTGGGACTTCTTCCGCGAGCGATACATTTCGCCTGCATCTGCGACGTGTTACTGGAGGAAGCTGATCAAAGGATTTGCGAGCGTTCAGCTCTACGATGTGGACTTGAGTGGGAGCGAGACACCGTATGAGACTTGGTTGTTGGGAGGCCATAGGCTGAAGGGCGAGAGTGGAATGCATTGAGGGAGCGAGAGGCGGGCAAGCAGCAATTTCTCTTATCGTCTGGGGCTCCTCATATCCATCTTGATTTCTTGTCACAGCTCGACGAGCCTACTTTTCCTCCTGCTGCGCTCTCGCTGGCTCTCGCTCTTCCCACATCACACACAAAGACATTACCGTATTGCAGACATTCCACTTTGTTCACTCTGAGATCGCGGGAAGAAACGATGAGGTATCTGAAATTCTCGAGACAAGAACGTAACGGAGCGAGACCGAGGCACAGAGCGATAGATGAGGATACAAGAGAGAGGCAAGAAAGGAAGAGAGGGAAGAGGCAGAAGCGATAAGAGGCAACGCATATCTCAAGACCGTGACTGTAACTGAAGACGAGGATGCAGCTGGCTGCTTGCGTTGCTGGCTGTACCGCATGGGATGCATGGCCGGCCCAGCCGGCTTGTCTACGCCTCTTTGCCCTATCTCGGCACTCTTTGCGCTCTCCACGATCTTACAGCGCCGACTTGCCGTGGCCTTCCACAGTGAGAGTGGCAGCCAGGAAAGCAGCCAGACAGAAGATGGCCGCCGAGGTGAAGACGGGTGCTGAAGGTGCTTTTGTGCCAGCGTAGATCTTGATGATGGGCGCCATGGAACCGAAGACACGGTTCAAGCTCGAGGCGACTCCGTCACCCGTTCCTCGTGCGGGAGCGGGGAAAGACTCGGGCGTCATGTGGTAGAGGACACCGTACATGCTGTTCTGGACGAGGGAGTTGGCGCAGTTCAGGCCAAGGTAGGCCGTGTCCGTCGATGCGCCGGTGACGGCGAAGACGAAGACTCCAGTCAAGAGAGTGGAGACGGCGAGGGCACCACGACGTCCTGAGCGGGGCAGCTCGACGAGCCAGGCAGCGATGATCGATCCGGGGACACCGCAGGCTGAGATGATGGCATAGTCGCGGTAGGTTGCGTCAGTGGATGCGGCCGTTGCTACTCCTGAGCCGACGAAGCGTTCGTTGAGGTAGGTGGGAAGGAAGGAGTTGTACAGCGGGTAGGCGAGACCGATGAAGCCCCAGATGAGCCAGAGAGTAATGGTGTTGTATGCCACCTTCTTAGTCGCGAACAAGGGGTTGATGTGAGCCATGTTGGGCTTGAATGACTGAGCGTTCATTCCCTTGACGGACTTGACGAGGTCGCTGGGGATGCGCATAAAGTCGCGAGCAACTGACTTGAGGCCATTGTCGACGACGGGGAGGGCGTCGTCTTCGGCCTCATTGTGCTCTTCACCAGCAGCGGCGCGAAGGATAGCGAGGGACATGACGTCCTCAGGAAGTTCTTTGCCGTTACGGCGGGCGATGTCACGGAGAACAGCGACGGCTTCAGCGTCGCGACCTTGCGAGAGGAGGTACTTGGGCGACTCGGGCAGCTGGAACATGAGGAAGCGCAAAAAGAAGCCGGTGAGGGTGATGGCGCCCAGAGTGTAGAAGGTGTAGCGCCAGCCGTTGTTGGTCGAGACGTCGCAGTATTGAGGGGCGACGGTCGGGTCGGGCTGCGGGTTTGAGTTAGAGCCGGTGCACGAGTAGTTGGCGATGAAGGCCCAAGCGAGAAGAGAGGAGATGAGCTGGCCGATAGCCCAGAAGACGGAGAGGAGCGTGAGGAGGTACTGGTGGGATCCCGGGATGAACTCGAGGAAGAGCATGCCGTCGACGGGCAGGGATCCACCGACACCGAAACCAAGAGCTGCGAGGAGACCGCCGAGAGCCGTGAATGAAGGGGCGGCACCTGCTGCTACACCGAAGACACCGCCGATGAAGAGCGTGGCGTTGAATGAGGGACGACGGCCGATGATGTCTGCGACGATTCCCCAGAGGGCGGCACCGGTGATGAGACCCATGTAGAGGGAGAAGGTCATCCATGGGGTGTGCTGGGCGTCGAAGAACTCGTTGCCTACTTGGGGAAGAATGATGGCGACACCTTGGAGCCAGATGTTGTCGACGAGCCAACCGTAGCCGGACAGGGCGAACAGTTGCCATTGGAACTGAGGAAGAGAGGGACGAGAGATCGAGTCAGTCTCGCAGCGATTTCAAATTACAGTGCCATGCAGCGCTCAAACTCACCTTGCCCATACCAATCTCCTCTTGCAGTACCTTGTTGACCAAGAAGATCTTTCGCTCGTATCCGGGGTCGAGACCAGATGCGTCAACGCGAGCGAGGTCGGCCTTGAGCTCATCGGAGAGATTCTCAGAAGAGTTGATAACAGCCATGTCGTCTTGCTGCTTCTTCTCGTCCAACTTCTCAGGGTCCGAGCCGTTGCTGACGTCGCGCTTCATCTTGGAGTCGTCAATGGGTGACGAGTTGCCCGAGACTTTCTCGACGGTAGGGGACGACATTGTGAGCGTTGGAGGGTGGTGGTGATGGATGGTTGGGCTGGGTGGGGAGATAAGCGTCCGAGGGCGCGATAGGGGGATGCGGGGGGTAAGGGACCTTGTCCTTTGGGATTAGGAATGCGGCACTGGTAGTGGTGGTCGCCGGGGGGGGAAGAGGCGTCTTGAGGACGAGTTGGTTTGTAAGGAAGGGGGGAAGATAGGAACGAAGAGGGCGATGGCGACCGTACTACTTAAACCAAGAGACCTGAATGAGCTCTCACTGTCCTCTACTACCGGCTCCCTGTTTGCCGCCGACCCAGCTCTCCCCTCGCTGCCCCCTCCCCGCGGCGGCGGGCAGTAGTATGCCACCAGTTGGAGTGCGAGAGCGAGCGAGAGATGCGGCGTCCGGACGTTGAGTGACGACGGTAGTGCTGCTCTCGAGTCGTCCGCACTCACTCCTCGGCTGCCCTGTCGAGCACTAAGCCGTGCCCTGCCAACCCAAACCTCAACTCGCTCATCGACGTCCGCCGTCCAGCCCCCCCGCTTGCCCGCCCGCCCGCCTGCCCACCCGCCCACATCTAGGCTCAGGCTCTTTGGTCGCTCCGCGTGGCCCAGTGCATATCAGTGCGCTTCCTCCTTCTCCCCGTCTCTTCCTCTTGGCCCGTACCCAGCCGAAGGGCCAGACAAAAAGACAATGGGCGACCACCTCATCTGGGCCCTGACATAGCCACCCCTTTTCCTGACTGCCCCTCTCCTCTGGTCAAGGCGACTTTGGTAGCTTCGAAGAGGCTCTTCTCTGGCTTAGATTGACTGCCCTTCTGCCTTCCGACGACGCCGCTCGCGCCTTGCAGCCCTTAGCGTGGGGTGCATCACGGGCAGCAAAAGAGCGCTTTATCGTGCATCTAGCTGCCAATCTGCCACAAAGCTCGCCCGACTGGCTCCACGAAAGCCTTCCGCACCGCGCCGGATCGGATCGATCTGAGAAGAGAGAGAGCACAGCAGCAAGCGGGCGGACGCAGTGGCAAGCACAGCCGCCGTCATTGTGCGGGCGACACAGCACCGCGCGGCGCGCAAAAGACAGGCCGGCAAGCAACATCGAGACCGACCGCTTCCGGCCTTGGCCCACCCCACCGCTGCTCTGTGCCACCACTCTTAGCACGGCCTAGAGCGTAGGGCCCAGAGCGTAAGAGAAGTGATCACGGAAATGGCCAGAGCGTGGGAAGTCTTCCTCTCCCTCTCTCTCTCTCTGCGCGCCGCTGCCATCCGCCATCACCGCACAGCTAGCTTCTGCCAACCATTACAGCGGAGGGCCGGCGTGAGCGGCGTCTACGGCAATTCCTGAAACCCTTCGTCGGTAGATCAATTTCGAAGTGGTCCCTGATCCAATTGGCCAACGGAAAATGGACCCAGCAAGCCTCGTCGAATCCTTTGTCCCGCCCGCGTGACTGTGGAAGCTCCGGCAGTTCCAGACCATGCCACACGACACAGACCAGACGAACGAGAGAACGAATCCTTCTTAGCCCGAACAGCCTTTGTGCGTAGAGTGTCAAGGATGTGTAACGCAACGACTGAGCGGACGAAAGTGGACGACGTACCACGCACGACGTCGGGACGCTTTGCAGTCGCAGGCGCCACTCCGAACTTGGCTTCACCCTTGGCGGCTTTGATTTGGTCGCTGAAAGGTCGGCACGCAGAGAGTGGTAGAGGGTAGCTCCGGTATCGGTGAGCCGGTCGGCTCGCGTGGGGAAAGCAAGCATACCGTAAAGCAAGGTCATGTTACGGTCCGCGCTTGCTAGCTGCGTACCCCACGCCCGCTGCTCGACATATCCATCATCGCCGAAGTCACCGGCATAGGATTACCTTGTTTGCTTGCTTGCTTGCTAGCCCCTGTCGTCCGCTTTGAGCCGCGAGAGACGACGACAGTTGGCAGGGTCATATGGGCACTACCGCGAGGCGAGCATTCCCATGCCAATGCTGCCCCCGTCACGGGACGAGCTTGAGCTCCTGCAGTCTGGCAGTACAGAGGGGTGCGGTCACGAGCGTCACCTTCAATGCCTAAGACGCCGCTGCTGCTCGTCCGAGAGACGCGGGTCTATTAGGAGAAGCCGACGAACGCACGGAGGCCGAAGGGCGGTGAGAAGATGGTTACGGTAAGGGGAGACATCCAGTGATTGCGAGGACGATGAAGGCGATGGGTCATGATCATCACAGTGGCGACGGGGCCCCACACCACCCATCTCTTTGTATCTTAATTCGACAGCTTGTCAAACGGGCATCATCGAATCTCCTAATGCCAGATCCAACTCCCGCCACTCGCACACCATCTCGATCGAGCGCACACGGCACGGGGCAAACGAACGATGACATGAGCAGGGCGTTGGGCCCAGAATTTCGCCCTATGGATCGCCCATTGATCATTTAGAGCTCATGATCCAGCGCGGAGATGGGCTCGAATCACTTTGGCGGCTTCGATGATGGTAGCGCTGCGACGCTCCAAGGAGCTACAAGTGGAAGGGAGCGCTGACGCTTCGCGGCGCCGGAAGGAGTTGCAAGCCGATGCCCGCGAGCAGAGCCGCGGCGGCGACGCGTTCGAAGGGGTCCAGCCCACAGCAGCGTCACTGAATTCGTATCAACTGGCTGAGCCTTCCTGACTTATGAATGGTGTGGCTGAGATGATCGTACCAGTGTGATCGATTGATTGCCCCGCAGAGCCAAGACACGGTGTACAAGAGTCGAAGGCGAGAAGTCATGGCCAGATCGAGGTAGGAAAGTCATGAGTTGACGCGATTGTATTCGAAGTGGTGCAAGTGCGACGGATGAGAAAGAGTGAGCCTCGACGACACTTCAGTATCGGAGGGTCAGAGACAGGGGTCTAAGGGTCGTACAGGAAACGCAAGTCATGGCGAGCGATACAGAGTCAGAGTCGAAAAGTCACAATGCGCAAGGAAGTTCACACCCATCACCCCACTCTACCTCCCCTCTCTAAAGCACCCCACGCACCTAACCTCACCATCCTCCCTAACCTTCGCAAAGCTATCCAACTGTTTGCCGCACACGCCTGCCCCGCTGCTGCTTGACACGGAGTACCTCTTGACCACCGCAGGCACGGCTGCGGTGCAGACCAAGCATTTGCGATGCCACGCGCTCCCTGCCGGTCCGGGTACGGACTCGAGTGAGGTAAGACGACCTGAGCACCCGGCGCAGGTGAGCATGCCGCCGTACCTGCTCGCTGGAGCGGCGTTGGCCGTGGTGGGAAGGGTGCCGGAGGATAGCGCTGAGCGTGATGGCGATGCAGGAGGCGAGATTGCGGAACCTGGCGCCCTGCTGAAGGGGGACGACGAGGAGGGCGACCCGCTGCTGGAACCGCTAGCGAAGAAGCCTCGTGCTGGGTTGACCCCACCTGACCCGCCACCAGGGCGGTGCACATTGAGCGTGCTACGGGTGGGAGGAGCTGCCCCTGTTGACGACTTGAACTGGCGAAGAGAAGGGGAGGTGCGTTGCGGCGAGGGAGGACGACGGGAGAGAGTGCGACCCAAGTTGGGCGAGGATGGGCTGGCGACCTTCTCCGCGGACGTCGTAGGAGTAGTCGCTGCCGCCGGAGCCGCAGTTCGATGAATGAACGAATGTACGGCGACCGGCTCGCGACTTTTCCGCTGCGCAGTTGCAGCGCCGACGATGGCGTCGTGAGATGACTCCGGAGTGGACGACAAGCTGCTCGGCCTCGGCAGCAGCTGCTGTGTTGCATGTGAGCGCCTGAGAGAGCTTACGCTAGTGGATGAAGGGAGACGTGCGCCCAATTCGCCTGCTACAGCCGGCGAGCGGGATCGACTGGTCCAATCCACCTTTGCTGGAGGGGGAGCACATGATGGATGAGCCCATGCTGGTAGCTTGCCGTCGTCTTGCTCGCCTTCAAGAGTGGTGCTGGGCATGCGTACAAAGCTCTTCGCTGCGTCAATGACCTGATGGCAGACTGCGCAAGTGAAGCATTCGGCGTGTAGCTGGTGAGAGGTGGGGAGAGTGATGAGGGAGACTTCACGCTGGCCACAAGGCGAAGAGGAGGAGGAGGAGGAGGAGGATGGGCCGTCGAAAGCGCCCTTCCCGCATGAGGCGCACTGCATGTCGTCGACGTTGACCGCAGGCTGTGTCTCACGCTGCCTTGCCTGTGCCTTGATCTCCCTTTGGGCTTTGCTATCAACGTCGTCGTCGTTGCTCTTGACTGGACTGGCACTCCTGCTCCTCGGCCCACCCGATAATGGGGTCCCAAATCGATTCGCCATCTCCGCAATTGTCGGATCCATCTTCTCATGTGCAGCCTTCTGTTTGTCCCTGACTGATGACGCATTGCTACCAGTCGCGCCAGGTGTCTCCTCCCTGCTTCTCTTTGGCCTCGCCCCCTTCGGAATCTTGCCAAAGCAATCCTCACAGCTTGGATTGCCGTTCAGGTCGAGCATGACGTCTTTGCCTCCCTGCTTGGCGCCTGCGCCAGCATCGCAGCCAAAGCACCTGAAGCAATGGCCATGAAAGATGGATCCTCCTACTCCTTTCACGTAGACGCCCGTCTCCTTGGTTGACCCGAGCACGGCTTTGCAACAGGCGCTGCATTCTCCAAGTGAGTACTTGGCCGTGTAGCACGCCTTGCAGAAGAAGCTCTCTTGTCCACCCTGTGCGCCGCACTGAACAGCACTTGCTGGCGGAACGTAGATTGTCGAATCCCTCGCAAAGACTTCGCCGCACTGCCCGCACGCCCACTTGTTCCGGCTTGCAGCAGGCTCAACAAGGGACCCAACGACTTTGCTTAGCCCACCGGATGAGTTGGGGACGACCGGTGAGGCGGGCGTGTGTGGGAGATGAGCCGGAACGTGGATGCCGCTAGAGAGGCTGCGCTGCTGTGATATTTGCGGGCGTTGTAGGTTGGCGGGCGGGGGAGTGGGCTTGGAGGTGCGCAGGTCCCGTGAGATGGAGGAGGGCATGCCTAGCCCGACTGAGGGTGCATTGCCAGACGTGGGAAAAGGTCGCAGCGGGCGAGAGTCTTCCGTGTGAGGGGAGGAAGGCCCATCTTCCTCTGTGGGGGAACCGGCGCCAATACCAGCCAGATACCTGTGCATGAGGAGGAAGGACGTCAGGTCACCTTGCTGGCCTGCTCGGGTGCCCACACTCACCTTGACACCCAAGGGTCCTTTGCTTTCGTGCCTTCATTCCTTCCAACGCTAGCCTTGACCTTTGGTGCCATCCCCAAACCAAAGCAGCGCGAGCATCGCGCCCGAGTAGCAGGAATTCGATCGCCGCACCGCACGCAGAAGGTGGGACCAGAGGCCGAGCTGGGTGAAGCTGCCGCTGTAGCCATCTTGCCACTGTTCCTCCGTCAGTGCAGAGAGAGAAGAGACGACGTAAATGAAGTTGAACAGTAGATGGGAGTCGCGTGAGTAGATGCAGCGTAGGAGGAAAAGGTGGGAACGCGATTGAGCAAACAAACATCTACGGAGGGCGGCGAGGCGGAAGCGCAGCCCCTGAGTCGAAATCTGAGCACGGGCCACCCTCAGAAGAATTCACCGGACGACATCAACATCAAAGATCGCAAGAGCGGGCAAAGCGATTGATGGGACGGAGCGGATAATACGAACATAATACAGAGCATGATACCGAGCGATTTGATGATACTCGAACACTGATCAAAACTCAACTTTCGTCCTGTGTCTATCCTTGGGAGGTCTCTCGCTCCGCCTCATCGTCTTCCTCATCTAGCCGTCCTGACCCAACCGTCCACATGGACGGGTCGACCAATGCGATATTGCGTGTCGCTTCGTACCAGGAGACTTGTCTTGATGCAAAGTCGGTCCCCGCTGCTATGCCTGTGCGCTGTGATCTGCTCTGCCTGGTCTCTACGCTTGCGGTGTCACCCCGGCTATGTCCCGGGGTGATGACCTGGCCTAGCGATGGAACTTGACGCAAGGCCCGAGGTGGAGGAGGAGGGAGTGGCCATTGGCAAGGATCTGGAGCAAGCTCATTCGGACGCGTGCTCACATGCTCAGATGCTGGAGTCGATGGTAGCGCGGTTGAAGATGGCAGAGCTGCCAAGCTGCTGCTCGCGCTGGGGTCAAGCTGATTGTTTCTCCCACAATATCTTGTCGATGGCAGTGGGCGCTGCTCAGTCTCGACGGTATGCGTCGTTTTCACCATGATCCGCAACGGGATAGTAGGCTGCTGAGTCGCTGACAGGCTGCTTCGCTTCCTTCCCAGTCTTCGCGCACGATGAGCCTGCCCTGTTACTGCTTGGTCTGACGCGTCTGAGCGGCTGCCTCGAGCTCGATGCCACTTCCGCACGATCAGGTAGCACGCAGCCCACAGCACTAGCGAGGCCACAAGGATGCTGAGTAGGACCCAGAGGGCCAGAAGAGCAGGAGGCTCAGCGTCGGAAGAGGACGACAGAGAAGGTGAGGGGCGCACAGTATGGGCGGTGGGCTGCGACATGGCGTAGCTGTGGGACTGACTCTGACCCGTGGGCCGACCGAATAGCCTCAGCAGATATGTATAGGTCAGGGAAGAGGGAGATGACAGAGAAATGCTCCGTATCCTGGCTGCTAAGGAAAGCTCTCGGCCTCGTTGACTCCTACTTCCGTCGTTGCTACGAAGACGCGTCAAGCTCACGTCGATACACTGGGCTGATCAGGGCCGACTGACGGCCTGGCTACCTGGGACGAGTCCGGAAGAGGGGTGCAGCCGCCGTTGAAGCTACTTTGATGAGCGCCCAGAGGCTGCTTTGTGCCAGTCAAGTGGGAGGGCCTCATCGAGGACAAAGCGCCTTCTTGCACCGCCTCAGCTCCATTTGTGCTGTCGAGTCAAGGTGAAGCGTGACCATTGTGCTGCCACCCAGCCACCGGGTGCCGAGTTGATGTCACGCTCCGACGAGGGGTTTTGTGATGAAGCGCCATGATGTCGCAGCAAAATCTTGTACGCGTCCGTGAGACAACGCGGTGCGGAGGCAAGGTTGCTGGGCGTCGAGGAGCGGCGGAAGGACGAGGCGTCTCCATCGACAGATCAGCCATCATCGTCAGGCGCTCCCTCACGAGCCGGTCGGCGCGCCTTTCTCAGCTTAGCATTCGACCGATCGTCGTACCCTTTCGCCCAGCGGCTCAGCATCACCGCTACTCCTCGTCCATCGAGCGATCTTCGTCAACCATGAGCCGTTTCAAGATCAAACTCCGCCTCCCTGAACAGGACTCCCCCGGCGCTGGATCAGCATCCATTGGGAGCACGAGCAGCCCTCCGTCGTCTTCAGCCAATCCAACAGCAGCTGCGCCTTTAGCTCCTTCTGCAGCAACGGCAGCAGCGACAGCAGCAAAGGGCTTGGATGCACCGACACCGTTGACTTCGCAAGCGATGAGAGATAACGATCGAGCCTCTTCGAGTAGCATACAGCCAGCAGGCATCACGCAAAGAGCTTCACAGGCCGCTTCGGGCGGCGAAGGGGACGTGAGCATGGCGGCTTCATCAAGTGAGTGAGGGCAATGGAGCTGCTCATCCCATCACACCTTCGTACTGACATCGCCACCCTCTCATCCTCGCCCCCCGCGTGCACAGTGGCCGACGAATCAGAAGACGAGCTTGCCTCTACCTCGTCCGCAGCCGGCGATGGCGACGAAGCTTCCGAAGCTGGTCGTGGCACCCCGTCCTCCTCAACCGCCGCTGGTCGCGCAGCCTTGTCGTCGTCTGCAGGTGATCACGAATCCCCTGCCGGACTCACCAAGCTCCAAAGGCAGAAGCGTTCCGCGAGACTGGCAGAGCTGGAGAAGATGACGGCAGAGGAGATCGATGCATTGCCCGCTGCAAAGAGGCGGGTGGGAGCCAAAGCGAGGGGAGCGTCTGGCCCTGGGAGAGGCTGGAGGAAGGGACTGAAGATGTGAGTGCAAGGACCAGTCGGTGTCGAGCGGCATTCGCTGATGAAGCTGTTTTCATCATTGCCATCGCAGGGGAGATAAGCCAAAGTACACCTTGCCAGATGCTACGCCCATTGCAGAAGGTCAGTCCACCCGCTCTCCTTTTGCACGACACACTCTGGGCCCGTACATGCTCACGATTTCCGTCCTCTTCCCTTGCTGACCCGCCTCTAGGAACACCGACCAGCTTCGATGATTCCCGTCGAGGCTCCCCTTTCTCTGCCATGTCAGGCTCACCGGAGCCCTCGACGGCCCTCCTCCGCGCAGGAAGCGGTCAAGGTTCTTCCTCCTCATATTCCGCAATGGGCGGTCGTCCTCCAGCCTCCTCCGCCTCGGGGCTCCCAGCCACGACAAGCGGCGGCACCCCACTTGTCTTTGCTGCCCCTGGTCAACGTGCAAAGAAAGGCGAGCTCTCCCACACGGCCGCCGCTGCCTTGGCTGGGAAATCGATTCTCCCCTCTGGTCGTGCTCCCGTAGCCGTCGCAGCCGCTATGGCCTTTGGTCCGCCGGTCAAGCCGCCAGTCAAGATAGTGAACGTGTTCCCTCCCGCGTACCCTGCTACGCTAAATCGGACTGAGGTGGGCAAGAGGACCCGCAAGTGGGTGAAGGGAGAGAGACAGTGGGTCAATCTGGCGGGAAGGGTTGTCAGCGTGGGTAGTGCGTGGTGGGGTGGGGAGGATGATGGGTTCGATCCGCAGGGCGATGCAGAAAGGGAACAGATGGCAACGACGGCTGCTGCTTCGGGCGGGGCTGCTATTGGGGGAGGAACAGGTCAGACGGCTGCGGGTACCGGCACGCCCAGCCTCATGGCCGGAGGTAATGCTGGATCGCCTGGTGCGTCTAGACATTCAACTCCGGTCGGTCCTCCTATTGCAACTTTGAGCAAAGCTGAGGCGGCTGTCCTGGGCGCGGCAAACGCGGCAACATCAACGGCGACGAGAGGAGGCAGAGGAGGCTCGACGTCTTCACGAGGAGGAAGGGGAGGATCAACCTCATCGCGGGGAGGCAAGAGCGGCGCTGCTGGATCACCTTCGCCATTCATTAGCGCAGGCTCACCGTCCGGGACAAGCACGCCTGCGATGGGGGCGCCAAGTGGCGCACAAGCTGGCTCGCCTTCGTCGTCTTTGCCCAAGCCCAAGTTCCAGCCTGGGGGAGGAGGAGCGGATTGGAAGAGTGGGGGAGGAGCGGGGGCGGGTAGCCCGGTGCCTGCGGGTACGAAGAAGTGAGCGGTGGACGGATGATCCTGATAGACATGTACCGTAGCCTAGCCCTCCTATTGTGCCACGCTGTACCAGATTACCTGAAGCACCAGCGATCTGGTACATTGTGGATGATGAGGAATCAATCCTGCCTGCCTGCCGCCTCCACAACCCTTGACGGTGTTTCCGCTGCAGGCGGACTGAGCCCTCGATGTCGAGCTTCGTTGCGGCTTCACATTGCCGCTCTTCACAATGAGCTCAGCTCAGCTTACCATTGCATCTCCTCCTTGAGCGCTCCCCGCTGTCACTCAAGAGCTGCAAGGCGTTCGACAGCCAAGAAGACGGCTCCCTGCACCAAAGTCGCGCCGCCATCGAATGGTCTGTCCCTCGCTGCGCCGAGTCGCCAATCTTTCTGCGACCTCAATTCGACGAAGCATCATGACGACCGCCTCGGCAGCCTCCTCTTCGCGCCACGATCCCAGGCTGACCTTCCAATCACCCGCCCAACCTCTCACCCCGCCGGCCTTCTATCGTCCTACCGGCCCCAATGCCCGCCCACCACACTGGCAGCGCCTAGAGCCTCGCGGCTTCAAATCTCCCTGGCCCTCCTCAAACCCACGCATCACAGGGCTATGGAGCTTCCTCCGTACACGCTACTACGACGCGCGAGACGAGTGGCAGGAGCCACCTCTCCCAAAGAAAGGGGAAGGGATGCCTGTAGTACGGGAGGCAAAGTGGCTCGAAGACGGCGGACGTGAGGAGGATGAGCGAGTGCGGCTCACCTGGCTTGGTCATGCGAGCTGCCACCTTCAACTTCCCTTACACGACTCGGCAAAGACGACCCTGAACATCCTTACCGACCCGGTACTCTCGCATCGTTGCTCGCCTGTGCAGTTCATGGGCCCCGCACGCTACACTGAGCCTTGCACGAGCGTCGAGGCTATGGCGCAGGACGATCGTGCTTGGCCACACGTTGTGGTCCTCTCGCACAACCATTATGATCATATGGACTATGGAACAATCAAGGCGCTACTTTCTCGGCCAAATGGGAGAGAGCAGCCCCTTTGGCTCGTGCCTTTGGGGCTGAAGAAATGGTTTGAGCAACATTGCAAGGAGCTGCCGAGCGAAAAGGTCGTCGAATTGGATTGGTGGGAGGAGACCATCGTGGCTGCAGGTGAAGGTCGGGCAGGCGTCAAGTTCACTTGCACACCTGCACAGCATTTCAGCGGGAGGTCGATCAATGATCGCAACCAGACGCTGTGGGCTTCATGGGCTATGCATGTCCTACCAAGCGACACGTCTGCGTCACGGCATCCCAGCGCTCGTATCTGGTTCTCTGGCGACTCAGGGTATCGTTCCCTCCCTCGCGGCTTCCCGACCGATGGTAGCGGCGACGAGTCCTCTCTGCCACACTGCCCCGCTTTTCGCGAAATTGGCCAGCTGCTCGGCCCATTCGACCTAGCACTGATAGCCTGCGGTGCCTATCAGCCACGCAGCATGTTCAGCGAGCTGCACATGAATCCTCGCGAGTCGGTTCAGGTGCACAAGGAGATTGGGGCGAGGAGGAGTGTGGGCATTCATCATAGTACTTTCAGGTTGACGAGCGAGGAGGTCAATGAGCCTGCGAACTGGTTCGTGGAGGAGGGCAGGAAGGCAGGACTGGGGGAAGGTGAGGTAGGGTGCTTGGGTATTGGAGAGACTAGTGTGGTCAAGGTGCATGGACAGGAGGAGATGGAGGGCCAGAAGGCGGCGCTGTAATACCCAGGCGGGCGATATTATGTCACAAACTCGTGCAATTAATAGAGAATGGTAATTCCTCCCTCGCCTGACGCGACCCTGGGGCCCAGCAGCACTTCTTCTTGCCTACGTGAGCGCACACCTAGGCAACCCTAGGCAATGGGAAAACGGGGAGAATCCCGATCTTCTCCTCCTGAAGCAACACCGACAAGCTGATGTACCAGCAGATAATCCCCGCGATCCAGAAGAAGGCTCCCGCGGCATACTGAATGGCCTTCTCGCCTCCCTGGAGCAGGTTAGCGCCCTGCAGAATGAAAGCCAGCACCATAAAGAGGGTGGTTGCCGAGATCGGGATGGAGGTGCGAACAGACCCAACCAGGAGGACAAAGATGGGGATCATAGCGATGAGGAAGAGCATTCCCTGCGCCTGCTGCAGCTGATCCAGCCCAGCCGATATGGGCTCGTTCATCATTTGGGCCGTCTCGATGTACGTGGCTGCAATCCCAGTCCAAGGGAGGAATGTCAAGCTGTACCCGCTCAGGATACCCGAGAGAGATCCTGCGAAGGTGGCGAGGAAAGTAGATCCCTCCGCAAAGGAGAACATTGACGCTGCCATGAGACCTGGGCCGCAGAGCGGGAGACCAATGTTGAGGATGATTTGCCAGTTGCGAAGCCCACGGACCTCGGTCAGGAGGGCGCCGTAGAGGATGAAGAAGGCACCGATGCAGATGAAGGTTAAAGGTACGGGGCTGCGCGAGTTTGAGGGATCAGGAGCAGGAGCGGTGGTCAGTGAGCCGGAGCGAGGCTGCGCTGGCGAATCTCTCGCCCGCACTCACTTTGCGATGCGGCGATGGTAGACGGGGAATCCAGGCTGGCTGCTCTCCATCTTGGTGACGGGAGCGCCCGAGGAGGAGACGGTGTGCTCCAGCTTATTAGGATCAGCCTCGAAGCCCAGCTGCTGGCGCAGCGTGAGCGATTGAGGGCCTGACTTATCTGTTGACATCCTGGTTACTGGCGAGAAGGTAGGGACCTAGAAAGGGGAGAGGAGAGAGATGATGAGAATGAAGGTGAGAGAAGAGGCTGGGATCGAACGCTGGGCGGGGTCGCCAGAGTGGATGAGGTCTTCGACAAGTGTGGGGATGAGAGACAGGCAGGCAAGCTCGACCGCATACACCTGGGCGTCCTCCTGCGCGGGTCAGACTGACATGGCCTGATGGGGTCCGCATCTCGCCTCCAAGATTGCAATGTTCGTCTTCCCTCCTCGTTGCCCCACGAAGGCATCTCATCCCTCGAAGGCGACCCCGCAATGATGACGACTGACGAGCGCAGCGCTCTTGTCTCGCAAAGACCAAACAACGGCATTTGGGCCCCCGTTCGTCTCTGTAAGTCTGAGAGCTGTCGTGCGCCTGCAAGTGATCCGACCGCCATGCCATCCCGCGTCCGTGGTTGCCGTTGGCCATATCCGCTGCACCCAGCCGAAGTTGGACCCGCATCCTCCTCCACCTCGCGACGTCTCCCCCGCACTCGACCTCTGTCAGAGTGGCTCAAACCCCGCACTTTACGGAAGACGAGGACGCGCTCACGTCAAGCGAAGGGAGAAGGGTGCAGCGGGGACTCGAGTGAAGCACGGCGCTTGATCGCGGGCTAAAGCAATGATTTGCCATTCCTGTCCTCTTCCTCTGGTCCCGCTTCTCGTCTCACCCACGGAGATGAAGATCGAGCCGGGGATGCGAACGACAGCAGATGAGAGTAAGAAGCGCTTCGCAGGCTGCCGTCATGGGCAGGTGAACAGAGCGCCGCGTACGTACGTAGCTTGCGGGGCAGGAGCGGCGCTGCATTGAGTCGAGCGTATACTTCGGCCATCGCATCGTACGAGTTGCGGAGGTGTGCGTCTGCGCTCGACATCTGTTCCGATCTCGACGTTGTCTCCCCTTCTCGTCTATCCTCCTCCTCTTCCTCCTCTCTGTTCTACCTATCACCACCAACCCTCTGCATCAAGATGTCAAACATAGCTGGGTCATACCAAGCAGCGGACGCCTCCAACCTCGAAGCAGGCGCAGGCCACCACGATGTCAATCATGGCGCTCACGCTGCCCTCCCCGGCAACCTGAACGGCAATGGCAACTCCACGCTCAACGGGCAAGACAAGGAGTATCACAAGTACAACGCTTCCCAGAACGGTAATGGGCAGTACAAGGGTGGTGCCGGTCTGCACCAAGCCGTCACGCCTGGCGGGCATGCGATCAATGATGAGCTCCTCGCTATCGGGACCGCCCCGAGGCGTATTGCCAATCCGCTGCCCCTTGGTGTGATGGCTTTCGCCACGACAACACTGCTGCTGAGTCTCTACAATGTGGGCGTCAGGGGCATTACGGTACCAAATCAGATTGTGACTTACGCGCTAGCATAGTGAGCACAGCGAGGCATGACGGGGATTAGCAGGACACTGACCTTGCGCTACTCTTCATCATTCCCAGCGGCGGTGGTACTCAATACCTCGCTGGCCTCTGGGAGTTTGCGAGTGGTAACACCTTTGGTGCCACGGTCTTTGTCGCCTTGTAAGTCCTGTCTGCCCACCCCCACTTTCACTCCAAGGCCCCACTCACATTCCCCTGACCTCCTACGCCACAGCGGATGCTTTTGGTGGGGCTTCTCTATGATATTCATCCCCTTCTTCGGCGAGATGGGCATGTACGACGGTGTCCCTGGCGTCTACTCGATGACAGGCGTGGCAGCCAGCGAGGCAGAGAGTGCTATTGGCCTCTACCTCTGGATCTGGTTCGGCATCACTACCGTCTTGCTGTTTGGCAGTGCTAGGTCTTCGATCACACTGATCTCGCTGCTCTTCTTCCTCGACCTAACCTTTGCGATGTTGGGGGCTTGTGAGTGGGAGCGAGGAGCGGGGAGTTGTAAGACTGAGCTGACCCTCATCCCCCCGCGCGGCGCGACCGCAGACTACTACACCGGACACAAGCCCTTTGAGACGGCTGGCGGAGCTCTGGGTATCATTACGGGCTTCAACGCCTTCTATCTCGCGGCGGGCTCGCTGTTGTCGAGGCACACTTCGTACGTTACTCTGCCACTCGGCTCGGTGGCTGTCAAGGACTAAAGGAGAGCGAGGCAGGGCCGAGGAGGAATGCGTGGACGAGTCGAGCTGCAGAGCGCTCGCCCATCTTGTGCTGTGACATCGAATAATCCATTCATTGCTTCGTGTCTCCTTCGCTCGCCTGCCTGGACGGCATTGTCCGCCTCAAATCAACCCCTGCCTCTTGAGCAGCTCATAATCCTTCCTCGAGTACGTGTTGCCACTCTCGTCTTCAACCTCTTCCACGTCCCTCGCCCCACCAACCGCACTGGGCCCTTGAGCCGCCTCCCCTCCCTCCTTGCCTTGCTTCTTCAACTTCTCCGCCAACTCCACGGCGTCCTCAATCTTCGTGACGCCCCAGAAATGCCTCGTGTTGGGCAACCCGAGAGCGCGCATGCCAAATGCGTGCCTAGACTCCTGAAAGTGTCGGTCAAAGTTCTTGCGTCCTTGGTAGACAAAGTCAGAGCAGATCTCGCACTTGTACTCCACGCCCAGCCCGTGCAACTTGTACAGCCACACGGGAATGGGTCGGCCGTCCCAGCCGAGGGGAAGCTTCTTCGGATTGTAGATCTTGTCGTCACCATCATCGTCAGAGCCTTCCCCATCAACACCTTCTGCGCCGCCGCCGCGCTCTTCCGCATCCCCGCCACCCTCGGCCAGACGAGCCATCTCCTCCGCTTCGGCCTGGCGCTCACGCTCAGTAAGAGCTGCGCGACGCTCCACGTTGGAGCGAGTATCGGCACGATGCGTTGCCAACGGGCCCTCAGCGAGGGCGACGATCACTGCCTCGTCGCGGGCGAGCTGCTTCGCCTTCGCTAGCAGTGCATCACGGGCCGCCGCGGCCTTCTTGCCTTCTTGTGAGCCTTTGTTGCCATTCGCGGCACTGCCGTTGGTACCCTGCCGTCTCGCAACAGCTTGCTTGTGCTTCTTCCCGCTCAGATGACCATCGAAGACCGTTTGCTTTGCAAAGGACTTTTGACAGGCGTCGCACCACACACCGCCGTCCTCTGCTGCGCCTGCATTTGGCGGCCGCGGGCCCGACGACGATGAAGCTTGTGGCTGGTCTGAGGAGGTTGCGAACGCATTCCCTTGGTCTGACCACCCTTCCGCCTCTCCCTGATCCCACTTGGCTGCGAATACGCCCTCCGCATCTGCCACCATCCCGTCCACATCGTCGAGTGGCCTTATTTTTCGGAGGAACTCAACAAGGTAGCTGCGCAACCCAGCTAGATAGGAGCGGTACCCGTCTTGTCGTTTCACGTCGACCTCAATCTCGGCCAGTACATGCATCTTATCCAGGTAGGTCAGATAGTTGACTCTCCTGACCCCCTTGAGATTGATATACCGCGAGTGATGCTCGTACACATCGATGTATCTCCCTGCTCCCTCTTCACCGGAGAAGAGTCGGTCGATTGCGTCCGTCGTGAATCCAGCGGCTGCTCCAGACTGAGAAGGAGCGATCAAACCCTCCATTGCTGGAAGATCGAGATTGAGCGTCTCTGGTGGTGCGGCTGGGTATTTCTCATGGTACTGCCGGATGTGGTTGAGTCGCGAGTAGAAGAGGGACATTGACGATTCCATACTGGATGATGATGATGATGACGCCTCAGCGTTTTGCACGCCTGAAGCGAGCGCAGTCAGCTCCTCCTTCTTGACGCCCGTCTCGTCTGCATAAAAGCCACGCAGCGTGTCATTGCGAGAGACGATGCGGTCTGCGAGGAGGGAGGCGAGGTGCGCATTCTTAATGCTCTGTCTGGTAGGAGGAGCCGTCGAAGATGATGGGAGGGTGTTGAGGATTGAAGCAAGAGCAGCCTCGTAGCGCTCTGCTTCTTCGTGTGTGGATCGCGCCACCTCGAAGGGGGAGGCGAGGGACATGGCCGCAGAGGATGGTTTGGATGAACGACGAGTCGTACGATGCTGAGGAGCAGCTGCCATCCGACGCTCCCTCGTCCGCTCTTCTCGATGCTGGTTCCGTCTTGTCTCGCGTGGTCCTGACTTGGATTTCCCAACTCCGCTCCGCCCTCGGCCTTGACTCGCGGCAGCCGGCTCTGGAGGAAGCTTAGCAATTGTCAACGTTCACCCTCCTTGACCTTGACTACCAACAGCTCAATCCACAGTCATGGCTTTCTTCAGACAAGCAACAGCGTCGCTGGTGAGACGCACTGTCGCTGATCAAGGCAAATAGCATACACTGACACCTCTTCTCGACCGCTCGCAGCGCCTCGCCACACGACCTTCGGTCACCTCATTGGCCACGCCCGCAACCACGTCCCACTTCCACTCCTCAGCCCTCCGTCTCGCCCTCTCAACAGACGCCCGCAAGAAGATTGACGCGGCTGTGTCTGCCAATCCCCTCGTCATCTTCATGAAGGGCACTCCCGACCTTCCCATGTGCGGATTCAGCCGCGCCGTCTGCCAGATCATGGAGGTTCAGGGCGTCAAGCCCGACAGCTTGAAGACGTACAACTGCCTTGATGACCCGGAGCTCAGGGAGGGGATCAAGGAGTACAGCAGCTGGCCGACCATCCCGCAGGTGTATGTGAACGGAGAATTCGTGGGTGGATGTGATATTATGCTGTCAAGTGAGTGCAGATTGAACACGGCGTATGGGCAGGGTCAGTCCGCTCATCCTCTTGCACCCCGCGCCATTAGTGCACCAATCAGGCGAACTCGAGCAGGTCTTGGAGAAGGCAGGCGTTCTCCAGCCTCTGCCCCCGCCGTCGCAGCAGCAAGCGCAGTCTTAGGCGGTCAGCTACGGCGGAAACAAAGGATGAAATCCAATCGCGGGTTGATGGACAGCCCACTTCGTCTGCCAGTCATGAATAGTGACATTTTCAGTGCTGGACAGCAGCCGCTCACACAGGGCAATGATTCATTGAGGCTTGATTGTTGAGGTCGATTCGGGGCGATGGCAGCAAGGGAGGAGATGACGCCTTCGCTCCCAGTGACTCATGAAGAGGCGCGCTGATGGTCGAATCATGTCGTCGGCTCATTCATTGTCTGCCACTCTTCCTGTCCCTTGCCATTGCAGATCCTCACCGACAATGACCACTCCTTCTCAGCCCTACCCCTCATTCCATCTGCCTAGCTCCGCAGTGCGGCCCTGTGCCCTCGCCTTCCCATCGATCACCACTTCAGAAGGACCGGTCGACCATTCTCCACTGCTCGCTTCCGCCCATCATCAACAACATCAAGAGCAACAGCGAGATAGGCAGTGCATAGACCCTCCATTCCTGTTTCCCACGACGTTGAGCCACCATCGATCATTGAGCACTTTGCGTGCGGGCAAGGCCAATGTAAGCTGGAAAGATGAGGAGGACCCAATCGAACGGATGCTGATCCAGCATAGCTGCCATCAGCGCTATCATCGGCGTCACGATCATCAACAGCAGTGGCTGGATCGCCATCGTGCCCTGCCTCAACATCGTTCCTCATCCTCTTTGTGCAACCTTTTCTCTGACCATTCTATTGCAGCTTACGATCCTTGCGACAACGAGGACTCGACAGGCAGCATGGAGACGTTGCTCACGCCATCGGACTTTGCACGCCGCTCAAGCACGCCCAGCAGCCGGGCTAGGACCTCGATCTCGCACTCCCATTCGGACAGACACAAGAGAGCCCTCTCTGGCGATGCGCCTCAATTGCCTCCTGCCTCTCTCAGCCACCCCTCTCCTCCCTCCTCTCAGTATCAAGCACCTACAACTCCGATCCTACGCAGGATCAATCTCTCAATCGCTCCTCCACGTCCGTCGGGCAGGTCTCTACGGCCACGACTAGCTCCCTCGATGCTGGAGGAAGCGGGTGTGGATCCTCGACATCGATCTCTCACAAAAGAAGTGCCGCGAGGGTCACATTTTCCTTTGCCCATTCCAATGCGCAGGCCAACACAACAAGGCTCAGAAATGGTAGCTGCAGCGGTCAGTCAGTCATGCTCCTACCAGCCACACGAGCAGAGCCCTCAGGCCGTGTCGATCACCATGCTATCGATGAAGACGACGAAGCTGAGGTCATTGAGGTCATTGATGAGGATGACAGCATCCCCTTCTCCGATTCTCTACCCACGTCCACACCAAGCGTACTCTCAAGGGGGCGAAAGAGGCGCCCTTCCCTTCTGACTGCCCTGAAGGATCGCTTGCCTAGCAAGGGTCGGGCCGAAAGAAGTAGAAAGTACAGCACATCAGCCGTGTCTCCGCAGGAGAGGCCAGAAATTTTGTCACTCAAGATGGAGTGGCCCTTGAGTGCGTACGCTTGCGTATATCTGACGGCGAAAAGCTTGACCTGACGCTCCCTCGCTTGTTCAGACTATCCAGGGTATAATGGGCCCCGCGGACAGCTCGCCCCTTCTGATCGTCGGGTGGGAGATATGGCGAGCCTGGTATGCTATCGCGAAATTCTCGACGGCAAGTGCAACGAGGCTACGGCAGAGGATGACGACTTCGTGAGCGAGGCCCTGGCTCACATGGGCCTGCTGCCAAGAGACGCTAGGAACGGCACTAATCCTGCTTCAGGAAAGGCAAGTACGAACAGCCCCCCTATGTCGAATGGTATGATCAATGGCACCAGCCTTGGCAGCAGGCGTGGCTCCTCCTCCACTTCGACGCACCGTACGACCAGCTCCTCTTCTCCCTCCTCCTGCTCATCCGAGCAAAGGCGCCTAGGTCGCGTCCTATTTACGACGCGATGCCTGCGTCCGTCTTGCACCACCTGTTCTGGGCTATACGAGGCACCGATCGAGATCATCGATGAGGAGGGACACAAATCGGAGTGGACTGCTGAGCCCACTGCAATTAGGAGTAAGGCTGGCAAGAGTAGTGGAAAAGTGATGAATCGCTGGGCTATCCACAGCGATGCGCTTCAGGATCGAGAGGTCGATGAGCGTACGAGAGAAGACTGGCAGGATGGGCCACAAGCGCTTCATCGTAGTCCTCCTGCTCTCTCGTTGGTGGAGCCCTGTCCCACCTCACCCGCTCCGGCCGCTCCCTCAAGCCGATGCTTTTCCCCCTTCTCGACCCGCCTCACCCCCCAAGACCTGACGCATACGAATCTCTCCCTCGGAGGGCCGCAGGGGCAAGTCTATCTCCTCCGACACGAGACTCTCGCCTTCACGCATCGAGTACTCCGACTGCTCTACAACCCGCCCTCGCGTTCGGCGAGCAAGGCGTACTTGGAACTGGCTCACTTTGTGTTTTCAGACTGTACGCTGCAGATCGATCTGGAGAGATGCAGACGAGCGAGGACTGATCTGGCTTTTGTGGTTGGGGCGATTGAGGCGGGCTTGGCTGTTCGGGAGGAGGGGAAGGGAGGCAGAAGTCAGGGAAGGGATGAGTGGGGACGGTTGGCTGGGGCAACGCCAGGTGGCGAGGGTGGTGTTGGACTGTTCTCGAGGCTATTTTCCTCTGACTGACAAAGATCACCCCTATAGCAGCTGGACTGTCTCTCTGATGATCCTCGTGCTGCTGCCATTCTAATCCATTCGATCTTGCCGCCGTTCAGTCCAATCGACCTGGCGAGACGCTCGGGCCATTTGGATTCGCGTCTCGATGGCGGCGGCCTTCGTCGGCGAGGTACGGCGGACCAAGGAGCGGCGCCTGAGTCTAACCTCTGTCCCTCCCTTTGCTCCCTACTACCACACACTTCGAACTTGTGCCCACGATGGCAGCTGCAGCTGCAGCCTCTTCGACGTCTACGGCTCCATCTGTGCCATCGTTCTCAGCTCCAGAGGGCGCATTTACCCAGACGTCACTCGCAGCCTCCTTCGGCGAGCTGCCATTGAGCGGTCATGCCCTCAACTCAACGGCAGAGTCCAACGCCAACAACAATAGCAACAGCACAGCAGCCTCGCCCTCACCACTTGGGGGTACATCCATGCTCCTCGGGCCAGGCGCGACGATACCAGCTGCCGTCTCCTCGCTATCACCATCCCCGTCCAATCAGACCAACAACCCTGACAGTGTAGCCGCTTCTGCCGGCCCTCCACCGATGCCAGTTAGCCACTTGCCTCTCTCGTGGCGCAAAGAAGTCGGACCGACCATAGAAGCTAGCATGAGTACATGCAGCGTGCCTTGGCCCGGTACGACTGCTCTGAACCCCGAGACCGGCGCCGCCTCCTCGTCGAAGCGTAAAGGAGGGCAGAACGAGTCTGCAGAGGGGAGCACAGCAGCTACTGCCTCCTCATCGGGGGGCAGCAGTACGAATGGTCGTCATTTACAGAGTAAAGGTACAGGCCTGCGTCACAATATCCCGGACCCTGTGATTGAGGGAGCCCTCGTCTCGCAAGGCATAGACGCACCTCCGGCCACGACGACCGGAGGTCAAGGCGGCATCCTCGGCATGTCCTCGCTCGCATCGTACGGATTTCTTCCTACTTCCAATGGTCAAGGCGGAGGGACACTCGATCTGGATCGCCAGCTTTCCATGCTCTCCGTTCGATCAGAGACTGGCCCGGCTTCGTTGTACAAGCCCCCCAAGAATCCGCCTAAGCCAAAGAATGCCGTCCGTCAGTCCAATTCGTCCTTCGTCGTCAAGACACAGATTCACCCTGATCTCAAGGACGTCCTGACTCAGCTGGAGAAGGCCGCTGGAGAAGGTAGCGAGCCCATGGTCTTCACGCAACGCGGCCGCACGCTCTTGTGGCTCGCAGACGCAACAGGGAAACGTGAGCCCCTCGGGCGATTCCTCTTCGCATCCCCACCCTCGGCGCACGATGTCAACCAACTCACCCGCTCCCCCTCCGTTTTGGACGTCATCATCGGTTTCCCCACCGGTGATATTCTGTGGTTAGATGCCCTCGGGCTGCGCTACTCCCGATTCAACAAGGGAGGGCTAGTGACCGACTCGGGCGTGACCAAGATTCGCTGGCTGCCAAGCGCGACCCATCAGGGTCTATTCGTGTCGGCGCATGCGGATGGGACCATGATCGTCTGGGACAGGGAGAGGGAGGATTGTGAGGTGCACAAGGGGTGGAGTCCTCGCAGTTGGAGCGTGAAGCCGAATAGGAGGCAGAGGGAGGCAGTCCAGCGGCTGAGGGAGGGGGCAGGAGGCATTGAGGAGGAAACGGAGGTACAGGCAGCAGCAGCAGCAGCAGCAGGTGCGGGAGCGCGTGGCTCGAGCGAGATGATGGAGGTCCTTGATGGCCCGCCAGACACGCCGACCTCGTCTACACCCGCGCGCAAGAGTACCTTGCCCTCGCTCAGCCTGCCGGCTAATGCCTGGGACCCGAAGCGGAGCATCCTTGTCAGTCGGCCGGGAGCGGACAATGCTACCGTCCTCGCGACATCAGCTGGCGGGATCGCTTCACCAAACAACGAACGCAACGCTATGCCGGGTCTGAGCGGGATGAGTACGCCTGGCTCCACGACTCACCCGGGCGGCGGGGACGAGCCGCCCTCGACTACAGGGTCAAGCCTGCTCAGCCGCGGCCTCGGGTCACAGAGACGCAGAGAGGCCTCTATCTCGCAATCTGGCGCGGGCCCTAACGCAGTTCCCTCTGTCTCCGTAACGGGAAGCGGGGATGAGCCATCCTCCTTGTCTGGCTCCACCACCTTTGAGGCGCCTACGTCCACCTCAACCTCCGCATCGACATGGACCAAGAATCCTCTCACCCACTGGCGCATCTCCGCCTCCTCCCGTCTAAACGACTTTGCCATCTCGCCCGATTTAGGGTGCATAGCTGTAGCTGGCGAGGATGGGCTTCTGAGGATCATCGACTTGACAACTGAGAAGCTGATCGCTTGCCACGCCAGCTACTTCGGGCCCTTCCTCTCCCTTGCATGGAGCCCGGATGGTCGCTTCCTGCTCGCTACGAGCTGCGACGATTTGGTCAGTATCTACCATCCTCGCGATTCTGGCGCGGCGGCTGCGGGAGGCGGGAGCGAGTCTCGTCTCGTTGCTCGATGCGTGGGCCACTCATCTTGGGTGAGGGATGTGGCGTTTGATCCGTACAGGTGGCGTGAGGGGGACAGGACGTATCGGTTCGGGAGCGTAGGTGAGGACGGCAAGGTGTTGCTTTGGGACTTTTCGGGGGCGAGCCTTGCCAGGCCAAAGGGGACGGCCGGCTCAGCGGGAAGAGGCAGGCCAGGTTCAGCCACGGGCGGGCATCACGCAAGTCCGCACGGAGCCCCGCTTCATCGACATGGTCGCAGTAGTAGAGGACACGACTCTCCCGCCGGTGCCGCCCCTCTCGGGGAGGATGATATGCCCGACTCGATCTACCACCCTGCCCCGCCTAGGCAGCAAGTCGCGCAACTCAACCCCATCAGCACTTACCAGGCATCTCAGCTCACGTCCTTGCTTGGGATCCGATTCAGGCCGAGCAACATGTTGCTCTTCTACTCTAACGGGATCATGCAGATCTTTGAGCGACCGACTGTTAAGCTGCTTAGGATAGGGAGCGGACAGACTGATGCGGAGGCGGCCGCAGCGGGAGGAGCTGAGGGTCAGCGATCCACGGATGATGACAAGGCGAAGGCTGGAAAGAAGAAGACTGGAGTCAGTTTTGGTGGGACTCTCAGTCGAGGTATGCGATGGGTGGGAGGGGGACAGGGTGGACCCGCCGGTCCTGACTCGCAGACTGGGAGGGCAGGGGCCAGTAATACCGCACCGGTGGCCATGCTTGGCTGAGCGTCGAGACGAAAGGGCGCATCACCTTGTACATCTTCAGCTCGCTTCATGATAGCACTCTCAATTGTGAGGGCCCGTGCGTGAGAGCGTGAGGGCGAAGCTCGACTCATTTCCCCGCGTTTGTCTGGTCTCGCTTCGCGTCTTCCCTTCCCTTTTTCCTTCCTTCCCCTGTCACGCACCTCCGGCCTTTCTCTCCAACTACATGGCCACGTCTCGAGTAACAGAGCCGCCACGCAGCAATGGCCAGCAGGATCGAGCCACCTCCGCTCTGACATGGGACAAGCTCGCCTTGCGACGCCCCGCGCCATTGACCTTCCGGTTGATACCCTCTGAGCGCTTGCTGCGAAGCCCAGCCTCGTCTCGTCGCTCTACCACCTCAGTGCACAAGCCACTGTACTATCTGACCCCTTGTCTCGCTCTTACGTCGCACACGCTACAAGCCAGTCAGGCTCCACTGCTCCGTCTAATCGACCCGACCCCTTTCTCTCAACCATTCATCTCCCTCTCCTCTCTCTGCCTGCTTCCCCCTCACTCCGCGTCTCCCTTGCGCGTCCTACTCGCTCTCGACCTGCGCAGAGGTCAGCACTGGGAGACTGGACTGCTGGGCGCTGAACCGCTCGAGCCTGGCGAGGTCAAGGCCGGCGGAGAGGTCTGGTTGAGATTGAGCGCCGCGAGGGAGGTGGCGCGACTGCTCGATGTTGAGCGCGAGGCTGAAGCGCTTCTGAGCGAGAGTAAGGCTTGGAGCTTGGATGAGGGGGCGAATCAGCAGATGGTACACAAGTGAGTCGGTCGGTCGGCCAGGCTTCGCAAAGCAAGAAGACGTTGCTGAATGCTCCCCCTCCTTGCCGTCAGCTGGCTTCCCTCCAACCCAACGTTGGCGGCTGCGAGCCTGTCAACGTCCACTCTGCTCTCGCATGACTTTTCGACTCTGTCTCTCATCAAGGCCAAGAATGTAGGCGAAGCGGCAACTTACAGCACGCTGATCTCGGAGGAGCAGCGGCGCGAACTGACAGAGCAATGGCTGGAGGAGGCGAGCAAAGGTGGTTGGAGAGACATCCGTCGAAGGCTGATGAAGTGGACGATCGAGCTGGTGGAGAGGGTGCAGGACGGTGACGAGGAGGAGCTTGATCATGGAGAAGTTCGGACAAGGGAGGGGACGTATGCGCACGCGCAAGAGGAAAGACAAGAACGGATCCTTGAGCTGCTGGTACCTTTGGTCGATGGCGAAGGACACGCCGCTCAACTAGATGAAGTTTCGCCGCTAGACCAGCTACTTTCGGGAGCCGCGCCGAGCCTTCAGAAGGAAGCACACCGTCTTGAGATGCTCTGGCGGCTCGTGGAAGGGACATGTGCGTTGCAGGCGCGACTACGGGCATCAGCGCCGACAGCATCAGCACCAACAGCATCAGCATTAGCAGAGGCTGGAGTGGCCGACTTACATGGCCATGATCACACAAGAGGCATTGAGACAGCCAGCTCGCAAGGGCATCCAGAGAAGGTCTCACCACCGCCAACAACGCCGCAGACCGTAGCAGAGGAGCTGCTTGCGGGGCAGCGGCGTATTGAGGAGCTTCTCAAAGACCTGACGCCGCCAATGCCACCGACATCCGCCATCAAATGCAGCGAGAAGGGCTCGTCGCTTCCAGCATCGAGCATCCCAGGCCCAGCTCAAATTCCAGCCCAATTCCTGCACGTCTCAGTCCCACTCCTCCCACCAGCGAGCATCTCAGGCATCGACGCAAGTATCAAACTCGATATCCATCTGGGTGACGGCGGCAGGGCCTTTGTCTTTGCATTAACCATCATCGCCTTGACAATAGCCCTGTTACACCCGCAGGGTGGCGGGCTTATGGTGACCTAGCCGGAGTGCTGATCCCAGTCTCCTCGCTCAAGCTCTACACATCGCGAACCCAGTCTCCACTCTTTCCGCCACTCTTCCTCACCACCGCGATCTCGCCAACTTCCATCTCCCTCCCCGCCACGCTCTTCAACATATCCCACGCCGTACAAGCCGCAACGCTCACCGCCGTGAGAGCCTCCATCTCCACTCCTGTCGGTCCACGCGTGCTGCACGTCGCCTCAATCAGCACATGAGGGCGAGGTGGTAGCTCCTCAGGGTCGAAATCGTACCCAGGTGGAAGGACGAGCGAGAAGGACAAGTCAACATTATCGAGGGGGACAGTGTGGCAGAGGGGAATCAATTCGGCTGTGCGCTTTGCTGCCAGGATGCCCGAGAGGCGAGCGGTACTGAAGACGGGGCCTTTGCCTGCTGGTGAGGCGATCTCGCCGTCAGAGCTGCTGGCGCCGTCTAGGAGGGGCAGGACGTGAAGAGGGAGGAAGACTTTGCCCATCGCCGTGGCTGTGCGATTCGTTGAGGGCTTGGAGGACACGTCAACCATGCGTGGCTGTGAGGTTGTGGGGTCGAGGTGGGTTAGGCGAGGCTGCGAGGCGGACGCCTCTGTCATTGCCTCAGAATAGCGTTGCTGCTGCGCGGCCGGCGGAGGATGATGAATGCGGGGTGTCGGCGAATAAGACGTCGAATTCATGGCCTGCGCTGCCTTTGTGGGAGGCTGATCGCCACTGAGGCGATCGAGCTTCGAGGTGAAGGCTTGAAGTAGCATCCGCTCCTCAGCGCTGAGGTCTTGGCCATCCACCGAGGACGAAATGGCGTTGGCGCTATCAGGGGAGGACGAGGGCGATGCAGGCGAGGCAGGCGAGGCGCGCGTGGCCTTTTCGCTCCAGCCCTCGACGGACTCGTCAAGCTCGGCCCATGGATTGACATCCTCGTCTTCTGGAGAGCTGCGTTGGAGCAAGGAGCTCGTGTGGAAGAGGCGTCGCCTGCTCGGTGTGGCTGCATGCGACAGCCGTGGCATAGTGCGGGGGCGGGGGCTCCATTGAGGCGAGATTGTCACCCTAGAGAAGTGTGTCATAGAGAGCCCCTCCCCTGGCCCCTAGCCACCGATCCTACTCATTTCCCTGCCCAACCCACCACCAAGACTCCGTCCCTCTGCTGCCTCCCAGATCTCCTTGGGGTCCCTCATCCCCGCGTGCTTGAAATGCTTCCTATCCAGCGCGCCAGAGATCAGCTTGCCCAGGCCCTCGTCATCCACCTGATCGCTCCGCATCGCATCGCGCAGGGAGACCTCCTTGTTCCCAAAGAGGCACACTTTGAGGTTGCCGTCCGCTAGTACTCGTACCCGATTGCAGGTCGAGCAGAAGTGGTCCGTCATGCTTGAGATGAATCCGAACCTGCCCTTGTACCCGCGGATGGCGTAGTGCCGCGTCGTATCGTTTGCCTCATCTACGTGCCGCTGCACTGAGCCCGGTGGATGAGCGGCCTGCACACGCTGTAGCAGCTCAGCAGCGGGGATGAGGGCTTGAGTGGACCAAGCGTTGCTGTTGAAGGGCATGTATTCGATGAAGCGCACATCCAAGTTGCGATGCCGGGTCATCTCGACGAAGGAGGCGACTTCGTCATCGTTCATCCCCTTGATGACTACGACGTTGAGCTTGACCTTGAGCTGCGGGGCGTAGCGGAGCGAGTCGTCGATTGTGGCGAGGACTCTCGCAAGGGTCTTGGGTGACTGGCGGGAGATGGAAGCGAATCGGTCCGGCAGGAGCGAGTCAATGGAGATGTTGACATGCGTGAGGCCGGCTGCCACCAATTCGGGAAGTGATCGAGCGAGAACCAGCCCGTTCGTCGTGATGCCGATACTCTCTAGTCCTTCGCCCCGCAGCGAGTCTAAGTAGCGGACAATGTCCACTAGATCCTTGCGGAGGGTCGGCTCCCCGCCCGTGAGACGGATCTTCTTGACTCCCATCTGAACAAAGACTCGAGCTATCCGCTTCACCTCCTCTGTGCTCAGTAATCGGTCGTCAGGCGTGAGCGGGACACCCTCAGCAGGCATGCAGTAGGTGCAGCGAAAGGAGCAACGCTCAGTGAGGGAGATGCGCAGGTAGCTGTGGTGCCGGGAGTGGGAGTCGACCAATGAAGGAGCAGACTTGGAGGACGATGCGTGAGGTGAGATGGGAGGTGGCAGTGGCGGACGCAGACTATTGCGGTGTTGAGGCTGCTCAGAGTCGATGTATGCTATGCGTTGCTGCGGGGATGATGCGATGGGTGAGCATTTGCAATGGAGAGGTGGAGAGCAAGGGGTAACTCACTTGTACCTTCTGTCGTAGTTGCTTTGCGTTGACTGTTGGAGGAAGTTGTCTTGCCAGTGAAGCTGTAGCGCCTCGTGACGACGAGGCCACGGCCAGCTGCGTTGCCGTCCGTGATGGTATCATGGTGGTGGTGGAGAGATGGGAGGAAGATAGCACGGCGAGTGGCCTAGCCGCCGGCAGCTTGCAGCTCGAGGCGGGGCACCGACAAAACGAGTAAGCTTGCTATATTGTGTACATTGATCTTTTCCGAGTAATGGGCATGTAGCTCAGTGGTAGAGTATGCGCTTCGCAGGTTTATTTTGTGATTCTGCGTGTGGCCATCGGTTCGACTCCGGTCTTGTCCATCTTTTTGCTTCGTCTGCGCTACGGCATGGCGAGGAATCTCCTTTGGTGCTTGCGATCATTGATGGCGAAGGGCAGAGCGCTCGAGCCGTCGTCAACGAGCTTCTGATATCGTAGGAAGGGGCCACACGGGGCGTCGCGCGCGCACGGCGAGGATGAATGCAATGCAGTGGATGAATTCAGAGCAGAGGTATGAACAACAGTGGGTGGAGAAGATGAAACGAGTGGACAAAAGCGGGGAGGGATGAGGGGGGGTATGGCGAGTCCTGCATACGAGGCGAGGCCTTTTCTTGTTGTAGGATTAGTCCGTGATGCGAGCATTATGCTTGGTGTGCTCGCTCACTTAGAGAACCATAGCGGCGCCGACGAGGGCAACGATACCCGCAGCGGCACCGACGACCATCGTAGAGGCAGCGCCAGAAGAAGCATTGTCCCTTGAAGAGCCAGTGGCGGCGGCATTGGCGCCGGAGCTAGCTCCCGTCTGCCTGCCGACGGTCTGCATTCCACTTGAAGATCCTGCAGCAGCAGAGCTGGAAGCAGGAGCGGCGCTGCTTGACGTCTGGAGGCTAGCAGCGAGGAGGAGACCACCGTTGCCGACTGACGACATGGAGGAGCAGCGCGAGCTAGACGGGGCCGGGTGGGGGGCAGGAGTGTTGGGCTGACCCTGGTAGAAGGTAGACCCGTCGTATACGCCTTGGATCATGGCGATGTCACCTTCGCACGACTCGAAGCCTTCGCCGTAGTTGGCGGGAATGTTCCAGGTGCAGCCGAGAACGTCGTACTATCGGGGAGTGGTGGCGAAAGTGGCAAGAAGGTCAGTATTGGATGGCGAGTCGATGTCATGGTCATGCTACTCACGATGTGCTGGCACTGCGCCCTAGCATTGGTACCCCAGCAGGCACGAAGACAGAACTGGTTCCAGCTCATGAAGTTGGTCCACTCGCCGAGTTGGTAGGGAGTGCCCTCATGGCCGGGCACAACAGTCGAGTAAACAACGCCACCGATGGGGTTCATCAGGTCGTCCTCGCCGTGAGGGTCCATCTCGCCTCCAGCGTCGCCCTCGGGGATACCGATGTTGGTGAAGTTACCCTGGCCCGTGACCTGAACGTAGTCCTTGGTCTTGACAAAGTGCACACCAGTGAGGGTGCCCTCGGGAATCAGGCGGGTGCCGTGGTTGCCCTTGGTGCAGTAGGCGACAGCCACGCGCTCGTAGCTGCCGACCTCGGTGCCGGCGACGGGCGGACCCCCTGTACGAGCAAGAGAAGAGTACATGCGTCAGCGTCTGAAGGGCAAATGTTCATGCTGTCTGCTAGGGGCTACGCACAGATACACCAGTCATCCACAGCGTTGATCCACGCCGTTTGGCAGGTGGCGTTGGCATTCCACGACCCATCTGCCTGCAAGCAGCGGTTGTAACCAGACTGGTCCCATTGGTATCCAGACTCGGTCGGCTTGCCACGGTCGTCGCCCATGTACCTGTCGGGGAGGGCGCTGTAGGCGTAGGTGGGCTTGGGTTGCCACTGCTCCCACGACTTGGTGGGCTGGTTGAACGACTGGCCCGACGCAGCAGAGGGGTTGCCCGTCTGCGCTGAGGCGCCACGGAGGGCTGCGCCCAGAGTGATGGCCGTGGCGATGATGGAGAGGGAGGAGTGGACCATGGTGAGTGAGGATGAGCGGGAGCGGGAGGAGGAAGAGAAGGTCGAGGGTGAGTAGGATGGGGAGGAAGTCAAGATGAGACGCCGACTTGGTTCGCACACGACCCTTTGAAGAGCGGGCCAAGGAGGGGTCCTCAGTGGGCGATGTTTGGGCGGACTCTCAACAAGTGGCCTACGATTACGACGGCCGTGACCACAGTTCGCCGAGGGGCTCCTCCTCACGACGTGGTGCTGCATCAAACTTCTCTCCTAATGCTCTCGGAAGCAAGTCGCCATGCCGCCAGAGGGGTTGAGCGCATCGCATCAAGTGCATGGTGGCTGCTGCTGGATCTCTTGGCGGTGGCACCGATTTGGAGGACGGAAGATCAACCTGGAGCACCGGGCAACAGATACTCCCGTCTATCGCCCACCGACTCCTCCTCTTTCCTCAGCCTTCGCGTCGGTCACCTGCTTGCATCGCATCTAGCTTGTGGCTAGCAGCACCCTCTCTGTTCCTCCTTCTCTGTCGTGTCTCTTCTCCTCGGAATTGCGCATCTCAGGCCCAGAATCGGGTGGTCAAGACATGGCTTGGCAGACGGCGACGGAGGTCTCATTGGCGTGTCTTGACAGCATCCATGTGCGCCTGTCGCTGGAATTCCAGCCAGGAGAGAAAGAAAGGAGGTGGCGAGGCACATCGAGCTTGCTGTGCTTGGTTGCGCGCGGGTCCAGCCAATCGTCCATGGCTTGTTGTCGTCTAGTGCTCTCGCGTCGCAGGCGCTTCTTTCTCCCCGACGCGGACCAGAAAAAGAAGAGCAGCAAGCGGCGAAGGGCGCGACCAAGCACGAGCAGCGCCATGGCGCGGGGCGTGAGCTCGAGCTTGCCTGAGTAGAGGCGATAATTTGGCTTGGCAACTATTCGCAGCAGCCAGCGGCGAGCGGCGAGCGGCGAGCGATTGAGGAGCACAAGGATAACGTGAGCAGCAGCTACGCAGCACTATACACTTGAACACTCTGGTAGACGAGCAGCGGAAGAAGGATGAGCAGAAGGATGAGGCACAGTAAGAGCAAGTGAGAGAAGAGAGAGCGGCGTGTTCCGGCCGGCCGGGATAGCGTTGAGCCACGGGCGCCACGGTCATGGCAACTCCCGACCGATGAGCGGCGATCGTCGCCCAGAGAGGCGAAGCATGACACTGGCCTGGCGACTAGAGTGCCGTCACGAGCTCGATGCCATCTCTGTCCACCGTGGCCGTTGGACATGGTGAGTCGGGCCCGCTGCGAGCCTCACCGTCGGCGACGTCGTCCCTTTAATCTAATCGCCTTTTGAAGAGTATGTGGAATGGAGCGGCTGCCATTCGCATTGACGTGTGCTGCTCAAAGTTTCATGCGTGGAAGGGTCAATGACACGACGCTAGAGGAGACTTTGGATCAGAGATCAATTGGGAGGTTGGAGTTCAGATAAAACCACGTGGCATGGCCATGGCCGCCCTTCCGCCCGTCAGCCCTCGCTCGCGTGGCGGCGGACGGACGGAGAGAGGGCGACAATCCACTTGGCCGTGGCCGCCGGCTTCGTCGCAACGTCGTGGTCTGTTCCGTCATCGAGCTCCTCCCTCCCTCCCTCATCGATCCTCGCTCACCAGCGGCGTTGCGCTTGCCATCCGCGACCTCTCGCCACCGAAGCGACTCGGCGTCTGGCATCTCCGCGCTGGCAAGCATTCGGCAAGAAGTCTGGCGCCATTGGCGCGAGATGGCCGCTCCGTCGTCGTCGACATTGACGCCGTCTCCTCGCGGCTTCACTGTCAGCCATCAAAAGGTCGCCCTCGAGCTCGGTCTCGATGATGGCGCTATCCTTGGCGGCTACACAGACATCACGATCATTCCAACCGATCGTAACCTGCGCACAGTCTATCTCAATTCGAGGCAATGCAGTGCGTTGGCGCAAGTGTCCCTTCATTTGAGTCCTGCTCAGCATCTGAACATCCTCTTTGTCCTCCCATCCGCTTCTCATCAGGAATCTCTGCCGTGACTTGTAGTGGTCACAAGGCTGACTTTGCTCTCCGAGATGACCTTACTGGCGTCGGCATCGCCGATTCGCGCGACGTGCATCTCTTTCCCTCGCTCAAGCGCAAGCTCTATGCCTTTGCAAGCGACGGACAGGGTGGAGAGCTGAGCATCGCCTTGCCTGCTGAAGTTCAGTCATCCCTCACTGGGACCATTGATGCTCCTACACCCGGTGGCGGTTCAACCCTCGACCTGGCGCCCATCAATCTTCGGATCCACTACACCTTGCACGACCCCATCGACGGCATACATCGCGTCACGCCCAGCGCCGAAGCGCCATGGAGGCAGGCTCATCTCTACACTAGCCCGACATGCTTCGATTTTTCGCGCTGCTGGGTCCCTTGCGTGGATAGCCTCTGGGAGAGGAATACGTGGGAGTTCGAGTTCGTCGTTCCGGCAAAGAAGGACGGCCAGGAGGTCGTGGTCGCCTGCGCGGGAGATCTCGTCGAAAGAGTGACCCATCCGCATCATTCTGGCAAGGTCATTTATAGCTTCGTACAAGCGGCGCCCACGTCGGTACACCACATCGCTTTTGCGGCTGGATGCTTCGAGGTTATCGACCTGGGGGCGGCAACGAAGCCGGTGACCACCGGCAGCAGTGGCGGAAGGAAGGCGGTTGCAGCAGCTACGGCGGTCGACGATGCGAGCGAGGTTCAGCTCCTTGCCTTCTGCTTGCCGGGGCGAGAGGCAGACGTACCCTCTTCATGTCGAGTGGTCAGACAGGCGCTAGACTTCTACAGTCGGGAGTTTGGGTGAGCAGCGCAGCCAAGAGCAGAATGAGAGATCAGAGCCACTCTTGCTGACCTTTCCCTTCCACTCGCACACAGTTCATACCCATTCGGCTCGTACAAGCTCATCTTCGTCGAAGACACAGTGACCGATGTGCACAATGCCGCGTCAATGGGCGTCTTTTCGTCAGACCTGCTTCACCCAGCCTCTGTCATCGACCAAGCCCTCGAGACTCGCCAACACCTCTCCCATGCCTTGGCTACCCAGTGGGTCGGCATCAACATCATTCAGCGGACGTGGTCGGATACTTGGCTCATCAATGGCCTCAATCTCTACATCGCCGGCCTGTTCTGGCGGCGTCTCATGGGCAATAATGAGTACCGCTTCCGCTTGCGCAAAGATTGCGATCGAGTCTGCGCCTGGGACATCGGCATGCCTCCTCTTTGTCAAACTGGCGCAATCGAGCCACCAGATGCCTCGCTCCTTCCCTTCATCAACCTCAAGGCGCCTTTGGTCCTTCATATCCTCGACCGCCGGCTGTGCAAGGCAGGAGCCTCCCTCGGCCTAGGTCGCGTCATACCCAAGGTCTTCCTGCAGGCCATTACGGGTGAGCTGCCCAACAACTCTCTCAGCACGTCGAGCTTCCTCCGTACTTGTCGCAAAGTCAGCGGTGTCGATCTCCGCATCTTTGTCGACCAGTGGATCTACGGCAGCGGATGCCCACGCTTCTTCATCAACTCGCACTTCAATCGCAAGAAGTTGACGATCGAGATCCATGTGCGGCAAGAGAGCCCCTCATGGCAATTTGCCCAATACCGGCCAGAGCTCGCTGCGGGGTCGAATCCGGTCAAGCTCTTCGATGGGCAGATGACGATTCGTATCCACGAAGCAGACGGCAGGCCATACGAGCACGTTCTCGATATACGCCAGCCGCAGAAGCGATTCGACGTCCCGTTCAATACCAAGTACAAGCGAGTGAGGAGGAATACCAAGCGATTTCAGGCCCGTCAAGCGGCGGCCGTAGCAGCAGCAGAGGTGAGTAGGCGCGGGACCTGCAAGCTGTTGAGAGATCGATCCACTGATATCAGGCCACATTCGTAGGGAGACCGCGATGCAGCCGAGGCTATTGGCATGATTGACCTCGGCTTCAGTCTTGCCCTCTGGGAGAATGAGGAGCAGCGCGAGACATGGAAGGTAGCCGACTGGACCGAAGACGACGAGGACATAATGTCTCAAGCCGCCTACGAGTGGATCCGCATGGACTCGGAATTTGAATGGATCGCCTCGCTACACGTCGACCAGCCGGACTTTATGTGGGTCTCGCAGCTTCAACGAGATCGCGACGTGGTTGCGCAGCTTCAGGCGGTGCAGGCGCTGGCGCAGATGCCCAACGCTATCTCGTCGTCGATGCTTACCAGAACGGTGCTCGTCCACAAGTACTTCTATCGGATCCGCACCGAAGCCTGCCATGCGCTCGTCAACTGCGCCATCCCTCAGCTGGGCTACCTCGGGCTCTTCCACCTGCTCATGCTCTTCCGCACCAGCTTCTGCATCGACGTGCCCGCCGACAAGACGGACGCTGGGAGTGGAGCGCTGGATATGGTCTGCATCCCTCGGGCGAATGACTTCTCTGATCCTGCAGAGTACTTTGTCAAGCGCGCAATGGTCCATGCCATCAGCCGAGTGCGCAACGAGCGAGGGAGGACGTTGCCTCAAGTCAAACGGCTCCTCGTCAACCTGCTGCGCTACAACGACAATTCCACGAACCGCTTCGCCGACGATCACTACGTCGCCGGGCTCATCTCAACGCTAGCATCAGCCTTTGTACCCGTCGAGTCACCCGCCTTCGGAGGCTTTGTTCCTGCAAACGAAGACCCAGATGCAAGAGATGACACCGTCCTATTCGAGTCGTCTTGCGCAGAAGTTGCCCGACTGCAAGAGCTCGACAAGCTCGTGCCATCATTTCACAACGTCGTCTCCCTGGCGTGCCTCGATTGGCATGCAGCCATGGTTCTCTCTCAGCAGCTGCCACTGGATCTCGCCCTCTTCCTCTCATATACGCAGCAGGGCTCCTTCACCCCACTCCGCATCGCTGCTCTCAATCACTTGCTCATACTCAGCGGCCTCAAGCATCGCGTCGTGGTGCGCTACCTCTTCTCTGTGCTACAGACGGACGAGAGTCGTCTTGTCAAGCGATCGCTGGCGAAGGCCATCTGCGAGGGGCTGGCCATTGCTGTTGCCCTCGGCGATGTCTCGGGCTCGTCCAGCAGTAGCAGCAGGACGGGCGATACGCTTCTCGAAGAGTCGTACGGCAGCGATGCGCAGGCTGCAGATCGAGCCAGGGAGAAGGAGATGGAGGGTGCGTTGCGCAGCCTGAGAAGGGAGGTGGGAAGATCAGCCGCGGTGCGAGAGGGCTTTCTTGGCGCGCTGCTCGCCGCAGACGTAGATTCGGAGGAGCGCTGGGCGTTGATCAAGCTCGCCGAGCTGCTCTTCAAGCCAGCTGAGGAGCAGGAGCTGCCACTAGAGCAAGAGCTCAAGGTACGAGCCAGAGTGGCGCCAGCGGTCACCAACAACGACACCAACAACGAGGACGGTGCTCCCTCAGCTGTGTCGAAGATCAAGCTCGTCAGCCGTACGGAACCGGCATCACCTGCCGCCGCCACGCCAGCTCGCGTCGCTTTCGAAGAGGCCGACCTACCGGCGGAGCCCGCACGCAAGCCCGCTCCAACGCTCAAGGTCAAGAAGCCCAAGCCTGTCGCTCAAGCCCAAGCAGCGGGCATGACCCACGCCGACCTCACCGCCTGCCGAAATGCTCTCAAGAAGCTTCAGACGAACAAGAATGCACCGCTTTTCGTCAATCCCGTCGATCCAGTGCGAGATGGTGCACCAGACTATCACAAGGTGATCCGCGACCCAATGGACCTTAGCACGATGGGAAACAAGCTCGAGGCTGGTCTCTACGCGGACCGCTTCGCCTTCGAGAAGGACTTTGAGCTCCTCGTCCGCAATGCAAAGACGTACACGCCCGACCCTCGGGCGTTTGTATGGAAGGCGGCAGACGCGCTCGAGAAGAGCTTCCAGGCGCTTTGGGCGAGGACGAACAAGACACTGGAGCAAGCGGCGGCTAAGGCGAGAGGAGAGGCACAAGAGACTACGCCCATTGAGGTTTCGGCCAGCGCGACGCCCAGTGCAGGCGACACGATGGCACCTCCTCCTGTGCCGGCGAGGAGCACTGCAATTGCGTCGCCGATTGCGCCGGTCGCTGTGGCATCGCCTGCTCCGGCGCCGGCACCGTCCTCCAGTGCTGCTGCCACCTCGACGCCCAAGCCGCTCGGCCTCAAGCTGAAGCTCAAGTCAAAGAGCAGCGCGGCCGATAGTCCATCAGCTGCTTCTAGCTCTCCTGCTCCGGCGGAGAAGAAGGCACCGCCAGCACCAAGGCCAGTTGCCCAGCTCAATGGCAGCGACAACGCCAATGTATCATCACCAGCCGCGGCAACTTCTTCTCCCGCATCCACCTCCTCATCCTACACGCCCATCGACCCAGGGCCAGACCCGATCCCACTCTCGCTCAACGAGCCGCTCCGTCCTCACCTCAAACAGTGCCGCACGCTTCTGGCCAACCTGCGCAAGATCCCTGAATCCATCCTCTTCGTCTCCCCAGTCGACGCAGCTATCGCTCCAGGGTACTACGACGTTGTCCACCATCCGATGGACCTGAGTACGATTGAGACGATGCTGAACGATGGGCAATACAAGACCATGGACGCATTCGCAAGGGATGTCGAGCAGGTCTGGAGCAATGCCTACATCTATGCGGATCTGACCGCCGTCAGCTACGCTGAGGTGCTGAGGGCCGCTTTCAGGAAGAGGGAGTGGCCGCGCGCGCTGATTAGGAGGCTGGATTACGCGGAGAAGAGGGCGCTTCAAGGATTGATGGGAAAGATGAAGACGAGAGCAGAAGCCGGACTCTTCTGGCAGTCCGTGGCGGATATCGTGGCCGTCCTCCCGCATTACTTTGATGTGGTGCCGAGGGAGAAGGCGAGAGACTTAGGCATGATAAGTGAGAAGATCAAGGCGAGCCCCACGCTTTCTGCGGCTTCGTCTGGAGATGCAGCTCCTGCTGACGGGGCGAACGCATCCGCTTACTACACGGGCGTGGCCGATGTGGCAGCGGACGTTGCCCTAATGCTGAGCAATGCGCGGGGCTTCAATGTGGGCAACGAGGCCGTGCTGGGCATGGTGGATGAGTTCGAAAAGACGTGGAATCGCGAATGGAAGAGTACCATGGCGCAGCTTGAGGCTGGACCAAGCGCGAGTGGTACGGGAGGTGCTGGGGGTAACAAGAAGAGGAAGGAGGAGAGGGCGGATAGCGCCGGTGCTGCGGGAAAGAAAGCCAAGAGCTAGCCGTGAATGCAGGTCAGCAAGGGAGCTCGAGATATGCTCAGCCACTGCATAATCAATATGAGGACTACAATCGGGCACTTTGCTCATCCATTATCGAGGTCTCTGCTCGTAGCGCGTTTCGTGAGCGGTTCCTCATCGTAGCCGGCTGAGCTTCGCTGTCTTCAGGATATCCCGCGGCACCCTCTTCACGTCGCGCTCCTTAATTGACGCGCCTCGACGCGACCTTGAACTCCGAAGGGACGCCGCGAAGGATCGTCGCCTCTGCCGTCCCCCAAGCTCCGCACCCCGCTGCCAGCACCGGCAGCTCGCTACGACTCTCGCGAGGCATTGAAAGGTCTAGGTCTCTCGTTGCTGCAAGGTCCTGTTCCCACCCGTAAGCAACACGCCGAGATAGCTGCGTGATGTGATGAGCGAGGAGCAGGGTGATGCAAGAAGTGACACAAACGAGGGCGGTTGAGAGCGAGAGCGAGACGAGCGAGGTAGGCAGAGACCCTGCTGAGACAGATTCCAGCTGCGAGCAGCGAACCCCTGGCGTAAACTACCCCGCAATGGCGAGCAATGGCAGCGAGTACAAGCGGGAACCTCTCGCCTCCCTCTTTGATCTTCTCACGAGATAGGGGGACTCGATGAGGGCAAGGCGAAGCTACCTCTTGACTTTCGTCGCTTCGATTAGGCGGAGGCCGGTCGCCTCTCTTTCGTCCCGCGCTCGGACCTTGGGGAGAGGTGAAATGAAAAGCTAAAACTGGTGGAGCACAATCGTTTCCCCGCTTGACTGGCGGATGTTCGGGAGGAAGCAGGGGATTGTAGCTGTCAAGGAGAAGAAGCACCCTTCGAACGGCTGTTCACCTCTCGGATCGAGGGATGGCCCAACCTTGCGGTGCATGCTGCTCGACACTCGCAATTGTCGATAGGTGCAGCGGCACGCGCTCATTGCCACATTGGCGTGGCGCTGAATGGCCGCGAAAGATTTACAGTAGCAGCTTGGCTTGCTCCGCCGTAGTTTGGCCGTCTAGTTGCCCGCCTCGTGACGGACAAGGCACGCCGAGAAGTTCTGGCCAGCCCCTCCCCAATCCTGGCATTCGTCTTCGTACGTATCGTCCGATGATCGGGCGGAGGCGGACGTCGCTACGGCTGCTCACACCGAGCGATGTGGGAATGAAGAGCTTATCCATCATTGCGCCGCCAGTGGCAGGGTGCGAGGTTGAGTCGAATGTCTGTCTACCGTACAGCGGCCTATCCGGGCGGGCGGCTTAGCTGCTGCAAGAGCGCGTATGTGTGGCTGCGCCTTTCAATTCAGGAAGGTCCGCCGACGGGACCCCCGCCTAGCCACCAGCCCAGCGAGAAGAGGCCGGCTTCTTTGTAGCTTGGACAGCGAGGCAAGGCGGGGCATCTCTCGGGAGCATCGTGGTGTAATTCGAATCGTCGGTCTTCTCATTCGTAGTCGCCTGAGGTTGAGTCTGGGCACCATCACAATCGCGCACCTCGGGACGCCCGGCACGCTCAGACGAGGAGAAGACGCTGGCTCCAAACTCAGACGACGCACGACTAGGCAAGCAGGCAGGCAGGGCAGGCAGGTCTCGCACGATCAGCACTGCGACCTCACACGCCTTGTCTCGAACACCTTCTTACCATCACCATCGTCCTCATCGATTGGCAACGACATCATCAGCACCGAGGTCCTGAAAAAGCAACCATCGACGCAATCTCGAGCCGCCTGCCTGCCTGCCTCGCTCGACTTGCATAGAGCGCCGCTTGGCTCCTCCCGCCGCCTCCGCCGCCGCTAGAGGAACTGGATCGCTTGCCGCTTTAGCCTGGCTAGGTGCCTCTGGCTGCTGCTTCCTCCTTTGTCCCGCCGTCCATTTCATTCTTTCTTTCACTCATTCGCTCGTTTCAAGCGCCCATCTCGACCACTGTTTCTCGTCACATCTTCAACCGGTCAAGCACTACGGCACTGCGACCACGGCTCCCTTCGCTCTGCACGAAGTTGCACCAACCCGCACCAGCACCCGCATTCTCGACCCTGATCTCCTTTGGGCTGTCACATTACGCCCAGCTTCAATCTCGACGCAGTCTTTGTTCGCTGCACCGGCCCGTCACTGCGCACGACTCTGCACGCACGCCCAGCTGCTACTTTCCAACACTACCGTCCTTCGCAACTTTTTCAATCCTCACTTCCCGACGAACAAAGCAGCAACGCCAACGGCCAAAAGACAACAACGGCATCGGCCTCTATCAGCTTGCTGAGTCCATCAAGGGCCGACGGCAGTCGAGACGCCTGTGCACAACCGCAGCTGCATCATTCGCCCAAAGAGCTTCGCAAGAGCATCGCAGCAAGGCTTCAGCCCTCCATAGCACCACCTTGACCTCCGTCTTCCTCCTCTTCCTCCTCACCAACGCACAATCCTCACTCACTGTCGCCTTAGCCTTTGCAGCCCTCTCTGCTCGCCTCGATGCAGACCTTTTACTCGCCGATGCCACCAAGTCACAAGTCAGCCGTCGCATCGAGATTAGCCAACAACAGCAGCCAAAAGCCATCAACAGTTCCCATGCAGCAATTCGATAACAAGGGGCCCTGCTCACCAACGAAGCGCTTCGACAATTTGCCGTCGGTAGGGGACGACCAGCAGCATGATGACCTCCTCCTCCTCAATGACGCAGCCGCTGTCCTCCAGACGCCAAGGCGTGGACGCAGGGTGGGAGGTGTCGAGATGGGCTGGCAGAGTCCTTCGCGCAATGTAGACGTGAACCAGCCGACGAGCGTCACGCCAAAGAAGCGCAGCAGGTCGTCCCTTGCCGGGCCTTCAGTGCCAAGACGATCACAAGGAGGATCCGCCGCACGCAACACCCTCTGCGACGATGCAGGCTATGCAAGCGTTGCCGTTCTAGGATCAGCAGCTGGTCATCATCGCAGCCCCTCGGCCGTCTCTTCTTCGCCCAGCTTTGCAGCACCACCCACCGCACCGGCACGGTACGACCACCTGGCTGCATTCAGAGACCCTCGTCCAGATGAAGCAGGGCCCTCTTCAGCACCGTACCGCCCTTCACATCAATCGCTCGTCGCCGTAGAAGTGCAAGGCATGGGAAGAGTGGCCGTCGAGCCCCACGTTGCGGTCCAACTGGGAGCACTCAGCGAGCAAGAGGTACGAGCATCGATGACTTCCTCGTCAGAGGGATCAAAGAACTCCAACGACGGCCTTTCATCGGACAGCCATTACTCGACGACCTCGTCCGCCACCAGCCTCGAGACGCCATCGTGCATCGACCCCAGCCCCAGCTTCTCCCTCGCCAGCCATTTCCCTGCAAGCGAGGATGGCTCGCCCTCATTACGCAACGCAGCCAAGTTTGGTCCCGCACTCATGCCCAGGAAGCCCAAGCTTCAGACAAGCAACGGCAAGTCAAGCGACGTCCCGCACGAGCTTCTGGATCGCATCAATTCCTTCAAGGACCGCATTCTCGCCACGCCGGCTCGCCCTTCGACATCTGCAACCATGCCTCTGATATGCGCAACAGCTCCACGTCTGGGCGGACACTCTCGCGCACTCGCACCGCGCCTCCCTCACCTTGACTGGCCCGATTCCCCCACTGGTCCCTGGGCCGCAGCAGCCAGCCACACCAAGAAGAGTGAAGATGCCCGCCTGGACGTGGTAAGCAGCTGGCTGGATGTGGTAGACGACGAGTACGCCTCAGACCCCGAGCTCTCTAAGCCCAGTGTCCGCGCTCTCCACCACCACCCCATGGTTGCCAAGGTGCTCAGGGAACGTGCCAGGAAAGAGGCAGCAGCGGCTGCGGCTGCACTGGAGGCTGCTGCACCGAAGCCGAAGAAGAGGGGCAGGAAGACCAACGCGGAGAGGGAGAGAATTCGCCTAGAAAAGCTGGAACAAGAACGTCGCCAGGCACGTAGAGAGCAGAGGATGTTGCTCAAGAACACCTCATCCTCCTCATCTCGTCGCCTGCATGCGACAACCGGAACGCACCACACCACTCCCTCGTCTCTCAGTCACTCCGTCGTACTCAGCTCTGGCGGCGCACTGTCCGATATCGGCTCCACGGCCTCGTCAGTCTTGGACTGCTCGTGTGGCCTACAGGACGAAGACACGCCTATGGTGCGCTGCGACTCGTGCCGGCGTTGGTACCATATGCAGTGCGCTGGAGTCGGACTCAACGAGGAATTGGGAGAGACGTGGTATTGTGTGGCTTGCGAGGCTGATGAGGCTAGTCTGATTGAGGGCTTTGGCTCGACTGTCCCCTCCTCTGCGTGGAGAAGGAGGAGTGTACTGGCCCCGGCGGACCTCTTCTCACCAGCCAGCGCAGCAGCTATGCGCACCGGTCGAGTTCGTGGTCCCCCCTCGACTGGGGGCAGCTTCGCTTCCTCTACCACTCCAACATTGCTCAGCGCCTCGGCCAGCCTTCCGGCCTTTCCCCGTACGTACGGCACACACGTTGGGGTCGAGACGCCCTCACTTCGCACGAGAGGCGGTGCAGCAGCAGCTGCTTCAGGCGACTCATCCTCCATCCCTGTGTTCACCCACCCACCCTCGGCCGGTGAATCGCCATCCGCCTTCGCCCTCGGAGCGGGAGCCAGATCCGCTTCTGGCCTGCCCTTCTCTTCGGCCCTTGCACTGGCGCCGAGCCCGCAGATGGATGCTGCTGCGGAGGGAATGGTTCGCCCGATTGCTGGTAGGGCGCGAGCGAGCAGGACGGGCTGCTATGCGGTGGAGCCCAGCTCGCCGCTTGATAGGAAGTCGACGGCGACGATGGCCCCCACTGCTCCTGCTACCACGGGCAGATGGAGGACGCCAAGCTACGGTGGAAGCGGTGCAGCCAGACTCTCTCACTCCCGCGGGCGCGCAGGCAAAGCTTCGGCTTCCGCAGCTCACGAAGGCGGCATTGTCTCCTCGGAGGATGAACAGGACGACAACGACGACGTCTCTCGCCACGTCCAATTCAGTCCCAGCATCTTCACCCACTCTTCAAAATCGGAGTGGGACCTGTCCTCGCTCCACGCGCGACGCAACAGCAATTGGTTGCATAATCCGCGTCACGCAGCTCCTGCCCGCACTCCTTCCCCTACGAGGCCATCGGCGCACCTTGTCACCACGCCCAGTCGTGGGGCGGCAAGGGACTCAGACGATGTTTTCTCTACTCCGTCGCGACACTTGCCAGGCAGTGCCTTCTGGGGTTCAAGGAACCCGGCCGCTGCGGCTGGTATCGGCGCCATTGGTGGACCCTCTACGCCTGGCTCCATGCTGGGCACGCCGCGCAACTCGGTTCATCACCAGCAGAGCCATGGAGCAGCGGCCGTTGGCCTGCAAACGCCCTCGCGCTCCACCCGCCGTAGAGAATCCTCAGCTTGGGGTCTCAGCTTGGCTACCACGCCCGGCAGTGTGGGCGGGCGCGGAGTTGACTCTCATCTTCTCGGCGTCGAGACCTCCGGCGGACTGCATGGGGGCGCTGGAAGCATGGTGTTCAGCAGCGTGGGCCGAGATGGCCAACACGGCGCACTTGTGGACCTGCTTGGCGGGATCGATTTCCCTCAAGCCCACTGGAATGCCGACTCTCCAGGCACTGGGAGCCCGACCTTGTCTGCTCGCAAGCCGACCACGTCGTCCCCTGCGAGGAAGAGGGACAATGCTGCTGGCGTGAGCATGCTGGGCTCACAGGCTTCCACCTCTTCCGTCCGCTCCACACCCACTCGCCAACAACCTCCTCGATCAGGAGGCAGTGCAAGGAAGCACGCTCATTTCATCTCTGGACCGGGGGCCGAGCTGAGGTCCTCTGACTTTGACGACGATGGAGATGGATTGGACGAGGACGACAATCAGGACATTCCGTCCAGCAGCCCATATCTCCGTACACCGTCGATGGAACTGTATCGACGCCCTTCTGGACCCAGCACCAGCGGAGGTGGAGCCCTATCGCCTGGTTCGCCCACTCCCAACCGAAAGGCAGCAGCCGCAAAGGGGTCGACCTCCTCTACGCGTCTTGCGCCTGGACCGATCCTCAAACATAGCGCAGCAGCGGCCGCAAAGCAAGGAGACAATGCCGTGGACGAGGTAAGCGGCGCTTCACCCTCACCGCAGCGTTTTCGCCAGGTATCGGCGAATACCGCATCGATGAATGCGGGCGATGCGCGCAACCTTGGGCTTGGGTTTAACATGGAGGAGATCAATGAGTATTACGATTTTGTGGAGTGAGCGGCTCGAGAGGGCAACAGGGCGTGCGGTAGGGGGATAGAGGGGGACCGAAGCACTGTCAGAGGTGACCAGGAAACGCCAGTAGGGCAACCAGGAAGCAGTAAGAACCAGTTAGAGCGGAAGTAGCAGCCGCGCTTGGCACGCATCGAGCATCGCAGTCAGCACGCACCAGCACCAGCACCCGTATCATCATCACTAAGCATCTCGTTGAGTTTCGCCCGCGATCTCTTTTCATCTTCAGCCTCGCACATCCCACCTTGTTGCATTCAGACACGCCATTCAACTTGTTCATTTAGCCTACTTTCTCTCTCACGTCAATGTTCATTAGCGTCTCGCGATTTTTTTCTATGACTTCTCAATCAACACCGTCAACTGGCGCTCGTCTACGTCTGCCGCGATCGGATCGGCGTGGTCAAAGATTGCGCTTAACTCCGCGACGCAGAGGTGTGATTTGAATGATCAATATTTCATTCCGCGTTCAGCGTCGTCCCTCTACCTGTCTATCTCTAGCCCTCTTCGCCGCTCTAGGGCGCCGAAGTGCTCGACAAGAAGAAGCTCTTGTCGACACTAGAGCTAATAGGTGCATCCGGCAGCGGGTTAGCGTGAGGAACCTGCTGAGCCGCGCTCGCACCCTCGGCGTGTCCCTTGCTACCCTGTACCGTAGCGTTGACGATGCTAACCTCTCCAGCGTCGGCCTGACCGCCTACGAGCCTCTTCCACGCCTCGTGGCACTCGTGGACCACCTCAGTAGCGTACTTGCGGTTCTTTGCTTCACCGCTGAAGGCAAACTGGTTCTCGGGCTTTCCGTCGGGGATCTTATAGATGCGGAACCACTCGTTGGTAGCACGGATCAGACCGGGAAGGTGACGCTCGACGTCCTCGATGTCGTTGAGCTTGCCGGCGAGGGGGTCGTTGATGTCAACGACGATGACCTTCCAGTCGGTCTCGCCTTCGTCGAGGAGAGCCATGACACCCAGGACCTTGACCTGCTTGATCTGACCCGGGTAGCCGACGGCCTCACCGATCTCGCAGACGTCGAGCGGGTCGTTGTCGCCCTTTGCCTTGGTGTCAGGGTGGGTGTGAGAGGGGTCCTCCCAGGTCTGAGGGAAAGCACCGTAGTTCCAGATGTAGCCGTGGTGCGGGAAGCAGTTGCGAACGAACCTGCGGAGCGGGGCACAAAGTGGTGGGTGAGCATATAGGCAGGGGATTGGGTCCTGTGTCGGTGCTCGGGGCCGCACTCACCTGAGCTTGCCCTTCTTGGTGTCCTGCTTGATGGGGTTGAAGGGCTCCTCCTTGCTGATCTCTTGCTTAGCGTTGGTCCACCTCGGGATCTCTACGATGAAGTTAAGGACGCTCTTGTCCTCATTTGCAAAGAGGGGCACATCGTGGAAGAGGGAGACGGGCTGTCCACTCTTTGCGTGCTCGAGGTAGACTCGGTACTCGAGAGTGTTCTTTGCGCCAATCTGGCGGACCTTGTAGTCGGTGTTTGCGCTGGCCATGATCGTTGATGCGATGGTCGACTTGGTCGTGTGGGAGAGATGGCGAGCTGTGTTTGCTAGTCGGGTCAATGGAGGTGACATGCGCGAGCAAGGGAAAGGAAAGAAGGAAGGTGGAAGAAGTGGCCGCCGCACGCCGGCACACCGGATGAGGCGGCGGCGAGGAGTGCAGGCCAGCAACGCAACACACGGATCAAGTGCCTGCCACCACCAAGCGCCCAATTCGACTAGCACGCAAGCCAGAGGCGCAAAAGAGGGGAGTTGACGAGGTGGAGAATAGAATAGCCACGAGTTAAGTCAAAGGTCAAAGGTATCATTGATACGATTGCAACGGAGCAAAAGCAAGTGCAAATCTATCAACATCTATGAAGAGGTAACCAAGGCAGGGCGTGCCGCCGAATCTACTCGGGTCTCACAGGCTCCTGCTCCTTTGGCTTCGTACTCGTCTGGCCCAAGGCATACTGGCCGCACTCGCTAGCGTACATCTTCGCATCCACATGCCCGACATTCAGCACAACACAGTCTCTGTGCCCGAAACCGTTTCCATCACCGATTGCCTTCAATCCGCTCTCTGTCAGGTTCTTCGCCCCGTAGTACGCCGTGACATTCGTGCTCGTACCGGCAAGGAGGTTTCGGTACGCCCACCACGCGTAGTTACGGTCACGCCTGTTGAGGCCGCCTTGAGCGAGGACGGAGCATGAGTCGTCACCGAAGTCGTACAAGCGGCGGATGTCCGTTGTGCCCGTACCGCTGTACAGATTGAGTCCGATGTAGCGCTTAAAGAGGGTGAGAGGAGAGGATCCACCGTGCGAGGCCACGTAGCGGGGCAGGGAGGAGGCGTATCCGTAGAGGTCTATGTGATGGAGAGAGGATGGATAGCGAAAATGTCAGTGTCTGGTACGCGGCGCAATCCTACACGCCTCGCCGTACTCACAGCTGTCATATCCTGAGCAATTATCGTAGCTGTCCGGGCGATGGCTCTCAAAGTACGGCAAAGACGCAGCATTGAATGCCACCCACTTGATGGGCACCCCGCTCCCACTCGTAGCCTTATCGCTGACTACAGCGTAGTGGTGCATCAAGCTCGCTCCGGCCGAATGTCCCACAAGGTAAATGACCTCGAGGGATGGGTACTTGCTCTTGTTGTTCAACAGGGTGACGAGCGAGTCCCAAACCTCGTACGTCGAGCATGCTCCAACGGTATAGTTGCTCGCAGACCCAGCTACAGCGTCGCTACCACCGATCCAAGCATTGGAAGAAGACCAAGCCAGGTTGATCTCTGGCTCAAACCAATTGCTTTGGCTCGCATTCTTGTACGTGGGCTTGTCGCTCGGGAGGTAGAAGTTGGGCGTCACGACGAGTGACGAGGACTGGTCCACATTACTCGAGATGGCGGCAAAGGCATTTTCGAAGTCGCGCCCTGCTCCGTGCTGTACTACGTAGGCACGCGTGGCACTCGAGACAGGGTGGGTCGAGTTGACCCAGTGACGGTTGGCGAAGATGGGGACGTAACCTGAGGTGCCGGCGCATTCAGTCGGTCGGTACTGATACAGGATGGCCCCCTTTGGGTTGGCAGGGGGATTGCGCCTCGGACGAGGTCCATCTGAGGAGAGGTCGCTTCGTGGAGGGATGACGAGTGTCGTTGTGGTGGTCGAAGCGGTTGATGTGGAAGTGGTCGTTGTGGTGGTCTTGCCCGACGTGATGGTGGAGTGGACCGTTGTGACAGAGGCTGAGGAGGTGGACTTGGTAGAGGTGGGCGTCGTCTTGGTGTAGGACGAGACCTTGGTAGTCGAAGGCACTGCTCGGGATGTAGTCGTAGAGCTCTTCGCGGGCTGACTGGACGCCAACTTGGCAGATGTCGAGGAGGTCTTGGACGAGGCGCTAGCCTCTCTGCCGTAGTTATACGCCACCACTACGCTCCCCGACTTGTTCTTCCTCGTCTTGTAAGTGGCCTCCGTCTTGCTCTTTACCGTAGAGTACAAGTTGCAATACACGTCCGCGGCTCCGGTTCCACCAGTGTACTGGACCAATTGGACATCGACGCAGGATGAGGAAGCCGAACACTTGGCCGTGCAGCTGTTGATTGAGGATTGTGTGATCTGGCTGCCAGACTCGGGGGACATGGAGATGTACCCCACTGCGACTGAGCCGATCTTTGCGCGGGTGCCGGAGGAGGTCCAGAGAAGAGAGTAGCTGTACGTGCAAGGTCAGAGCAGGCGTGAAGCGTCGGGATTGAGTGAGCAATACATTAGAGGCAGCGATCGAATCGGTTGCAATGCTCACCCATTAGGTACGCTGAACTTCGTCGTCGGGGCAGCAGCTCGCCTCTGCTGCTGCTGTGCTGAAGATGGGGCGCCATCCTCCGACACTCGTTGGGGGATAGAACGGGCAGCGCTGGTCAGTGAAAGGATAGCGATGAGTGCGGCGAGGACAGCCAGAGGCATAGTCCGGGGAGTGATCGTCATGCTGAGCGGGTCGAGAAGAGGAGAGCCGGAGTCGCAAAGGTGAGGAGGAATAAGGCGTGACCGCGACCAGAGATGTAGACCGAGGCGGGGGTATAAGAGCGATTGATGGATGGTAGGATGGAAGGATGGAAAAATGGGAGAAGAGAGAAGAGCAAGCTACGTATTGCTTGCTTGCTTTCCTCGCTCGTTCTCACGGCTGGATCTCGTCGTCCGCATGATGGGTGGTGCTGCAGCCTGGGGAACGGGCGAGACCTCACGGCTGACAACATGGTCGTTTCACTGATGCTGCTCCCAGTTGCTTTGCCGCCGGCTCAGACGAGCAAGGCTTTGTTGTTTGCCCAGAACAGGGAACCGATGAGGGTGAGGCAATGATTGCTTGGCCCCTTGGCTGTGATCCGGCTCTACGCCGCCTTGCCCAGCGACGTCCCGAGACGACGAGGCGCAGATGAGCCTTTCTGCGCCGATGCCCCGTTTTCCTACATCTTTCTGATCTCATGCTCAACGGAACGTGGCGCCATGTCCATATTGAAGGCTAAGTCTGGATGAAGGAGCGGCAAAGAGGACAACAAGCAGAGCTCGAAGGATGCACGTCGCGAGCATCTAGACTAGTCTATGCGAGGAGTTGCGGGACGTCCGACGCCACATCTTTTTCCCGTGACGCTGCTTTGACAGGTCAACCTCGGCTCATCGGCCGGATGGCCAGCGGCTGAGGCGACGCGTGGGAGAAGAGCAAGCTTGACTTGGGAAGTTGAGCCTTATGAGGGAGCCGGAAAAAGGGAGCGCTATATGTGGCTCTCTGCGCAGGGACTTGCCCGTCGATTCGTTTCAACCTCTTGCTCAACCTCGAGCTGCTTCTGCGCAGAAGGCGAATGCGGACGTTGCTTGCTTGCTTGTTAGCCTGTGAGGTAGCACCGGAAGAATGGGCATTGCGATGTGCAACGTTGGGCATTGCATCTTGCAAAGATGGACATTGCATCTTGCGAGGATGGGCATTGCATCTTGCAAGGATGGACATTGCATCTTGCAAGGACGGATATGAGATGACAAGATAAAGATGAATGATAACGAATCGTGAGACATGTGGCAAGTGAAGGAGCATTCTGGATGCGGATGAGGTGACGCTAGTGCTGAAGTCGGAGCGTGCAGAAGAGCAACGGAAGACACCGAGAGGTGTGGGAGTCGTCGATGACTGATCGAAGTAAAGAGTAATGGTGGTAGAGGCGGATAGTGGGAGAGAGGTCTGACGAGCTCGCGACTGTACGTCCTAGTGAGCCTGGGGAGGTAGCGGAGGAGGCAGCTTTCTTCTGACGGCAGGCAACGGGCCATTCTCTCCCACCACACCAACTCCTGCCGCCGATGGCTTGAACGAACTCGTGGGAGACGAGGCGCTCCTTCCTCCACCTCCCGCCATGGAGACAGAAGCGCGAGGTGTCGAATCGGTAGGCGTGCGACGTCCTCTCACCCCCGCTTGCGTCTGAGCCCGAGTCGCTCGCCTGGAAGCCCTCCAAGCCAGCTCTCCATCGATTGCGCTTGTTCCACGCACGAAGGCTTCTTTGCTTAGACCTCGCGTCTTCGCCTTGCCCTGACCTCGTGGGGTATTATCGTCGGCAGAGGGACTCAAAACAGCCATTGAGTCTCGATCGTACGCCATAGCCGCGGCCCAGATGTTCGCGAGCGTCGTAGAGGGGAGACGCGAGCGTGTCCAGATGTTGCGGACGAGGCCAGGTGGCATTTGTGACGATGATGGGACAGACACTCGCTTCTCTTGTCTCCTCTTGCAAAGAGCCGCCATCTCTCTGTCCCAAAGCGACTCGTAGAGGGCGCGATATGCGGCATTGCGTGGGGCCATGCTTCGTGTGGGCTTTGAGGCCACATTGGACTTGCCCGTGCTCGTGAGCGCTGACGTGCGCACGGGAGGAAGGCCGATGCCCAGCCCTTTAGCATTGCCTGAAGCTGCCGTCCCACGAGGCGTCCTTGGCGGTGTTCCAGGGGGCAAGGTCGTGGGCCCCATCTGTGGGGTCGTCGGATTCGACTCTGTACGAGATCGAGGCCGTGCGAGACCGTTACTGGGTCCGGTGCTGGATGCTCTCGTTCTCGTTGGAGGAGGTAGAAAGTGAGTGACTGCTGATTTGCTTGTCGGTGGGGAAGAAGAAGGGCTGAACGAGGAGGCGAGCCCTGTCGTTGGGCCTGTCGAGCGCGTGGGACGATGCCCGAGCCCGAGGGTTGCGCTGGCTGATGTAGTGGGGGATGAGCCTGTTGAGGCGGAAGGGGAGTGCCGGCCTCGGATTGGAGCTGGCACCGATGCTGATGCTGTGGGTGGAGGAGGAACTTTGCTTGCTACGGCAGATGTGACGGCAGTTGTAGCTCCTCCTGCGCCGCCTGCACTGGGAATACGAGGTTTGTAGCTGACGGGAGGCGCTGCTGGCATCCTGCGGGGCAAAGCCGGTGGCTGCTTGCCACTGCTGCTGCTACGGGCCGAATACGGCGATGTGGGTGAGGTGCTCGCCTGACTATCCTGCTCTCCACTGCTACGCCGAGGTGGCAAGTCCGGCGCCGCACCTCCCGCGGCTGCTCCACTGATTGCCCGCCTCTCCGGACTGGGCGTAGGCGGCTGCAATCGGATGTCTGCTCCAGGCGTCAAAGAGGCGTTCCCGTCGCCCGCGAGACGTCCCCTCGGCGCAGGCGAAGCTGTCGCTGAGCGATTGGACCCGCGGGAAGGGGCCCGCGACGAGGTCGGGCTTGACACAGGGTGCAGCATCGGGTGAAGGGAGAGCCCGTAGTTGTCCTCTTCATCGTCGAGCGGATTCTTGGATGAAGAGGAAGAGCCGAGCGAGCCGATAGATGAGCGATGCACAGGTGGCGGGAGGGGATCAAAGTTGCTGTGAGTCGTGGATGACCGTGCACGAGGAACAGGGGATGAATGCTGTCCAAATGCGGGACGAGGTGGTAGCGCAGGGGAGCCCTTGTATTGTGTAGTCGGCGAGACTGCGCCTGACCCTCCTGCTGAGGTGGAGTCGTCGCCACCTGGCGGAGGGAGCGGTACTTTGCCTGATACGCTGGATTGGCTGCTCGACTGCTGGCCAAAGGCTGTTCGCCCATTCCTTGCTCGCGGTAGAGAGGCCTCTGTAAAGTCACGTAGACTGGTCCCGCTGTTCGTTTTTCGCAGTGACGTAGCTGAGGCAAATGCATCAAAGGCTGGCGTAGGGCTGGAGGAGACTGTATGCGCGCTCGCAGCGAGGTTGCGGCTGCTTGATGATGAGGATGTCAAGGGGAGCGAGGAATACGCTGCGACGGCTGGTTTGGTCGGGAGGGCACCGAACTCTGCTAGCGGATCCACATCTGCTTGTGCAACGGACGGCGAGTAAAGCGGTGTTGATGATTCGCGGCTTCGAGGTACTGAGCTGGTTCGAGCAATGCCTGCTCCTCCTGAGAATGCAGGACCAGCAGACGTTGAGCTGGATGATGGCGGGCTGCTACCTGCTCCTAATCTCTCGAATGCCTTGACCCTGTCCCTTATAGCCACTGGCTTGGCCGGCGGCGACGAAGAGGGAGATGGCGACATGGCGGGCAGACCAGCTGCGATGCTGCGCTGCTACGATGGTATTTGTGGCAGGGACGTTTCGAAGTGGTGGTCGCTCGTTGGTCGTGAGATCAGGGTCGCCCTCTCTCTCTCCACAAAGACGAAGGCGACCAAAGGCGGGGAATGCCACGCGAGCGAGAGTGTTAGTCTCTCGAGTCTCAACCAACGGCCTCAGCTCAGCGGGGCGGGGCAAGCAAGCAAGGTCTCGTCTCGCGATTGGCGGGCTGAGCGAGCGAGCGGCTTTGACGGCAGCAAGTCTAACTTGACTCGCCCCGCTCCCATGCCGGCTTTGCCTTTCTGAGGCATGAGCTCTCACCCGCTCTCCCACCGCTGACGAGCCGGCAATTGATTTTCCCCACTTCTTCTAGCCCTCGCTTTGACTAACACTCGAGAACGTATCCCCCGACTCGCCCCCACCCTCTCCACCTACGATTGCCTCGTCCATCTATCCATGCGATCCATCGCTACTCAGTCACGCATCCTTGGTAGCGTTGCCGTGAAGCCCACCACACTCAGCTCAGTAGCACCTCGAGCAGCAGCCGCTTTCTCAACCAACAGCCGCCCTTCGGCTTCCACCTCATCCTTCTCGGCCACTCGTCGCGCAGCCACCCCCACTCGCGCCTCTCCTCAGCCCCTCGCCTTTGCCCGCACCTTTGCTACCTCCAAGATGGTTTCTGCTAGCAGGATCAAGGTTCAGAACCCCGTCGTCGAGATGGACGGCGACGAGATGACGGTGAGCAGCGGGCAGAAAGCCTCAGTCACTGATGAGTCCGTGCGCTCACAAATACTGTCCCATTCCTCGTTTATAGCGCATCATCTGGCACAAGATCCGTGAAGAGGTGAGTTCAAAGAGCTATGTCGCATCGAGCCCCGCAACGGATCTGACACCTCTCGCACCCCGCACACCGCACCCCGCACAGCTCATCCTGCCCTTCCTCGACGTGGAGCTCAAGTACTTTGACTTGAGCATGGAGAATCGCGACGCGACTGACGACCAGGTAACAGTCGACGCGGCCGAGGCGACGAAGAAGTACCAGGTAGCGGTCAAGTGCGCCACGATCACGCCCGACGAGGCCCGCGTCAAGGAGTTCAATCTCAAAAAAATGTGGCTCTCCCCTAACGGCACGATCCGCAACATCTTGGGCGGTACCGTCTTCCGCGAGCCTATCATCCTCGACTCTATCCCTCGCCCTGTTCCTGGGTGGACCAAGCCCATCTGCATTGGTCGTCACGCTTTCGGAGACCAGTACCGCTGCCAGAACTTTGTTGCCCCCGGCGCCGGCAAGTTCACGATGACCTACACCCCCACTGACGGTGGGGAGGAGAAGAAGTGGGACGTCTTCAACTTCCCTCAGGGTGGAGGAGTTGGCTTGGCGATGTACAACACCACCGAGTCCATCTCGGGCTTCGCGCACGCCTCGTTCAAGATGGCCATCCAGAAGCAAATGCCCCTCTACATGTCGACGAAGAACACCATCCTCAAAGCCTACGACGGCAAGTTCAAGGACACCTTCCAGGAGATCTTTGAGAAGGAGTACAAGAGCGAGTTTGAGAAGCTGGGCATCTGGTACGAGCACCGCCTCATCGACGACATGGTTGCGCAGATGATCAAGAGCGAGGGTGGATTCGTCCTTGCGCTCAAGAACTACGATGGTGACGTGCTGTCCGACATTTTGGCGCAGGGCTACGGCTCGCTGGGCATGATGACTTCAGAGCTTATTACTCCAGACGGGCAGATCCTCGAGTCCGAGGCTGCGCACGGAACGGTCACGCGCCACTACCGTGAGCACCAGAAGGGCAACGAGACGTCGACCAACTCGGTCGCCTCGATCTTTGCGTGGACTCGTGGTCTCAAGTTCCGCGGTAAGCTGGACAAGAACGAGGAGCTCGTCATCTTTGGTGACGAGCTCGAGAAGGCGTGCGTGGACGCCATTGACAAGGAGGGCATCATGACCAAGGACTTGGCGCTGGCGAGGAAGGGCAAGCAGATGAAGAGGGAGGACTACGTGACCACGACGGAGTTCCTGGACCATATTCGCGAGTCGCTGAAGAAGAGGCTGGCGAGCAAGGGCATCTCGGCGGGCAAGCTCTAAGCTTGCGGAGAAGCACGCGGAAAAGCAGGAGGGATGAGCGCGGTGCGCTGCGATGGAGCCTGTTGAGCGGGCTCTCGGGATGTTGTAGTACGTAGGGAGTCGTTTATACAATCGCAGACAAGTAAAACCGGCTCTGCCGCAGATTGCGTGAGAAGAAGCATGATGGCGAGCTGCGGAACGGGACAGTGGCTTTGCGTGGTCGCAGACATGCGCGGATTTCGCTTTCCTTCGTCTCTCGTTCTCGCTGCTGCTGCAATCATTCGAGACAGGGCCAAGTCTTGGATCGGATGAACGATGGGCATTGCAGCGATCTTCGCACGCGTTGCCACGTGGTGATGCCATCAGCTGGGAACCGGAGAGTGCCTCGCGATAGCGCAGGCGAGGAGGCCTACGTGCCGGCGCGAGATCAGGGTCAAAGAAGTCAAGGCTCGAGGGTCATATAAGGGTGCGAAGGAAGAGGGCGGAGTATCTTAGCTTCTCCTCCTCATCCATATTCTTGAGAGTACCTTCTGCAAAGACCAGAGCCCACGAGGTGCGGTCAGTGGGCGACGAGAGAGAACGACGAAAGCTAGACAAAGCAGCGGTTGTCGCAACAATGGCTCCTCCGAAGAATCTTCCAGCGCATCGCCGCACTCCTGCCCTCTTTTCCTATCCAGTCCCTCCAGCGTCACTCTCTAGCACGAGGTCCCCACCGGCACGCACGACGCACGATCAGGAGGACCCACTTCCTTCATCATCCTTCTTCGACCTCGTCATCATCGGCGCAGGCCCCGCAGCATTGGCCGTCGTGACTCGCATCCTCGAGACTCGCCCTGCTGCGCTGTACACCGAGGAAGAGCATCACCACCTGCACTGGCTGCGGAAGAAGGGAGGCGATGATGGCTTGTCACGCCGAGGCCCGCAGCGGCTTGGTGTCATCAAGACAAAGGCTAGCGGGCGAGGGGCAGAGAGAGTCGCTGCGGGCCGTAAGATGGTGGGTGCAAGCGGTGAGGGCGACTCGACCTGCGCCTGCCCCGGCGAAATGCGGATCCTGGTCATCGACAAGGTGGGCAAAGGATGGATGGCTCACTGGGATCGCATGTTTGCTGCACTCGAGATCAAGCGTGGGTATCTCACAGCGTGGCAACGACGACCGTATCGATTCGAGAGGCTCACCAATCACCATCGCCCTTTCTCGCCTGCAGACCTACGCTCGCCACTCTTCTTCCACCCATGCCCTGCAGACCTCGATAGTCTGCTTGCGTACGCCGAACGTGTGGGCAGGCTCAAGAAGGCAAATGCCGCCTACTCTACCGCCCCCGTCGATGCGCTCAAGAAGGCAGTCGCTGCAGCCGCGAATGTAGCCGCTAATGGATCGACAGCAAGCAAGAAGCGCTCACCTGCTTCTTCTACCTCCTCCAACTCTCCGCCTCCCTCCTCGACCGGCACATCCTCCTGCAAGCACCCCAATGGACGCGGTCGTGATCGCCAAGTCAAGCGCCTGGGCTGCTGTGCTGATCTCGATGGCGATGGTGACGAGGATCAGGAGGGGGATGGTGCCAAGACTCCCACGCCTCGACAACACGACCTCTCTGGTGAGCCGGACCTGGTCGAGATTCCCGGTGTAGTGGGTGCAGAGCAAAGCAAGCACAAGAAGCGCCAGCGCAACGGTGGTGCCGGCCGCATCATTGGACTGACGTCTACGGCTATCAATGAGAGGGAGCGCAAAGACTACTTCACGCCGAGTACGAGGCTGTTCCATGACTTTATTAGCGAGGACGTGGTGAGAAGGTACGGGCTGAACGATAGCAGGGAGTGGCCTGCGGCGGGTAAGGTGCTGCGCGTGGACGGGGAGGACGGTGAGGGTGGTGATGCCATGGCTAGCGCTGGTACCACACCGCTTGTAGTCAAAGGTGAGGTCGCCTCGATGCAGTGGCGCGATGAGCTGCTCGTACAAGGCTGGGACGCTCCGCTCGAAGGCTTCCTACTCGAGACCGGCGATGGAGCCAAGGTCGGGGCCAAGGCAGTCGTATCCGCCGTAGGACCAGCAGGACAGCCTTCCATCCCTGCGGCTCTCAAGGGTCAGACGAGCGCTGCCAAAGCGACCAAGACTGCTCCCGCGCCCAGAAATAGTGGACAGGCCGCCGGCATTTCAGCACCATCACCACCACCCGTTGGCGCGACCCCTCCTGGTCTGTACGGTCCCGGCTGGTGTCACAGTGCTGCCCTCGCCACTCGCCCCTTCCCGCGCCCGTTCACTCGCGACCCTTCGGGCAAGAAGACGCTCCTCATCGTAGGCGGCGGCCTCACCTCAGCGCAAGTAGCAGACGTCGCCCTCAAGCACGGTCACTTCGACCGAGTCGTCCTCATCATGCGCGGTCACCTCAAAGTCAAGCCCTTCGACGTCGGCCTCGACTGGATGGGCCGCTACTCCAACCTGCGCAAGATGCAATTTTGGCAAGAGGAGGACATCGCTGCTCGCCTGGCCATGCTTCGTGGTGCGCGCCAAGGAGGCAGTATGACGCAGCCCTATGCCAAGTTGATGAAGAAGTACGAGCAGGAGGGCAAGGTAGAGCTACTCACGCACACGGAGCTGAGTGAGGCGTATTACTCCGAGGCGGGCCAGATGTGGGATCTGCAGCTGAAGAGGAGCGCTCCGCTTGACAAGAGGGAGAGGGCTAGGCAGGCCTACGAGGAGGCCAAGAGGGATGCGGAGGAGGCGGCCAAGAAGGCTCTAGAGGCTGCGGAGAGGCTTGAGGAGGGAGAGGCGGACGGGTGTGACTGCGAGGATGGCGAGAAGGAGGAGGTGAAGCCTACGTCGGCTCTGCCACCAGGCGTAACGCTGCGCCGTCTCAACGCCAGCTACATCATCACTGCGTCTGCATTCACGCCAGACTACGCCCAGCTACCCTTCATGCGTAGCGTGGCCGAGCAGCACCCGGTCAGGCAGGAGGGAGGTCTGCCCGTGCTGACCGAGGACCTGCAGTACGGACGCTTGCCGCTCTTTGTCGTGGGCATGTACTGCGGACTACAGATTGGACCTGCTGCTGGGAATCTGGGAGGAATGCGGGAAGCTGCGGACCGAGTGGTGGGAAGATTGAGCGAGTTGATCGCACCGCCTCACAAAGACGGAGAGACGACTGAGGCGGCACCGACGCAGCCCGTGGTCACGCACAGCCACGATGGCGAGGAGGAAGAAGAGGTTGACGTGCACGACTCGCCGCGTCCTCCTGGCTTCACCCACTTTTCGTTTGGCGCTCTTGCTATCGAGGGGTGAACTAGCGGGGGGGGAAAGGGATTAGCTTATCTTGGGCGTCGGGAAACGCAATGCCGGGGAAGAGCAAGGAAGGGCGCTAACGCGCTGCGGATTGAAAATCATCACTTATCTATGAATGCGCGGCGCCGTTTGCCCCTATCGATGGCTGAGCGAGTTAGTCGTATCGATGTGGAAGCTTGCCTCATGACGAACGATGCTATCGCCGTGTGTATCGTCCGGAGCTGAGGTCTCGCCGCCTTTCTGACAAATCCGCGTCGCGACAGCCCCAGCCAGTCTTCATCCCAGATCTGACCTCCGATCCATGGTTCGGGTGTGCCATCAGGCACCATGCTCATCCGGCCGACCTCGCGCTGGTATGGCGAAGCTTCTCGGTCTCCGCTTGCGACTCTTCGCACCTTTCCCATCCTGTCATCCTGTCATCGACGGCCTACGCTCTGTTAGGCTCCGCTCTTCAAGCGTCGAGTCCGAATCGCCGGTGCGAGGAAGACGGAGTAGAAATCAGCCGGCACAAAGGCGAGGCTGAGGCTGGCTGGCTGGCAGGCAGACATTCTTCCTGACAGGGCAAGGACGAGCAGACGTCATCGTCGTTGCGTTGCTTTGTCACGAGATACGTACGCTCTGGTCCGTTCGAAGCGCGCCTGTTGGATGGCGTGCCTGGCAGGAAGAGAGCTAGTAGTGCAGAGCGCATTGCGGGGTACGGCGCTTCGTCCCCACAACTGCAAAGGAAGACTCGCCCAAACGTTATCTCGAGAGGCGCGCCAACGCTAGAGCGGGTCAACGCCAAAGCGAACAGGATTGAGGTTGCTCGTTAAGCTCGCGCTCTCATGCTGCTGCTGGTCTACGTCTGAGTTTCCCACCCCTTTCAGACATCATCCGAGCGCCGGTTGTGTCGCTTCCGCATCGCCCGCTTCGACCGCAGGGCTGGTGGCGGTCGAGACTCGAGGCCGCAGAGAAGAGTTGCTGTTGCAGCGGGCCTCGGTGTACTCGCCGTCTGAGTGGCTTGGAGCCGCCGGGCTGCCTGGGATGCCCAATTTTTTGCAGTGTGGCGCCTCGAGAGAGCCGCGGGCAGGGCGAGATACGCGCGAGTCGAGACAAAGGCGCAAGAGGAGACTACGGTTGAAGCGAGTGTTGCCAAGATGCGCGAGCGATGGCGCAAAAGAGAAGAGAGCGAGACGGTGAGAGGGCGGAAGTTCCACTCTTTCTGACCCACGGCACAGCGAAGGGGCTGCCCGCCCGCCCGCCCGCCCGCCCGCCCTCCTCGCGTGACTTTCGCAGGCTGAATACTCGGGTGCCTAGAGGAGACTAAGCCGCGACTGCTGCGAGTCGAGAGAGATAAAAAGAGCGCGAAGCACGACATGCTGCGACGACTCCCTCTCCTTCTCTCTTCTCTTCATCCAGTCCTTACCTTCCATCAACCCGTCTCTCCCCTCCCCCTTCATCAAGGAGCACAATGGGTGAGTAGTTCCAGTCGCGACAAACAGAGCGTAGACACGACATCTGACAACGCCTCCTATCGCGCCTACGCAGCTGCTACCGGCGCCCAGGATCACATGGACCTCGCCCTCGCTGAGGCTAATGCCGATGAGCATCGCGCCGAGACACGAATTGCCGGCCACGAAGATAAGGTCCACCCCCTCGCCCACATCGAGCACGGCGTTGACAATGAGAAGGCCGAGGTGACCGAGGACGAGTACGGCAACCAGTTCCCCACCGAGGAGGAGAAGAACACGCTTCGTAGACTGCCAGAGAGCATTCCTTGGACTGCGTGGACCGTCGCATTCTGTGAGCTTGCAGAGCGCTTCTCATACTACGGATCCGTTCAAGTCTTCCAGAACTTCATCCAGTACCCTCGACCTGGAGAGGGAGCCAACGTCCACCGTACGGGTGCCGCCAAGGACTTGAGGGTCTCTGGCGCCCTTGGCAAGGGACAACAGACGGCTACAGGACTTACCACCTTCAACTCCTTTTTCGTTTACCTCACGCCGTTGGTTGGAGCTTACATCGCCGACGCTCATCTCGGACGTTTCAAGACGATCTGCCTCGCCGTCGGCATCGCGACGGTCGGCCACGTCCTTCTCACGGGCGCTGCTGCTCCCGACATCCTCGACCACCCCAACGGCGCGTTGGGCATGTTCGTCGTCTCCATCATTATCATGGGCGTGGGCACCGGCTTCTTCAAGTCCAACTGCTCCACCCTCATCGCTGAGCAAGTCAAGGGCAAGCGTCCAACGGTCCAGACGCTCAAGTCGGGCGAGCGAGTCATCATCGACCCTGCTCTCACCATTGCGCGCCTCTTTATGTACTTTTACGCCGCCATCAACATCGGTGCCATCGTCGGGCAAGTCGCCATGGTTTACGCCGAGAAGCGCGTGGGCTTCTGGCTCTCCTTCCTCCTCCCTACCGTGGTGTTCCTCCTCTGTGTGCCCGTCCTCGCCGTCTGCGGCAAGTGGTACCAGAAGACTCCTCCCGCCGGCTCCGTCCTCAGCGACGCCTTGAAGTTCCTCAAGTTCGCCAGCAAGGGCAGGTGGTCGCTCAACCCCGTCCGCACCTACAAGCAGCTCACGGCCGGCAACTTCTGGGAGCAGGCCAAGCCCTCGAAGCAGACTGGTCCCCTCCCCGCCTGGATGACCTTTGACGACGTTTGGGTCGACGAGCTCCGCCGTGCAGTGAAGGCTTGCCAGGTCTTCCTCTTCTTCCCCGTCTACTGGCTGTGCTACAACCAGATCAACAACAACCTGACCTCTCAGGCTGCAGTCATGGAGCTACATGGCCTGCCCAACGACTTGATCTCCAACCTCGACCCGCTCGCCATCTTGATCTTCATCCCCGTCCTCGACCTCGGCGTCTACCCTCTGCTGCGCAAGTGGGGATTCAACTTTACGCCTCTCAAGCGTATCTGCGCTGGCTTCTTCCTCGCCTCCTTTGCCATGGTCTCCGCCGCTGTCGTCCAGGCCTACATCTACAAGCTCTCCCCGTGCGGCACCAACGCGGCCGAGTGCGAGACGCCCGAAGGCGATGTCCAACCGGCTCCCATCAACGTTGCGGCTCAGGTCCCATCGTACGTGCTCATCGCATTCTCTGAGCTGTTTGCCTCGGTCACTGGTCTCGAGTACGCCTTCACCAAGGCTCCCAAGTCGATGAAGTCGATGGTCATGGCTCTGTTCCTCTTCATGACGGCTATCTCGAACGCCGTCGGCGAGGCCTTCCTGCCCCTCTCGGAGGACCCGCTCCTGGTCTGGAACTACGGCGTGTTCGCCGTCGCCTCGTTCATTGCTGCCATTGTCTTTTGGATCTGCTTCAGGAAGCTCGACGCCGAGGAGGACGAGCTCAATGCGATTGGGGTGGGCAACAGGAACGCCGCTCCTCGCACAGGTGGTGCTACGGACGCGGCCCCTGGCAGCGAGTCGGCGTCGATGCGCGAGCGCGATGACAAGGCTTGAGCGGCGTGCTATCGACGCGCTATCATACCCACTCTTCTCTGCTCTCCACCGCTCTGGCTACGTTTATCGCTCCTATTGTATTCTCGACGTCTATCCCAGTGTACTCCAGGCGCTCGTCGCAGCGTTTCGAATGCCAATCCAGTCACCGTCACGCGAGCACCGAGACGTAACCCCGCTTGTCGCCCCCGCTCGTCGCCAAGTACAGACCAATCGCCTACCTTGACCATTCTCGCTCGTGCGGCGACCCGCTGTCCAGCGACCCTGCGTTCTCACCATCTGCGCTGAACGGAGAAGTCGAGGACAGCCACGTGAACGTCGAATCGCTGGCTCAGGCACAGAAAATCGACTCGGCCACACGCACGCAAGCAGTCAGCGCCGCGCCTCGGCGAGCGCGGCATCGAGGCTCTCTCAACGGCACCAAGCGAGTGTAAGACTCGGGCGGGGCTTCTGTCCATCCACGACAGGTCCGCGCGAGTCGTCATGTCTACGGCTGTGCTTGTCATCGTCATGCTCTTCGTATCGTGACCAGTTTAGTCGATTTCCGGTTGGGCTCGCCCTAGTGTGGCAACGTGTGAGCGAGCTTTTTGCGCCATCTGTCAGCTGGCGCCAATGGGCCGAGGATGCATCACGCCTTGAGGTCATTCGTGGGCGTCCGTCTTCTGTCGCTCGTTTTGTTCTGTCGTCGTCGGGCTTGCCTTGTCCTGCAGCCGGTAGTCGCAGCTAGTCGGGCCTTGGAGCGAGCGCTTGGCTGGAGCCAAACGATGAATGAGCGGGCGCAGCTAAGGCGGTGAGAGAGTGGATCGACGGGCGGGCCGCCCGCACTCCGAGGAGTCGTGCCTCCGCCCACCTGCCTGCCTGCCTGCCTCCGCTCTGCCTTGGCCGCCTTGCCTCCGATCTTGAATTCGACGACGAACAGGACCCTCTCCAAGCTTGGCGGTATCTCGAGCAGGCTGCGACACTCTGCCACCATTACGACCACCATTACCACCCCATCCCTCCGACTTCTTCTCCCCCTTCCTCATCATCCACCACTTTGCATCGTCTCGGGTCTTCTCCAGTCGTCCTTACCTTCCTTAGAGCTTTGCGTGCGTGACCCCAGCCTTGTCGAGACGGCAGCGACGACAACATCAACAACAACAACATCGTCGACACGCAGCAAGCTTCGCCACGATGTCCCTCCCCCTCGGCTTCTCGCCATTTGACGACTATGACAGCCCCTATGCCTCGACGAATGCTGCCATCCGCAACCGCGGTCGTCGAGAGAGCCAAACATCGCCCACTTCCTCGTTCCAGCAGCGACGAGAGAGCCATGGGTCTATGACGCCTGCCGGTGGCAGTACCGTAGGACTCGCGCAGCAGATGTCGACGCCCGGCCAGCGCACTTCTGCGATGGGAGATGTGGACTTGAGACGCAGCGAGGCTCCTCCTGAGATTCCGCAAGCGCAAGACTTTGGGAGCAGGAAGTTCCAGCGACCGTCTTCACAAGATGGCATCCGCGCCATTGCTCGACCGCAGCCCATGGGTGCGCAGCTGGCTTCGATTGCGCCCAGCTCGCCGCCGTCATCGCCTCCGCAAGCTACCTCTCCTGCTTCGCCTCAGACATCGCCCGTCCAGCGACGACCTGCCCCTCCTCCACCGGCTAGGGCTACCTCTCCTCCCGCGTCACCATCCGTGCGACCTCCCGTACCCATGTCGCCCCCTCGCAAAGCCGCGCCACCTCCAGCGCAAGCATCGATCCCCGAGCCCGCTGCTCCCCCTGCTGCCAGCTACGTACAGGCTTCTACTCCTGCGCACGAGGAGGAGCAGCCGCCGCGCACCAACGCAGCCGGCCCCCTAGCCGGAGCCGCCGCGCCCGCTATCGCCACGCCCTTTGCCAACGAGATGACACAGACCAACCGCAGCTTTGCCCCGCCCATTGCGGAGCACGCACCATCCTCTCCCTCGGACGATGGCGACGACGACATCGAGGTCGCCTCATCGCATCACGACGAGGTGCCACGTCGTCAGGCAACGCCACCTCCGCACACCGCATACGACATGGGCAACGCCGCCAGCTCAGATCACTTTGCCGAGAAGACGCCCGCTGCGGCTATTGCTGCCGCTGCCGCTGGCACTGGTGCCGCCGGCTCGTCGTGGAAGGTCAACAACGAAGGAAGCAGGTGGAGCGCAGGTAACGACGCCCCTCTCCTCAACGCTCGACGCGGCGGTGGCTCGGGTGGCTCAGGCGGCCTCGCTCGTTCATACCGCAACAACAAACGTAAGTGGTGGCTGGGCGGTGGCATCCTGCTCCTCGTCATTCTCATTGCGGCCATTGTCGGTGGCGTTGTGGGCGGCAAGTCCTCGAGCTCATCAGGCAGCGACAATAGCTCGTCGGACGACGGCACCTCTGGTAACGGCCGCAGCAAGGGCAATACCGGCAGCTCAGGCTCGCCAGACACCACAGGACCAGGTGGCACCAAGGTTCAGCCAGACTCGCGCCTGCACAACTCCTTCTACGGCATCAACTACGAGCCCTTCTCCACCGACCCGACTGCCGGGTGCGGCGCAAACATCACGGGCGTCATGGAGGATGTCAAGCTTCTTTCGCAGCTTACGACGCGTGTGCGTTTGGGCGGCTCGGCCTGCAACGAGACTGCGCTTGTACTGGACGCCATCTCGCGCACCAAGGTCGACTTGACCGTCTGGGCCGCCATCACTCTCGATCTCGACGGAACGGGCACCACGACGTTCACTGACCAGGTCAACAACTTGACGTACGCCTTTAACACCTTTGGCACGCAGCACGTCTCTGGCGTCGTGGTCGGCGAGGAGTATGTCACCAATGGCGGATCCGCCACCACTCTCATCGCCAACCTGCAACGCTGGCGCCAAGTCGTCACCGACAACTCGGCGTGGGGCTCTCTCCTCACCACCACGGCCGAGGTCACGTCCGTCTGGACGCAGGCCCTCGTCAACGCGGTGGACATCGTCTTCGCCAACAACCAAGCGTGGTACTCTGAGATTGCTGCGGAGGAAGCCGCGGGCTGGGCATACGGCTACGCGCAGGACACCGTCGTCCCTCTGGCCACGGATTCGACGCCTGCGAACAAGGACGTGGTGCAAAGCGAATTTGGCTGGCCCACCGGTGCATCGACGACCGCCGCAGCCACGCAGGGAGAGGCCGTCGCCTCGGTCGCCAACTTGCAGACCGTCCTCGACACGTACGTCTGCGCGAGCAACACGAACGGGAGCGCCTACTTCTGGTACGAGCTCTTTGACTTTGTCAGCTCGTCGAGGACGGACGGCGTCGCGCCCTTCTGGGGCTTGTTTGATGCGAACAAGCAGCTCAAGACGGGCATCACCATTCCTGACTGCAGCCACAGGTAGGCGCGGTGCGCGGCGCGCGGCAAGACCAATACAGAATCGTTCATGGACCCTCTATCTATCACGTCTCCTTCGCCTTCATCTCCTCCATACTGCATTCATGACTCTCGTTCCTCGACCACTGTACACTATGTCCTGCCTCTCGCGCGCGCTCGCCATGCCAAGAAGATGAAGAATCTCGAATGCGATGATCTTGCGTCACTCATGACTGAGCACGGCGGGCGTGATGTGAGAGCGAAGACGAAGAGGGGCTCCGCCTCGCCTCACAAATGTCCGTTGCCCCGAGGCGGAGGCGGACCAGCGAGCAAATATCAGGGGTGCTTGTGACAACGACGTGGACGGATTTGCCTCAACCATGACACTCGTCGTGCATCGTATCTATCTGAGCATTCTCTCCATGCGAGCTCTGCGTCACCAATGACTGTTGAAAGTGAGTCGGCCTTTGCGTTGACATCGATCAAAGCGGCTCCTTCGCCCGGACTTTACGCGCTCAAGCCCGTGCGCAGCGGAAGACCGAGGCCCTTAGACACGAGCGTACGCGTGAGACTTCGCTGAGCAGTCGTCAAAATAGCTCCTTGACCCTCATTCCCAGCCTCTCTGGTTCTCAGCTAAGCGGGGCGAACGAGGCGGCTGGTTATCGTTACACGACGTCGAGTCAGCTCAGCTCACGACGAGTCAGGCCATCGTGCCCTCAGCGCTGCCCTAGCGCCCGCCCCGCCCCCGGCGGAGCGGAAGCGCAGCTCAGGCGAGATCTTACCTCGCGTTGCACCGTGCGATTTTTAGTGCCCGATCCTCCTCAGCTTACTACGACCGAACCAACCGCAACATCAAGTCGAAGACGGCCCGCTCTGGCTTTGAAGTACAAAAGGGAGCGGCTCACTTCAAGCCAGAGGCAGAAAGCATCACCCACTCCCACATTCGCAGCTCGCCCCGCCTTACGCTCCACCCAACTACATCGCCAGCTCCTCCGCCAGCATGTCCCACGTAGACATTCCTGAGCACCGCGACGGCTCCACCGTAGGCGTCGAGGTCCTTCCTGCCACCACGGCCGGCGCCGCGCTGCAGCCCACCCTCCACGACGACACGCGAGTCGGCTCTCCAACCTCGGAGAAAGAGAAGAAGTCGCCTTCCAGCGTGGCCGCCGCCGAGGGTGACAAAGAGCAGACCCAGCTCGACGTCGAATATCCCAAGGGCCTCAAGTTTGCACTCATCAATCTCAGCGTCAATCTGGTGGTATTTTTGGTGGCCCTGGACCAGACGATCGTGTCTACGGCCGTGCCCGTCATCACCAACGAGTTCAATTCGTTCAGCGACGTGGGATGGTACGCCTCGGCCTACCTCCTCACTTCGACCGCCTTCCAGCCCCTCTTTGGCCGACTGTACGGTTCTTTCAGCATCAAGTACGTCTTCCTGGCCTCCTTCTTCATCTTTGAGATTGGCTCCCTCATCTGCGCTGTGGCACAGGACTCGCCTACCTTCATTGTAGGCCGAGCTATAGCTGGGCTGGGTCTTGCAGGCGCTTATTCCGGCTGCCTCATCATTATCAGCGTGGTGGCCCCTCTACACATTCGTCCCCTCCTGACGTCACTCACAGGTGCAACCTACGGCATTGGCGGCACGATTGGGCCAATCATCGGAGGCGCCTTCACTTCGAGAGTTACGTGGCGATGGAACTTCTACATCAACCTTTGCTTCATCCCGTTGCTTGTCCCCGTCATCCTGTTCTTCCTCAAGACGCCTCCTCGGAAGCAAGAGCGAACTGTCGCTCAGCGGATCCTGCGCATCGACTGGCTTGGTACGGTTCTGATCTTGGCATCCCTGATCTGCCTTCTCCTCGTCTTTCAAGATGCCGGCATCAAGTACGCTTGGTCCGACTCCAAAGCTATCGGCCTCCTTGTGGGCTTCGTGGTCATCTTGATCGCCTTCATCATAGACCAATGGTGGATGGGCGAGCGAGCGACGATCCCCTTCAGGATCCTCAAGAACCGCACGGTGTGGGGAGGCTCTATCGTCAACTTTACGGTAGCATCCTGCTACTTTGGGTTACTTTACTTCCTCCCAATCTACCACCAGACGGTAAAGGGCACATCGGCCATTCGCTCCGGGGTGCTAATGTTGCCCTTCATCGTTGGAGTGATTATCAGCGTAACCTTACAAGGAGGCTTCACGAATGCCACGGGCCACTACATTCCCCTCCTCCTCGGCGGTACGCTCATCATGACGGCCGGCTCCGCCGCCCTCTACGCGCTCTCCCCGACCTCGGACGTGGCCCGCATCGCTGGATTGGAGATCCTCGCTGGCATTGGCCCAGGCCTAAGTTTCATGGTGCCTTTTACAGCCGTATCATCAATTCTTGATGTGAAGGACATCGAGATAGGCGCTGCCATCGTCATTTTCTGGCAAACTGGCGGCGGCACCGTCGCAACGTCGATGGCCCAGTCCATCTTTCAGAACAAATTCGTCCTGTATGTTCGACAAGTCCCGGGGGCCGATGCGGCTGCAATTCTTTCTAAGGGAGTGAGCGCTTTTCGAGCGACAACTCCCGCTGAACTCCTGCCTACGATCATTGACGCTGCAAACAAGGCGCTTGGCAAGATCTGGATCATGACCGCCGTGCTCGGCGGCGTGGCCTTCTTGTCGGTATTTGCGATGGATCTGAAGGGTAGAGTCGATGTTGAGGCCTCGAAGGCGGCCGAGAAGAATAAGAAGGAGAAGAGGCGCGGCTCGACGGATCCCGAGGCCGTAGACGCGACTGCGGTGGCCGCCTAATACCCCTCCTCACACCTTCTTGGCGACTACCGTCCAAGCTTTTTCTCATCTAGACTACGACACCAGATACCTAATCCCGCCTCCCCTCGCTTCCGCGACGTTTCATTCATCTCTCGCTGTTGACCATTCTCCCGCGACCTGTATTCGGCGCAATATCAGACTAGAATCATGAGCACTCTTTCCCAGATATGCGACTCGTATGCCTTTTCGTCTCTACTCGTGCTGGTCATCATCGACGATGAGTCCTCGTGGTGGCCGTGACTTCACGCTGCGCAGCCCCGCGCCTCAGTCCTCTCCGCGTCGCGCCTTTGCCGACGAGGCGAGCCGGCGTGCTCTCCGTCCCGCGCCCGGCAGATCGACTTCGCTTCCTTCGCTTCCTTACCATCGATCTGAAGGCCCACCGCAGCTTAGCCATGAACGTCAAGCAGTCTTCTAGACACATAGCATACTCATGCTGAAAGTCTCACTAGCTCAAATCTCGTCGATCACACCGCCCCCGCCTGATGCTCAGTCGCAGATCTGAACAATGAGGGAGCAAACCACGTGGCCAAGCGCCCGCGTGCCTGGCCCAGGCCGCCGCTCGCTCAGCTTTGCCTTCACATCCACTCGCTCCGCACGCAATCTCATCTAGAGCCGCCCTCTGCTGCGCTGCCGGCCAGCATAGCACAGCCACAGGTCATCGCTGTTGGCTCGCTGGCAATCAACATCTCGCCCGCCCGCCCCGCTGCTCCCTCTCTCCCCTCCTCACCATTGCAATTTGGGTATTGCCCCACGACTCGCTCACCATCGCCAACCTTGCTCAGCATCGCTGAAACGAAAACCACAGCACGCACCCCATCTTCTACGCTCCAGTCAGGTCTACCGCGCACACCGTACCACTCGGGCCGGGTCGACTCTCTCCCATTCCGGGAGGGTCAATCTGGCCCCATCGCCCGCACCAAATTCTCCTGATCACCACGGCTGCGCATCAAGACGGCGAGGGCTGAATGATGCCTGCCACGGCGGCGAGGATAGAGTACAAGCTAAGCACCATCAAGCTTGCGCCTACTATCTGCTCTGAGGGAGGAGCCCGGATTTAGTGGCTTAAGAGGTGAGCTTGTTGACGAGCACTTTCGAGTCTCTCCTCGCCCACGCAACCTCCCTGACCTTTCCATCCCCCTGTCCCCTCGGCCCCGCCGCCCAGGCCCTCTATGCTCGTCGCAAGCCTTCGTGTGCACCATCAAGCCGGCAGGCGGGACCGCTGCGCACGGACGCCACCGGCCCTGTCAAGTCGAGCAAGTCCTTGTGCTCTAGACGAGGCGTACAGCAGCTCCCCGCAAGTCGAAGTCCTCGTCCAGCTCAGCATCGGCTCTTTCCTCGAGCCAAGTTCCGCAGCTGTGTCCTTCCCCGACCATGGCGACCGCCGGTGAGTCTTATCTCGCCTAATCTCGCATCCACTGCAGGTGCTGATCGTCGTCTTCCTCTCGAATCCTAGGCCGATCCTCCTCGCCTAGTATCGAGAGCGCTTCTTACGACGTTTCAGTGGCTTCGCTTCCCAAAGGGACCATCTAGACCGTAGCCAAGGATCCTCCCGACAGCAACCACATCGTCTCGATCCATGTTGCCAAGGGGAAGCGTCAGGCCTTGCTTAAGATGCCTCTCGCTTCCTTCACCGCGTATTGCATCCATTGCGGCCCCGGCCGTTGCTTTCTCGCCGAATCGCAAAAGTCGACGGAGCAAGTCAACAGCCAGCAAGGCTGCCACAGCGGCGCGAAAGGCGCGTGACATCCTCGCCAAGCTTACCAAGGCCCTCACTGCCGCGCAACAGCAGCGCGCCAATGACTAGAGGAGCAGGCAAGTACCATCGCAAGCCCAGCGTACGAGTCACGATGACAATGCGCGATCTTCAGCGGCTGCTACTGCCATCGCTGGTTCCAGCGAGGATCACGTCGCCACGCTGAAGCCATGCGCCAGTCTTGGACGGTTTTTGGGCGGTCCCCTCCTGCGAACCAAAGCTGGGGGATACCTCTCTGCCTCCCAGCTGGGCGAATCCTTTAAGGCAGCATGCAGAGCTGTTGGGCTTGGCAAGGTTGGCAGCCTTCACGCTTTTCGCCGAGACTTCGCCCATCAGCTCGAGATCGCTCGTGGCTCTGGCGCCGCTCGAACCGCTCTACATCACGAGCAGCAGCACGATGTGCTCCACAATGATTATACTGGAGGCATCACAAACATGGATGTCATCGGTCTACGCAGCGCGGAGGGCCTGACGGGCGGCGAGAGAAGCGCGCTCGCTCAGGCGGGCTACTGGGAGCGCAGCCTGCAGAACGCGGGCATTCAAGCTCTGACGGACAAAATTGCGGCTTGTGGCAATGCGGGAGTGGACGGCTTTGCGGGACAGAGCATCCCAAAGAGTCGTCAGAGGACAACTCGCAGAGTCCTGACTTGGAGTGAGCGCGTCGCTGAGGCTCAGGGCAACGATGCTGCTTTTGCCAAGGACCTGGAGGCACATGCCGACATGGCGGAGGAGACGCTGAACCTCACGCCGGAGGATATCAAGAATCGATTCAAGACGGATACGATTCTAACCTTCTCTGCTGCGAGTGGTCGTAGCCTCGCTCACCTCCACCGCAACTTAAAACAAGCAAGCACGACCCAGGCTGCCGTGGCGGCCGACAAGGGGCGCAAGATAGTCAAGAAGTTGACGGATGCGCTGACAGCAGCCCAGAAGCGACATGCCCGACAAGCGTCATCGAGTATGGCTCGCCCCGCGACTGACCATGCAGATGATTAGGGACCACCCGCGGCTGGCCCGTCCTATGCCAATTCCAGCCCGAGCTGCTAGAGCAGGCGAGCCACTTCGTCAATGCGCTGGAGGGAGAGGGGATTGCTGCCCTGTCGAGGCAGATGGCGGGAGGGACAATCGAGCCTGACGGCTCACTGTCCTTCGAGGCCCGACCTCACCGCAACAAGCGCCTCCCTGTTCCCGCCTGGGAGGAACGAACCTCTGCCGCGCTTCAGGCCAACGAGGACGATTTTGCCGCCAAGCACAAGGCATGGGAGGCAGCAGCCGAGGAAATGCTCGCTACTGTCCCGACCGATATGCCGTTTGGCCGGCACCACGTTTCATCCTTCACGAAAGACACCGTCAAAGTCCTGAGGGGTCTGCAGAAGAAGCTCGTGGGGAGGTCCGACGGCGATGCTCGCCGCAGCACCGAGCGCGCCCTCAGCCTCGCCGAGAAGTTGAGCGCGCAGGTGGTACAAAAGCTGCGCAAGGACCGCGCGAAGGCACAATCGGGGCAGGGACCGCAGAGCAAGCGGGCAAGGCAAGAGCTGGGAGAGGACGATGTCGAGGCTCACACAAGCGAGTCTCACATCAAGGCGCGCAGAGCCCTCAAGGCGCTGCGCAAGGGGACGACGGGGTTCATCCACAACGTCGCCATGTGCCCAACGAGAACTCAAGCAAGTCTCACGTAGCCGCTCAACGCTTGCTCCGCAACTTCAGGCGCGCCAATGCCCAGCGAGTCGCCAGCATCGCGCACACCTACGGCGGAAGAAGCACCGGAGGCGACACGTCGAGAACCGGCGCCGCGCCGTCTCCTTTCGACGAAGAGCAGAGTGACGCCGAGGAGCTGAGAAGCGATGGCGAGGAGATGGTGAGCGACGGCGAGGAGATGGGGAGCGACGGCGCGGAGGAAAGCAGCGAGGACGATTTCGAGCCAGACGCCAATGTAGATCGTCAGACCATGGGTCGACGAGCTGCACGAGAGCCCACCAACTGCAACCCTCTCGGAGATGGATCGAGTGGCAGCGAAGGCAGCGAGGCTCATTCAACCTTCAAGCTAATCACGGATGCAGGGTTTGGCGATCAGTCCCCGTTTGTGACTGCGGCGGCACGCCGCGGCATGATCGCGTACCTGGTTGCCCTGCGGGAAGGTCCAGAAGGTTTGGAAAAGGTCGTCGATATCATCCACTTCCTTTGCCACTGCACCTTCTGCGAGTGGACGGCCAATTTCGGCCCCCCGCGCCACGGAGCCTGGTCCCGCCTGCTCGACCCTGATGCTGCGTCCGTCAACTAAAGGCGCTACGCCATCAGGCAGCACATCAGGCAGCAGCATCCGGACCTCTACGCCGCCATCAGGATGGGCCGTCAGATCAGCGAGCGTGCCTTCGCCGGTCCAGGCTTGCCCGTTCCCATGCCCAGCCTCGTCGATCATCACGCTCCAGACGTGGCGGCGCAATTTGCCGTGCCGTTGGAGCCGGGGCAGAAGGGAACAGTCGAGGCAGCGAAGGCCATTCAATGGGCGACGCCGATGCTCTCCCTTCTCAAGCCAGAGGCGGATGGGCATCAAAGGTAGAGGGAGGTAGCAGAGGAAGTGTTGGTGAGAGAGACGGCGGGCCTGACTTTCGGGCATGACCTGGGTGACAAGGGGCACCACTTCACGGGTGCCGCTCGCTGGGCTCAAGGGCGCGAATGGCCCGTGGCTCCGCCCAGGAGGACGATCACCAAGGTCATAATTGAACGCCTGATCACTCAGCATTTCGCCCAGGAGAAGAGGTTCCGAGAAGGTGGGCCGATCCCTCTGGTGGCGACGGTCTGCACTGCACCCTCGGGCACCACGACGACTGACCGCAGCAATATGGTAAATGCGATTACGCCGCGTCTAGACTCCAAAGCCAACGTCCTTCTTACTCTGATTGGAGCCGCTCTGTACGCTCAACCGTTCGCTGCAGGGCATGAGAAGCCCATCGAAGAATGCATCGCCTCACTGCTCGTGCAGGCGAGTCTGCCACCTGCTTCAACGGCACTCACCATCCTCGGCACCGCTCATCTCGCAAGTCACAAAGCGTCCGAGAATATCAAAGAGGCTACGACAAAGGCCGTCAAGGATATCGCAGAGGCCTTCCCGGCAATGAGCACTGCTGCGTCTCGCCGCCAGCGCGATGTACTGTAGCCGCCGATCTATCACGGAAGGCTGACTACGAGCGGGAGACCGACCAGGAGAGGACCGGCCGGATTGAGCCGCTCTGGTGCGGTCGGACAGAAGACCATCGACTTCATGGACAGGGTACGCGGGAGCAGCGCGGCGTGCTCTCGCTTCTCCCTCCCCTTCCATCCGCTCCTCTCACTCGCTGTTCCGCTCAAATTCTCCTTCCTCCGGCCTCTCACGCGAAGACAGATGTACACGCCGCCGTCATGTCCTCATCGCGACGCCCACGAACTGCGAGCAATTACCCACCACTCCTGAATGAAGACGTCACAAAAGACATGTCGGACAAACAGCCAACCGAAAGCCCCGAAGCTTCGCCCCGCAAGTCGAGGCCCGCCAAGGGCAAGGGCAAGGCGACGTCGCCAAACGGCGGAAAGGAGATGAGCGATGCTGACCGCGTCGCCTTCCAAGCGCTTCATCGCGTGAGTGTCGCTCGGCACTCACCATCTCGTCACTGCAGTCCGCTCACCATGACATGCTCCGCTTCTCCCACCTGCAGAGCGCACCTGCGATGACCAACCAGACGATGACAATGTTTGGTTGGGCCCAGCTGGAGGGCACGGTCCAGCAGACGACCCTCCTTGGCCTTGGCGTCAAGCTCCTCGCGGCGAGGGCCAAGGCTGAGATCACAGGAGAGCCCCTCAGCAGCCACATCGACGTTGCCCAAGTCGATGCGATCCAGGTCAAGGCCGACGAGATCCTCGCGGCGATGCGAGAGGAAGAGCGACGTCTGACGACGCACTCGCCTCGCACGCATGCCCTGCGCCTCTGGCAGCGCATCTTGGACTCCGGCCTTTTCAAGTCCTCTGTGGCCGCTCTGGACAAGGTCGGTGACAAGGTCGCCAGCACCTTCACTCGCCCTTCCCCCCCTCCTTCTCCTGCCGGCCGCAACGCCGACGCTGGCCCCTCAAAGCCAGCGAAAGCGCACAAGAGGCGCCGCCAGAGCGACGAGTGGGTCCGCATAGAGCAAAGCCAGGAAGTGAAAAAAGTGGGATGGTTCTGGGAGTCGACGAGAGTTGCGCGTTGCGCCCGAAGTAGCAAGTCAGGTCGTAATGGGCCAGCTGTACCCTTAAGTGGTACGCTGCACGGCCAATCCGATGCTACGAAAGAAGGGAGCAAGCCAGAATAGAAAAGAGGCTCGCTCTGCAATGAAATGTCAATCGCTTGTTGCTTTCCCTCCATCCTATTACATCTCTGCCTTGAACGTCGGTCCCCGCTGATCTGCCAGCCCTTGACAGCAGGTAGCTGGGCCTCGTTCTGCGTGAGCGTGTGTAGAGCTCTGGTGACGTGATACAGTGGAGTTGGTGACCTCACCGGGGGATGTCACTGCATCACATCGTTACTGCCGTTCGGAAGAGTCGCGAGTGAGAGTGATGTTGTACGGTGAGCGATTGCGCAGTAGTGCAGGCAATGCATCACGGTCAACGAGCCAGGCACAGCAGACAAGCCAGAGACTGCAGCAAGAGAGGAGGAGAAGCTATGATGATTGGAGACGTCCTGCAAGAGCGTAGGGACAAGACATCGGACGAAGACAAGCTGTAAAAGGACATGACTATGAGCGTGCATGCTGACGAGATGAGGTATGGGTGTGAGGATCTGTGGTATGGCTAGTGACGCAAGAAATGTTGACGGACGGACCGTTGCGAGACCGAGGAAGGGACTTGGCGATGCCTTACTGCTTGTCAAGATGCCTTGCGCAGGATTTCGTCGACGGCGCAGCTCTCACTGAAGGCAACGACTGTGCACCATTCGTCCCGGATCGCTCCTTGCTGTCCGAGATGCTGGAGGAACGGGCCTTGCCAGGCTTGGCAACCCTGAAGACAGCAACGATCGACTTGACGGGTCGGGTGCCAATCAACCGCTTCCACAGTCGAGAGGCGAACTTTGGTAGGCCAAAGCGTCGGTGGCGACGTCGCCTCTCGACAAAGCGACGGGAGGGAGCGCTGTTCATGGTGGCCAAGGCTTCAACCTCTTGAGCGCTAAGGAGGTTGAGCACCGGTTCCCGGCTCAGTCCAGCCGTCGCCAAGGCCTGCAGCACCATGGACGTGCCGGCAACGCGAGCATTGAACGCCAACTCAGCCTCCGACCGGGCCCAGGCGAACGCAAAAGCAATTTCTTCGGCCGTGAGAGGCTCCTCCTGCCGGAGCGAAGAGGCATCGAGCGGGGTCAGTAGGGTTCACCGTAGAGTCCGTCGCTGAGCCCGAGCACTCACTTGCTGGCCGGTGTGGACGCTGCTGCCCTCCGTGTCAGTGTCAACAGTTGGGGTAGACGCCTGATCAGACGACGACGGCAAGATGCGGGCCATGATGATTGCAGTAGAGCTTTGTAGATTATCCTGAGTCGTGATAGCGTGGAACAGGAGAAGAAGATCGGGTGGGAGAAAAAGAAAGAAGCGGGCCGCCGCCTTTCGCTCATCAAGGCCGCAACAACGGACTGGAGCCACGACGCGAGCCCGCCGTACGACCTGGGTGCTCCATGTGCAGCGCATGCTCTGATGATGCTCTCGAGAAATTTTGTTTCCTAGCGAATTAGCACCTGCTTCATCACCGCACAGTGCTGCTGAGCATGCAAATGGAAGCTGCTCTGCTGACACAGGTGCGACGGGGTCTTCGTTCTCAGAAATGGAGGGGTGTGTGCTGAATCCCACGCTTAGCTGTTGCTTCAACTCAAGTCAACGAGACTGCGGTCAAGGGACCAGATCTAGACGGCGGTGAAGCAGATCAGACTACCTCCGATGGATCTGACGTACAATGGCGGCGGGAGGGCGCCTTGGAAGTTCGTCGAGAAGGATGGAGAATGAACAAAGACGCTTGCCAGTGATTGGCTACGGGAAGAAAAGGGTGGAGTGTATGCTGCAATGGCTCGGAGGACAGGACGAGAGGATGTCCAGGGAAAAAGGAGGCGTCTCGATAAGGAATATCGAATGAGTAAGGAGGCGTCGTGCCGCCCTGACCAAGAAGCTGACGCTTTTGTTCGTCTTGGCTTCTGCGACGAAGTCCGAGAGCGAGGCGACGCGAGGTCTTCCTTGAGTCATCGAGCACTTCGACCAAAGTAGAGCACTATTTTCAGCGCGGATGGCCGCCCTGCTATCATTGCTGTACGTCGCAGCCATCGATTCCAACCATAGGATGGTCTGAGGGAGACAGAGGCTGGCCAATTGTACGCATGTTTGAGGGGCGCAGCATCTCATTGGGCATGAGCAGCGGACGTGTTTTCGGAATCGCCGGGAGCCAGAGCTTGAGGTAAGTGAGGACCGCCTGATTCAGAGGGGTGCTGATCGTCTGTGCGCATATGTGCGAGGCCAAAACGGCGGCGAAGACGATCCCATGCACGAAGCAGGCGGGAGCGTGGCGAGTAGTCACGAAGACGGCAGCCTTCGTCCTCGTACTTCTCCACAAGAGCTTGGCAATGATTGAACCGGGCCTCTAGCACCGAGAGCGGAATGATCTCTTGAAGAGGTCTCTGCTGTATCTCGGCAAGGGCTCGAGCACACTGCAGCTCACAGTCCATGGCCAGCAGGTAATTGGCGTCGGACGAGCTCTCGAACCGTGCCATCGCCAACAGAGCTCGCTCACCGGCACGGGTAAAGGGTAGGCTCTGGAGCGAGGACGGTCAAGAGTAAGCAGAGAGCAGCGAGGGACTGGTCTGGGCTGGCGAAGAGCATTACCTACATTGTGCAGTCGCCCTGCTCCAGCAGACGGACTTCGCACCGCGTTCATAGCGGCAGCGGTGGCTGAGCTGAGGGCGGCGGTGGTCGACGTCTGGCTCGCTTGAGCGGCCATTGGCTGGCCACGAGGTGCTGCAGACATCGAGAAGTGAGGTCGGCTCAATCTAGGTGTGTATATGCTGACGATTAGAAGGTCGGATGTACGAGAATAGGCAGAGAGTGAAGGAACAGGAATGATGGATGCGAATCGCCCCAAGTCGACTGATCATGGGCCGAAACGCGGCTCGAAATGCGCCTCGTGAAAAAGTGCCGATAAGCGGCGGAGCATTGGGAAGAGAAGTCGGTATGATTATCGTAAACGACCAAAGGGACAAAGAGAATCAATGTCGTTAGCTCATTGAGCGTGAATGGCCGCTCCACTGGCCCACCCCCCTCACACCCTCTGAATCGGCTTGATAACTGCTCCCGGCTTGGTCGCAAGCACCTTGGGCATCGTGAGCCTCTGGTTCTGCGTGAGCGTATTCCACTCCCTGCCCAAGGGTTGCTCGCGGGCAGCATTGTACTGCTTCGCTGACGTGTAGGGGTAGGGCCTGTGCGCGGCGAGAAGAGGAGGCGGTCAGCGACAGTCACGACTGAGTGCCACGCCGGTACGTACAAGTCTTTCACCTGATACTTCTCCGCCTTCTTGTCCTTTCGCTCATTAATGATCACGTTCGCCATGCCCGCATCTTTGCGCTTCTCCTTGTCCAAACCCGGCGTAACCGTCTTCTTCGCCGCGCGTGAGGCGGCCGTACCGCTCTTTCGATTCTTCTTGATCCCCTTGCCACCCCACGATCCCCAGCCAGGCAGGCTCGCGGTCTCCTGCTCTTGCGGTGCATCCTCATCTTCTACGCGTGCCTTTTGCGCAGCAAAGTCTGCCGCAACGTCGTCTCCGGCAAAGGCCTCGGCGATGAGGTCGCGTTGCGTGAAGGCGGTGCGCGGGGCACGACGGCCAGGAGCGGACATCTCCACGGGCTGATCCTCGTCGCTGTCACTGCCGTCCTCGTCGGGCTGCTGCACAGCCTTCTTCGCCGACTTGGGCGCCGCAGCACCCAGCATTGCTTCCGGATCAATATCGAGGCGTCGATCGTCTTCGTCTGCCTCTTTGCGTGTGGCATCGTGCTTGCTCTTGCGCTTCTCGAGCTTGGAGGCAGACTTTGCTGCAAAGGTGGAGGTCGAAGAGGTGGCGGTGGGCTTGTGGGCGCGCTTTGTGGTATCTGCGACGAGCCAAGGGTTGGATGCTGGAGTGGCGTCTTCGCGCGCGGGAGGGGGCGGAGAGGGGCTGCGAGATGGTGAACGAGCGGGGGCGGGCTCGACGGCAGGCGCTGCCTTCGCCGCTGCCTTGCCCGCTGGCTGGGCGATTGTTTTGCTCTTGCCCTCCGTAGGCGCAGCCTTGAAGACGCGGCGACCGACCACTGCTTGATCGCCCAAATCGTCCTCATCCTCATCGCTGCCGTCCTGCCCCGCCATCTTGCGCAGGTCCGACTCAAGGTCATCTCGCACCTGCTGCGTAGCCTTGTCCTCCCTATTCCTCGCATCCTGCATAAACTTCATGTTCCAGACGCCCTTCTTGCTGCCCTCGGCCCCCGCATCTCGCTCCTCTTTGGCGTCGAGAGTGCGCAGCTCGTCGTATGCCGCACGAGCAGGATCTGCGTTGCTCTCAGCGTCGCTGCCACTCTCACCCTCGCTACTCTCATCACCGCGCCCCTCCATCCTTCGCCTGAGCTGCTGAGCCTTTTGCAACTGCTCATTCAAGGCCTCGCGTGAGTAGTCATCACCGCCACGCTTGCCCAGCTGCTGCTTTGCCCACTTTCCCGTGTTCTTGTGCTTGAGCGTCGCGCGTTCTTGTGCCCTCTCACGTTCGTGCTTCAAGCGTTCCTCATCATCCTCGCCGTCTTCGCTCTCACCCTCTAACAGCCCCGCCTCACGCAGCTTGGCCCTCTCCCTCTCTCGATCCTTGCGCGCAATCTTTCTAAATGTCTTGCTCTTGATCTTGCTTACTCGCTTAGCCTTTTGCTCCTGCCTGAACATGAGGTCGCGCATCTTCCTGAGCTCATCGCGACGCTTCTGCTGCTCCTGCGGTGTGAGGTGGCGCATGGCGAGCTCCTCATTCTTGGCGATCTGAGCCTCGGACATGCCTTCGGCCTGCAGCAAGGCGTCGACGTCCTGCTCGAGGGCGTTGGATGGCTTGAAGGATGCGGCGAGCTGGGCAGTCGAAGGTTTGGAAGGGCGGGACGTGTCCGGTTGGAGTGGGAATGAAAGGTGCTCAGCCTCGCGCAGTCGCTTGATGGTTGGCTGCCACTTTTCTGCCTCCTGGCGTGAGAGATCGTACCCTGCTGAGCGCTGCAAGCGATCCTTGACTACGTCGGGCAGAGGGGCGGAGAGGGCACCACCACCGCGCTTAGAGGCTACGGGCTGCTTGTCGTTGCGTGCGGTGCCGCGCAGAGCCTTGGTGCTGTTGAGCAGGGCGCTGTGATCGCCAGCCTGAGCTCCAGAAGAGAGTGGGGCAAGAAGGTCGTCCAAGGCGAGGTTGCCGCGTGAAGGGGCGGCATACTCTGATTCGGGGCCAGCTTCGGTGCGCGATGAGAGGACACGACGGCGCCGCTTGGTGGGTAGCGCGTCGTCCCGATCTTCGTCGTCTCCTGCGCGCTTAGACGGCTGGGCGTACGAGGTGGCGAGGCTGGACAGGTCGCCATGCTCTCCATCTTCGGACTCGTCATCGTCCTCGCCGCTCTCTTCGTCCTCGGAGCCACTCGCGCCGCCATCCCCGCCGAGCATCGTGCTGAGGTCGACCATGCCAGCGTCCTCGTCGTCCTCGCCCTCGTCCTCCTCTGCTCCTCTTCTACGATCTGAGGCAAACGTATAGTTGCCGTACTGTTCGTCATCGCTCTCCCCAAACGCTTCGTCACTCTCAATGTCCGAATCTTCGTCATCGCTGCCCAGCTCCTCGTCTGTGCCAATGACTCCACCTCGAGCGTCATCCGAATCCTCGCTATCGTCGTCTGACCCTGCTGGACGTCTTCGCCTGCCCATCTCTTCGTCTTGGTCCTGATCGGTTGCTTGCTGTGCTCTCGCAGCCACTCTCCCCTGCTTCCCTCTACGCTTTGCATCCTCTTGATCCACCGCATAATCGTAGACGTCGTGAATGGTGCGCGGCTTGGATGGTCCAGCCTCGTTGCGCGGGCGTCTGTTATTCGCCTCGCCCTTGAAGTTGTTCGTCGCCTTTGCTGGCGCTCTACCGTTGCGGCGGGCCATGATTGCGATGCTGCGTGACGATGGAGTGGTTGGAGGAAGTGCAAAGGTGGATTCAGCTCGCGCTTCCGTCGACGCCCTCGACGACTGAAATTTGCCACTGGGCCCGCGGCAGGCAAGACGGACGGATGTCGCATTCAATTGGCGGCATTCATTCAGGATTGCTTCCTGCGCTTCTCGCACTCCTCGCCATCTTGCAATGGCAGACCCAGCTGCGGCCACGACAGAGTATCTCTCACAGCTTCAGGCCGCGCTTCAGCCACCCACGAAGCTAGCCTCCCAGCTGCCAGCCGCAGAGGATGTCGCTTTCCATCGCTCAATCGACAAGAAGGTGGCAGCTGCGTATGATCAGGAGAGCTCAAATCTATTGGACACGATCAACAGGCTGACGGCGTGGGCTGGCAAAAGTCTCAAGGCGCAGGGCAAGCAGCGAGCAGAGAGCGAGGATGACGATGAAGAGGAACAGGGTCACGCGCCCTTTGCTCGCATCTCGGACATCGTTGACAATTTGCTCGAACGAGCAGACGTGGCAATGGATGAATACTCAGCCCCGCCTCAGTCCTCAATGCCCTCCCGTGGCCCACTCTCGCATATGTCAACATCGACATCAGCATTGCCAAAGGTCGGCAAGCTCCCCGCCAACATTCTCAATGCGCCCATGGATCCCCCGCAGCGCACATTTACTCTCCAACCAGACAACAGCGCTGATACGATGTGGGATCGCCCGCTCACGATGGGCAAGCCAAACGCCCTCCCACGCTCGCGCTCTCCTACTCCACCGTCATCCTCAGCAGCCTCGACAGCCATCGTCCGTCAAGGGATGTACTGTGCAGAGGGGGATCCTCAGCTAAACCCTTATTACCACGAGATCTTCAATCAGCCGCTACCCACATTCATCTACCAGCCACCAAGCGAGGATGAGCTCAAGGCGCCACCACCCATCGATCCGGAGGTGCCGCAGGGAACGGCGGGCGTGCCATTCACTTGGATCGATACGGCCGAGGGAGTTGCCGCTTTGGCCGCCCACTTGAACGAAGACCGCGTCAAGGAGATTGCAATCGACCTTGAAGCGCATGCGTACCGCTCATATCAGGGCATCGCCTGCTTGATGCAGCTCTCCACGCGATGGGGAGACTACGTTCTCGACCTAGTCAATGACTCCGTGCGCACATCCATCGAGTCCTTCAACACCTCCTTCACCCACCCTGACAAAATCAAGATCCTCCACGGCGCAGAGCACGACGTCCTCTGGCTTCAGCGAGACTGCAACCTCTACCTGGTGAACCTCTTCGACACCTACCACGCTACCAATGTTCTTGGGTTTCCCGGCCACAGCCTTGCCTTCCTGCTAAGCAAGTACTACGACTTTGAAGCGGACAAGCGCTACCAGTTGGCCGATTGGAGGTTGCGACCCATGCCGAAAGAAATGGTATACTATGCGCGCAGCGACACGCACTCGCTCATCTACGTGTATCAGCGATTGAGAGGCGAGCTCCTTGCCGCGGGTGGGAAACAGGCGATGGATGAAGTGTTTAGACGGTCGAAAATCACGGCTGCGCGCCGTTATGCCAAGGAGGTTTGGGACGAAGAGGGAGACAGCCGTGATGGATGGCGAAGTATTTGGTCGCGCATGGGTGGGTTGGAAGCTGTAGGGACGTGGGAGAGGAGAGAGGTTGCTAAGATGGGCAGGACAGAACGCCTCTTCCGCCGATTGCATCGCTGGAGGGATGGAGTGGCGCGCGTGGAGGATGAGAGCCCAAAATACGTGCTGCCCACGCAAGCATTGCTCAACTTGGCGTCGCGCGCTCCGATGACGAAGAGCGAGGCGTTGGCGGTGTTCACTCCGGGAACACCCGCTGTCAGGAAGAGGAGCGGCGAGGCCGCCAACATCATCAAGGAGGAGGTACTCGCATGGGAGCAGGCGCAGAAGGAGTTGCGAGAGCAGAGGGAGAAGGAGTTGCAGGAGGGCGCGGCGCCGGTTGCGCAAGATGGCAGCGACGCAGAGGATGTGGGGATGAGCATAGACGAGCCAGCGCCGCAGCCGCAGCCCGAGCCCGCACCCGCACCCACCCCAGCCGCCGCAGTGGCACCAGCTTCGCCGGTCATTGAGTCGCTCTGGTCATCGCCGAGCGGCTCGTCGACCTCTTCACCGCTGAGAAGGAAGCAATCTGGCCTCTTCGGCGCCACGCTCCGCCGGCAAGAGCAGGCCCACGCGCCGTCCCCTCTACGCGACTACGTCTCGAGCAGCTTGAGGAGCATTCTTGGCGGGCAGGCTCAGGCGTCAAGCAGCGCGGTGGCAGCAGAGCCGGCCGCGGAGGATGTCATGATCGAAGAGGCACCTGCTGCTGCCCCTGTCCCATCGGCGGCGAGCCCCTCAGCGGACGCTACGCCCGAGTCTGAGGACGACGCCACCGAAGTGCAAGTCAAGCGCAAGAAGGACAAGACCAAGAAGCCCAAGTGGTCAGCAGAGGAGAAGCGGAAAGCGCGAGAAGGGCGTGAAGCTGCTGCTGCTGCTGCCGATGGAGATGCGCCTGCTGTCAAGAAGCGTCGCACGGGCGCCGATGAGGCTGCCGAGGTGAAGCCCTTCGACTATTCCAGCTCTACGTCACTCCTTGATGCCCCTCGTACGCCATTAAGTGGCAGCGCTGCGGCTGACAAGAGGGCGAAGAAGCAGCAAAAGAAGAAGGACGAGGCTGCCGCTCGAGCGGCGGGTGCGGCATCCAAGGGGCCGGAGCGGTTTGCGGACGCTAGGCAGCCGAGGGATAGGAGTACGCTGGGCAACGGTGTGGGCAAGAGTGTAACATTTAGTTGAGTATGCAATGTGTGGGGCGAGACCATCCAATGTGACGTTATGGACATGTAATCAAGCATAGACATTGTTGACGTCCACCTCGAATGAAGGTAGCGCGGACGGCGACCAAGAGGCCGACGTGCTGCACCCCGCGCTCCCCGCTCGGCGTCCAAACGCCGGACGATGTGGGGGTGGGGTACGGGTGCAAAGTGAAGTGAAATGAAATCGTGTTTCAGACATGACATGTGACCCCTTTGCCCTCTCTTTCTTGCCCTCACAACCACCATCATCATCCAGCCCAAAGCTTACGCCATGCTCGCTCGAGCGATCAGGCCCACATCTCTGGCTTCACGCGGCCTCACACGCTCTAGCGCCACATCCAGCCTTCGCAGCATCAACACAGCCGCGCAATCGGCGCCTACGCCCGCGTCGAGTGGCTCAATAGCAGACGTCTTCGCAACCCTCTCTGGCGGCTCACTCGAAGATGCTCTCCCCCCACGCTTCTCCCAGCTCAAACGCCAGATAGTGAATAGCGAGCCGGGCTTTCAAGCTCACCTTGAGCAGTCATGGCGTACATTACTACCGCGTCTCTCCTCGGAGCTAGACGACATCTCACGTCTGCAGCAGCAAGTCTTCCCTAGCATCGAAGCAGGGCAGGAGCTCGACCCTTCTGCAGTGGCCGAGGTCAAGAAAAGGGGGGTCGTAGTAGTCCGGAACGTCGTCCCTTCCTCTCAAGCTCTCGAGTGGAAAGACTCGATCCGTCGCTACGCCTCCTCCAACCATGCCACGGGATTCCCAGCCGATGATCCTCAGGTGTACGAGCTCTACTGGTCACGCGCTCAAGTGGCCGCTCGCTCCCATTCGGAGGTGTTGAGGGCCTCGAGAGAGATGCTCAAGATGTGGCATCGTCCTGCAGGAGAGGAGGAGGGGGAGGAGCTGGGAGTGGAACAGTTGGCTGATATGGAGACGCCGTTGTGTTATGCTGACAGGCTGAGGATACGACATCCGGGTGATGCCAAGTTTGCCCTAGGCCCACACATCGATGGTGGAGGAGTGGAGAGGTGGGGTAAGTCCTGCGCGTTCCTAGCTTCGGCCAGGCCGTACAACCATACTGACTCGTTGCTCCTCCCCCCACTCCCCCCCCCCCCCCCATCCTTCCCTCGCCACTCACACGCAGAGGACCCAACCTTCCTCTCCATCTGGCGGGACATTCTCTCCCCTCGCGGCCAAGGGTGGACTCGATTCGACAACTGGTCTTTGGGCCCCCGAGGTGAACGCATGACGGCTCGAACGGCAATGTATAATGGACCTGGGCAATGCTCCGTCTTCAGACCATGGCAAGGCTGGCTTTCCCTCTCGCACACCGGCCCCAATGAAGGTACTCTGCGCGTGCTTCCCAACCTGAAGGAGGCCACGGCGTACATTGTGATGCGTCCCTTCTTCGAGGCAGTACGACCGCGCGAGGCGTGTGGGTCTACTGAGGAGTACCTCGACGCTGGCAATTGGCGCTTCGATGGGCAGTCGGCCCGATTCCCAGGCTGCTCCCTTGGACATAATATCGAGCTCTCCTCAGCCACGCACCCTCATCTACGCCTGGATTCCTCCATGATTTCGCTCTGCGACGTGCAGCCAGGTGACATGGTGCTATGGTCGTGTGACGCGGTTCACGCCGTTGAGAGCAGGCATGCAGGACGGGGAGATTCGTCAGTAATGTACATCCCAGCTATCCCGCTCACCGCCAACAACTGGCGATACGTCCGCGCTCAGGCTGACTGCTTCAAGCAGGGAAAACCACCGAGCGACTTCCCTCAGGGGCAGGGGGAGAGCAACTTCACACAAGCAGGGGGGAGGGCCAAGCCCCAGGACGTCAGCAATGACATAGCCCGCACAGCGATGGGACTGGAAACGCCTCCAAATGTCGAAACGGCAGACGAGGGGACGAAGAAGCTTCGAGCATGGTGTGCTGGAGAATAAATGTGAAAATGTAATTCCGTGAGCAAAGCAGGCAGTGATGCTAGGCAAAAGCTGAGTGACTAATGGATATCAGAGCTGGGTGAAAGAAGACGAAGAGAAAGAGCAAAGACAGTGTTCGTGGTTCGTGGACTCGCGCATGCCAACTGCACCGACGCCCGCTTAGTTGACCTCAATGAGACCGGGGCCGGCGACGGTCTTGTCAGCGACGGCGGCGGCGCTGTCGAAGGGACCGGCCGAGGTGGTGAGGGCGGCGAGGGTGAGACCGTTGGAGAAGCCGGCGTCGAAGGGGAACTCAGCCTGGAAGGTAGCCGAGTCGCCCTTCTTGCTGACCGACTTGATGGGGACGACGACGGGCTTGTTGACACCGCTGATGTAGACGATGTGGTTGGCCTGGGCCGAGGCGTCAGAGTAAGTGGTAGTGTAGTCAAGAGTCATGTTCTTGGCCTGAGGAGTAGTGGTGGGGGTGAGGAGCTTGAAGCTGGGCAGGCCAATCTCCGAGACGTTGGACGAGGCCGAGCACGAGTTGGGAACGAGGAAGTTCTGCGCAACAGCGTTGAAGGCAAAGGCGCCCGAGGAGTAGGTGAGGAAGGGAGCGGCAGAGGGAGTCTTGCGCTGGATGAGGCGGAAGGCACCGTCCTGCTCGCCCTCCTGGGCGATAATGGAGCCTACGAGGGGGACGAGGCCCGAAGCGGCCTGGCCACCGTCGAGAGCAAAGGTCTGCTGAGCCTCAGAGAGGGTGCCGAGGACGACGTCGGTGAAGGTGGCAGCAAGAGCGATGGCCGACTTGACTGCAAGCGCGAAGCGTTGGGAGGGGTGGCGTCAGTTCAACTCTGAGAAGACTTTGCTGCGTCACGGGGTCGCATAAACTCACAGTCGGTGGCGGGGAACTTGTAGTTGCAGGCGCCAATCGTAGAGGCACCAGCGCTCTTCAAGATGGCGTTGGCACCAGCTGCGTGGAGCTCCTCCTGCGCACGGATGGCAGCGAGCGACTTGACGACGTAGTCCTTGTCGAGACCACCGAAGTCGGTGTAGCCCTCCTTGCCGGCGACAACGTTGTCATAGAGGGTCGAGAAGTAGGAGACCTCGAAGATCTCGTTGACGGCAATGAGCTGCAGAGTGGCGATGGCGTCCTTCTTGAGGTCGGTGGGAAGGGCCGTGTTGGGGAGGGTGCCACCAGCCGTCTTCTGCGTGTGGGCGAGGTTTCCAGGCTTGATGTTGGGGAAGCCGTTGGGCAGCGAGAAGGGGGCGGCAGCGGCGAGGCCGGCGGCGGCGATGGAGAAGAGGGCGGCGAAGTGCATGCTGGGCGTTGAAGAGCTTGACGAGAGGGAGAGAGTGGGCTAGGTGAGAAAGGTAAGAGTGTTAAGAGAGGGGGGAAGAGAAGGAAGTGGCGACCAAGCATCTGGTCTTATAACCAACTTCGAGGGCAGCGCAGCGCACGGTGCCCGCCCGGGTACGAGGGAAGGGTCTTGGAGAATTCCCTTCACGACCCCATGACGGCGAGGGAGCACGAGGCGGCGCGTCCCCTCCTACGAGACGAGAAACGGCAGGCGGAATGGCAGGCGGAATGACAGGCAGGTACGCACGCACGCACGCACGCACGCACGCAACGCAATGAGGGCGTGACGAGTGAAACGAGAACCAGGCGAAACGAGGCTCAAGACGGCGACTGCGCAACGATGATGGAGGTGAAGTGAGGTTGGGCCGACCCTTGGACGTTGGCACTCCAGCTGAGCCGGCTACCAGGTCCGGCCGATTATTATTGCACTCCGCACTTTGCTCCAATTCCGCGATTCTGTGGAAGCTTACTTACCCCACCTGTGCCCACACGCCTGCGTCGCGACAATGCATCAACATGCCAGCCCAAACTCGCCTAGCTGGGGGGCGGCTAACGTTGGCCGGCGGAGCCACGCAGCGGCGACTGCTTCTCGCAGGGCAAGCACGAGGTTCGATTCGATTGAACCCTGTTCACTGGCGCAGAGCTAGATGCCGTCACGTCTCGGCCCTGCTTGACGCTTCCTTCGCGGGGTCTGATCGCATACGACGATGTGCATCGACAAGTGAGCGGGTCCTCAAGGCCGGTGAGGACAAGTCGAATGTCGACGTCGTCTTTCGTCGTCGACGCCGCCAACGCCGCCAACGCCGCCAGCATGCTCCGTAGCGGTGAATGAATGGTCACGTCACGCCATCTTTCGGTGAAGGCGGCTAGCATGTCAGTTGGCAGCCACGCGCGATGGTGACGACCAGCTCGCGCGCCAATCACTCTTGAGCGAGGAGCACTGAATGCACGGAACAGTGGAAGAAATTGGCTGGGGCTCGATCGATTGAGTGCACGGCCGCCCTGGCACATGGACCCCGATTCAGTCAACGTCCGACCACGCGTCGAGACATTTGATCTTGTTGACTGGTTCAGATGATGATGGGTCTCCGCTCCGTCGGGAACGTTCGCGGTACGTCAAACGCCAGTGCTCAACCTCACAACGCACGGCCGCCACTGCAATGCACCGTACCTCGCCCTGCCCCACTCTTACTCATCTTTCCCACGTTCCTCTCCACCCTCTCTCCTTCCTCCAAGCAGGGATAGCAACCCTCGTAACAGCACCTGCGAATCCTCTCCATCCACACCCTTCCCAATGACATCAATTGCTCCTTCCACCGCCGCCTCTACGTCTCTCTGAATACCAGCTTCGACATCCGTATCCTGATGGCCGGATGAGGCGAGGAGGAGCTGCGTGACGCACAGGCAGAGACATTCCTCGAGAGTGGCCGCGAGCATCGAGGGATCCAGCGAGCTAGAAGATCCATCGTTGCCGTTGCGTAGCGCCTCGACACAGAACGCGCCTGCGTCCAGTAGAGTACCAATACTTGCCGGATCGCTGGGAGAGGTGCGCATTGTCGGCCTAACAATCAGGACAGGTTGCTGCTGTTGCCTCGAAGTAGCGCCCCCCGCAGCCGACTGGCTGAGCACCACAGATCCGCGAGTGTAGTGCCACAAGGCAGAGATGGTGGACATGGCGATGCGCACCAGCTGGGAGAGAGCGTGACGCTCCCATGCCTCCTCACCTCCCGTAGCCGGCACCCTGCCGTCCTCACCTCCGCCGCTGCCACGCAGGAGAGCAGCCAGCTGTCTTGGCCTCTGAGCCAGGTAGACCACCTGCTGCAACATCGGCCCTTGCGTGACACGGGACGCAAACGTGCTCAAGATTTCTGCGAGACCTGCAGAGCCTACGTCGTCCTGAGTACGACGTGACTGATCCTCGCCATTGGCATCTGCAGCCGCCATGACGAGGAAGAGGCGGGAGACCACTTCTGCTTCTTCGAGTTGCGCGTGCGTGACGATTTGAGCCTGCTGATGCTGCCCTTGGGTCTGCCCCTCGAGGCTGAAGGGCTTGAAAGTGCTACGTCGTAGACTGCTCGCTGAGGAGGTGGAGAACTTGCCGACCGGCGCGAATTCCAGACTGCGGGCTAGCTGAGCACCGTACAGCCGCACGAAGCCCACCACCTCCGTGACCACAAATCGTCTTGAAGCCGAAGGGGCCCAAGACCTGCCCGTAGCCATGCCCTCGTCGTCCACTGCTGTTCCGTCTAAATTGTCCACCGCGGCAATGACCAGACGCAGCATGTTCAGCCAGCTAGCATGCGCGGCATTGCCCGCCGTGGGTGCGAGTCCTCCCGACTCCAGAATCGGAGTGAGGGCGTTGCTCGTGAGCGCAGACATGAGACCGGAGAGGACCAGCTGCTCGGTCGCTTGAGGGCGGGCTGCTAGAGATAGAAAGAGGGAGAGGAGCGAGGGCAGGAAGGCCGGAACGCCAGGCTGGGCATGGCTTGGTCCACTTGCGACTGGCGCTCGTCGAAAGAGCGACACCAGAGCCGGAAGTAGCCTTACCTCCTGGAATTGGGCGAGCCAAAAGTGGGGTTCGAGCGTCACGTCCTGCCTGACTAGGAGCTCGACTAGGCTGCTGATCAGGGCAAGCTCTTCCTCAATTGATGTCAGGTCCTGCTTGTCCGTCGCGCCGCTGCTGCTGAGTCGCACGGCTGCTGCATCCACGACGTGCCTGAGCGCGACAATAGCATGGCTTGTGAAGACGTCAATCGCGTGATGAATGGTCTTGTGCGTCGCGGCGTCTCCTGAGCTTGGCGTCACGACCTGTCGACAGCGTCTGGCAGCGAGGAGCGTTATGCTGAAGACGGCCCGATGGAAGGGCGGACTCAGCTGTCCCTGCACGCTCGCATGAACGCTGAAGACGTCGTGCGTGATGAGACGCTTTACCTCTTCCACCACCTGGCGTACCGTCTCCACACTCGGCTTGCTGCTGTCTTGCCCGCCCCAAGCAGCCTGCAGCAGCACCTCGAGCAGGGCAGCCCTCTCAGCGTGCAGCCCTACCATTACGGCCCCCTCGCGGCGCTCCTCGCCTACGATTTTTACTGCGACAGGCCAAGCGCGCAGGCAGGCATCGCGCACTTGCTGATGCTTGCTCTCCTGCCCTTGTCCGCGGTACTCTGCTCGTGTACGTCGCGCGAAATTGTCGAGGAAGGTGCGCCAGCCGCGCAGCAGCGAGGTGCGGGAATCAATGAGCGACCAGTCGAGGTTGACACTCGCCACCATGGTCAGCACACGGGAGATGACCGCTTCGTCGATCACCGTAGCGGAATCATCTGCATCGTCTGCATCCGTGCTGCCACCACAAAGCCCAAGGAGCCTGGTCTTGAGAGCCGCCAAATTGTAGATATAGTCTCGCCCGTACTCTCTCTCCCCATCCCACTCGTCCCGCCTCTTGGCATGGCGAAGCGCCTCCAACCTGATCTCGGGAAAGGTAGCCGCCATTCTTGCCATCACGTCGCCGTGCAGTTCCGGGTTGCAGGGAACGGCGAGCGCTGATTGTAGGAGTTCCGTGAATGAGGGACTAGAAGTTACGAGATGAAAGGCGCTTTCAATGCTAGCCGTTTTGGAGCCTTGCCGCTGAAGACGAGGAGAAGCTTCCAAGTCGGTCGAGAGGAGAAGGAGGGCACGAGTCTTGCTGATAAGACGGTGCGAGCGGGCGCTAATTTTCTCGTGATCTTGCTCCGCGTCCGAGTCTATCGCGCTCTCATGCTCGTCTTCGTCCATCGAGGCGCCGATCAACGCGGTGACAGACGACCAGAATCTCCCATCGCTTCTCACCTCATCCAAAGCCAGCACACGGGCCGACCATGCGCAGCAGAGGAAGTGCAGAACAGCGCTGAGCAGCTGAGGGTCGTGATCCCAGAGCGTTTGCCAGATGGTAAGCGAGTCGACCGCAACGCGTAGGATGGTGCGCTGCGATGCCTGTCCTTCTTGCCCTCCTTCATCGCCCGCAAGCAGCAGTCGTGCAACTGTCGATCTCGTCTCGACAAGCAAGGCGGCGAGCGTCCAGCAAGCGACGCGTAGTGAGACGTCCTGCTGCGTATTGTCGAGTATGTCGAGGAGAGCGGGTACTGCCAGCTGCAGCTCATCGCTGAGCGCCAATGTCTTGCCACTTGAGATGGCCAGGGCCGTGAGGAAGCGAGCCGCTTCGCGTGAGAGGGAGACGGAGATGTTCGTGCGGAGGTAGCCTACTATTGCTACGGCTGCGGAGCTTCGAGTCTTCCCGCCGGTGGAAGCCGCTAAGTTGCTGCTTGACGTGGCGCCGCCAAGGAACAGCCGTTCGACAGGGCCCAATCTACCCTTGGGCAGCTGACCCTTTGCAGCTAGCTCCTGCCTGCGGTACACCACGCTCGTCGCAAGCTGCAACGAAGCTTCGACGTATCCATGCGCCGTCTCCGCCTCAGCATGCTTGCCCGCGCGATGCAAGCGCAGCAGCATCTGCTGACCAGCCCCAATCGTGCTCACAAGGGAGTTGAGGTGCACGAGTGAGGCGTGCGAGACAAGCAAGCTCTCCACAGCCTTGCCGAGCTCACCCAGGGGAGACTGAGCATCGACCGCACGATCATTGAACACGCCTTGAAGGAGCTGCGTGCACAAGGCTCCGATACGGATCTTATCCCCCGCCTCGTTGAATCTCCAGCTCCCATGCTCCGGCCAAACATTCTCCACCATCCAACCCATTGCTCGCAGCAGCACGTCGACTTTGATGCGGAGCAGGTCCGGAGAGACGGCACACTGTGATCGCTGCAGCTCTGCGAGAAGGCTACATTGGAAGCTGAGGAGCGATTGGGTGCCGAGGAAGTTTCCGGTTGCCATTTCTGACGAGAGGAGTGCGGACGAGGAGGAGGAGCTGCTGCTCGCGGATTGCCCGAGCAAACCGGAATGCGATGCCCAGATGGCAGGACCGCTGCTTCCCACCACGAGGTTGGAGGATCGCATGACCATCCAGATTTCGGAGGGGCGATGCTGCAATAGCAAGCCGAGAAGGCGGAAAGCTGCGGTGACCAGCTTGATTGGAATCTCGTAAGCACCCAGTCCTTGCTCTAGCACGCGACGCAAGATGCTGACCAGTGTAGGAGCGTTAGGCTCCTCCTCGAGGTGGCTGAGCAGCGCGCCGGCCTTAGATGGGGCTCCGACAAGGACGGATGAGAAGAGGTCCAGTAGCTCTGTCGCCACCACGGCTGGATCGCCTGCACTAGGTGCGAAGCTATCAAAGCCTGGTCCTTTGCCATTCCCGTTCGCAAAGACATTGTCTTGCTCGTCCTTTGGCACCAGGGCCGTAGGATCGGGAAGGAGGTGCACAAAGTCTGCCAGAACGTCACGCGCAACGCGCCAGCCACTGATGCTCTGCTCCTCGTCCAGGTTCCACACCACAACGATGGGCGTCTGGTCCACCTCCGACACCATTCGCCCCACCGTACCAGGTGGAATGACGAGGCGTGACCCGAACACAGGGATGGGACGTGTAGCTTTGTAGTCTAGGACGGAGTAATCTGGGCTCTCAAATACCTCCCAGGGTGGCCGAAGCGCAGCGCTTGTAGGTGGGAGGACTTGAGCAATCGTTGTGATAGACTCGAAACTACGCAGCACGGCCAGTGCAGCATCCTCCGTGTCCGACGCCTCGCTGCGACCACATACGCCATTGAGGGCTTTGAGAAGCCGGATGAGAGGGCGAAAGGAGACAGGCCAGCGACGCTGCGCCGTCTCAAGGGTAGCACGGCGTGTTTCGAATTGGCTGTCGTAGCTCCAGAATTGCTGGCAAAGCGCCCCGACGCCAATAGCCGCTTCTTCAGAGGTGTCTCCTGTCCTGCTTGCGTCGAAGGTGACCTCCCACAACCCGACAAGATCATCAAAGCTTGCGACGTACTCAGGACGGACCACCTCTGTGATGCCGAGTAGCAGTCCTTTGAATACCGATCGGAAAGCGAGGGAAGAAGCTACTGTGACCTCAAAGTGCGCCGAAGAGGAGTCTGGTGCCAGGAAGGGGGAGAGAGCCATGGACTTCATTGCTGGGAAGAGGCCCATCGCCGGTGTGAAGGCTGCAGAGGCTAATCGAGTCCAAATGGGGGGGCCGCCGTCTTCTGGTGTGATGACTTGCGCAAGGTCGCTCAGGTGAGGCGGAACGTCATCTTCTAGAGCGTCGTCGAGCTTATGGAGGACGAGAGCCCAGGCGAGGAGGATGGGCGCTTTTGCTGGGTCTGCGGAGGAGGTTGACTCGAGAATCTCTAGCGCTTGATTGAGGTGTTCGGCACTCTGCCAGATGGAGCGCTGCTCTGCTGCGCTGGTATCGTCTGGTGAAGGGAGTTGATAGCCGCCCATTGCCGCTTCGAGTTCCAGCGACTCCACAGCGATGAACGCAAGCATCTGCTGTACGCATCCGAGTAGCTCCACGGATTGCGAGTCAAAGAATGCTTCGTTGGCCTGCTGTTGTCCCATGCTCGTCTCTTGTAGTAGAGTGAGCACCGCAACCACTACATCTGCGGACGGGCTGAGTCGCGAGTAGTAGAGGAGGAAGACCACTTCCAGTAATGCGAGCTGCTGACGAAGGCCATGTTTCGCCCAGTAAGGCGAGTAGCGAGGCGAGTCGCGTATCAAGGATGGAAGAGGCGTAGAGGTGTGAACCTTGATCCGCGAGAGGCATTCCCGGCCAAAGGTGGGCGTCGCAATCGAGGGTAGCAAATCCTGCGCGACACGATAGTAATCGTGTTCGGCATCGTCTGCAATGCGCAGCAGAGCAGCGACGCAGCGAGTGATGTGTAGCTCCTCTTCGAACAAGAAGACGGTGAAGGCATCCAGAAGCTCGGCGACGGCTTCGTCCGCGAGGGAGGAGCGGCCTTTGCGCTTGGAAGAGGAGGAAGGTGCTCGCGAGGCTACAAGAACGTCTAGGCTGCGATCCTCGCTGTCAAGGAAAGAGCGCAGGAAGGTGAGAGCGACCACCTCGTCGAGGTCGTGACGGCTGCTGATATGCTCGACGAGATCGCGGATATCATCATCGATGCTGAGTTGCTGGCCTGAGACGGTGATGGACTGGCCCGCCAGCTTGGATTTTGATGCTGCAGATGCCTTTGGAAATGCCTCACCGCACCTTGACAGTTGATCGGATCGAGAGCGCAGGATTGCGTGAATCTCGGCACTAGATTGCGCTTGTCTCGTAGCATCGAGGTGCTCGAAGAGGTGACGATATGAGCTGCGCGTGAGACGAGGAGAGGAGCAGTAGGTGGGTCAGCAAGAGCGAAGCTGGTAGCCAGGACCGATTCGGATTCGCGACTCACTAGGTAGCCAGGTCAGGAACCTCTGGCCGTGATGAAGGGCCAGCCTCGGTGGACTCAGGCATCGCGGCGTGACTGTATGCGATGAATGGATCGGCACGATGTTCTCGAGTTGTGGGTGTTGCTTTTCTGGCGCGGACAGAGACAGACAGTCGCCAAGACGGAACGGACTCAGCCAAGTCGACCTCGACGACGAGGGCGGACAGAGCAGCGTGCGTCTCGAGTCGAGTCTTTGAGGTGAATCCGAATGTCGTGAGCCGCTTCATCCTTCCTAGCCATCGTATATGCTCGCGAGGACCATCAAAAGAGCGATCCACACTCCCAGACGACGATATCCCACCACCCTTTGCATCTATCCTACATCTCACAGGCTCGTCGCCTCGTTTCACTCGACTGCGTTTCCCTCCCTCGCAGCGTGCTCCTCGTCTTCCCTCAGGATGGCCGTCGCCAACCCGCCCGTCGACGGCCAGCCGGCTAGAGCTCAGCAGCCGCCATGGCACATTCCTGAAAAGATCGAAAAGGAGCCGCAGCTGATGGTCTACAACTCGTTGACGCGGACCAAGGTACCCTTTGTGCCTATGAAAGGGCGACATGTCACCTGTGAGAGCGAGATACGAGATGCGATTGCAAAGATCTGAGTCCTTCTGACCGACAGGCCTGACCCCTCTGTGCCTTCTTCCACTTGCTCAGGGTACAACTGTGGGCCCACTGTATACGACGCCTCACATATGGGACATGCCCGCAACTACGTCTCGCAAGACATCATGAGGAGGATCCTCGAGCATCTCGTGCGTTAGCAACTTGCCCCGATCCACACCTGTCAAAGACTCATCCTGACCTCATTTCCCTCTCCGTTCCATCACTCGCAGGGCTACAGCATCCACTTCGTCATGAACATCACGGACATTGACGACAAGATCATCGTCCGAGCACGACAGAATCACCTGGTCAAGGAGTTCCGCTCACAACATCCTCACCTCACCCCAGCCCTCCTGTCCGAAGTCAAGACCTCCTGGTCAGCGTACTTCGACAAGACGCTCCGTCGCTTCGCCCCTCCTCCACCACCGGAAGAGGTCAAGCAGCTGCCAGGTGGCAAGGTACCAGAAGAGGCAGCGTGGGAGGAAGTGAGCAGGCGGTACATCTCAGACGAGAAGTGGCGCCAGGAGACGTCGATGCAAGAGCCAAAGCTGGGAATGTGGTATTCTGCCCTCGACAAGTCACGGCAGGCGATCATTGCTGCAACCATGTCAACCACAGCGTCATCCCTCGACTCGTCAGCACCAAAGGAGTCCACCGCTGCGCTCGTCGACGCGTCACTCGATCTCCTCTCCTCGTCGCTCGACGCTGCGCACGGCCATGCGGTCACCGACCCCTCAATCTTCCGCAGCCTCGCCGCATACTGGGAAGAGGCCTACTTCAAGGACATGCGAAAGCTCGGCGTGCTCAAGCCTGACCAGCTCACGCGCGTGAGCGAATATGTGCCAGAGATTGTCGAGTTTACAGAGAAGATCATGGCGAATGGCTTTGCGTACAAGGATGAGAGGGGCAATGTGTGGTTCGATACGAGGGCTTTCGATGGAGCGCCTACGGGGGAGAAGGAGAAGCACTCGTATGCGAAGCTGGCGCCTTGGAGTAAGGGCAATCGGGAGCTGCTCGAGGAAGGAGAAGGCGAGTAGACGCGGCGCCAGCGCAACCACTATGCTGTCATTACTGACATCCCCCTTCTCAATCCCCACGCGCTAGGCTCACTCTCCACCTCCTCGGCCACCACCTCGGGCAAACGCAGCCCTAGCGACTTCGCGCTCTGGAAGACGTCCAAGCCCGGCGAGCCCAGCTGGCCCTCACCCTGGGGCTCCGGCCGCCCAGGCTGGCACATCGAATGCAGTGTAATGGCCTCCTCCGTCCTCGGCACCCGCATCGACGTCCACTCTGGCGGGGTAGACCTCATGTTCCCTCATCACGACAACGAGCTGGCCCAATCTGAGGCATGCCATGGATGTGCGCCTTGGATCAACTACTTTTTGCATACGGGTCATCTCCACATTGAAGGCTTGAAGATGAGCAAGAGCTTGAAGAACTTCATCAGCATCGAGGAGGCCCTACAGCGCTTCACCGCACGGCAGCTACGCATGGCCTTCTTGATGCAGCAGTGGAGTAGCCGCATGGACTTCAGGGAGGCGAGCATGAACGAGGTTCGAAACGCCGAGGAGCGTTTCAACAACTTCTTTGCGACTTGCAAAGCACACGCTCGTCAGGCGGCAACGAGAGGACCGGCCTTTTCGGATGGGCACCACCATTACGCCGAGGGGGAAAAGGCGCTCGTTTCTCAGCTTGGCGAGGCGAAGCTTGCTTTTCATGCGGCACTCTGCGACTCGTTCGACACGCCGACCGCCGTCAGCGTACTGCTGGACGTGGTTTCGAGGGCAAACACCTACGAGAAGGAGGCGCGAAAGGCTGGGGTCAACGCCGAGGTGCTGGATATGGTTGGGCGATGGGTCGGGGACATGCTGAGGATGTTTGGGCTGGGGCACGGCCCTGTGTTCGAGGGACAGGTAGGGTGGGGAGAAGATGGAGCAGGAGTCGCGGATCAAGCTTCAGCAGCAGCAGACTCGAGTGCGGCTGGTGGAGTGGACCGAGAGTCTTTGCTCATGCCCTACCTCGAGGCCTTGTCCGACTTCCGTTCCTCAGTGCGTCGTCTGGCACGACAGGGCGCTCCTCACTCTGAGCTGCTCGCTCTGGCGGACAGGTTGCGAGACGAGGACCTCGTCGACCTAGGCGTCGCACTGGAAGATGCGGCCGAGGGCAGCAGCAGCGCAAATGGTACCGAGGGGGAGCAATCACAACAAAAGGCAATGGTCAAGCTCGTTCCCGCAGCGCAGCTGAGAGCCGCTCGCGAAGAGAAGCAGCGTATCGTCCGCGAGAAGGCTGCTCGCAAGGAGGAGGCAGCAAAGAAGGCTGCAGCTGCCCGTCTCGAGAAGCTGGAGCGTGGTCGTGTTTCTCCTGCCCTCATGTTCAGGCCGGTGAGCGAGGGCGGGCTCAAAGCGCACGATGGGCTCTGGAAAGAATGGGACGAGCAGACGGGTCTGCCGACGAAGGATGCTGCAACGGGGGCTGAAGTGGGGAAGAGTAGAAGGAAGGGCCTGGAGAAGGAGAGGGCTACGCAGGTTAAGTTGCATGAGGAGTACCTCAAGGCGAAGGAGAAGGGTGAGGTGGAGTAGGTGGTTTGGAGACGAGCGAGAGGTGGATGGTGATCTGCGTATGTCATTGCCTGCCAGGGTCACCTCAATAAAATCCTTCGTCCGATTAGAAGAGCGTGTCTTCATCTCTCAGATATTCTCCCACGTCTCTGCAAAGCGGTCAAGGATCAGTCGCACGTTAGCTCTCATCTATCTCTCGCCTCTTGTCTCGTCTCGCTCGCCGCACTCACGCCTGATGAAACACAATGATACTCGTCGGGTCCAGCTTCCTTGTGTCGACCGTACTCCTCGCCGTTACACCGAATCCAAGTGGGGTCCCACTCATGCTCAGCACCACGACGCCCGCATGCTCGGGCGTGTCGTCCGTAATACGACCCAGGTGGGCCTTGACGACGTGGCCGCCGTAGAGGAAGGGGAGCTCTCCGTTCGGCTTGATCCAGACTTTGTGCTTTGCGTAAGTGGATAGGTAGTCCAGAGCCGTGATGTGTAGCCGAAATCTGTCGAGTGAAGCAAGAATTCAGCAACGAGGAGTGGGAGCATGAAGACAGGCGAAATCCAGGTACTCACTTATTCCCGCTCTTACTGAACTTGCCCAAACAAGTGCCTAGACTACAAAGCTTCTCCCTACTGACCGCACCTGCAAGCTTCATTGCCATCTCATCCACGTAATACACCCTATCCCTGTGCAGACGGAAGACGAATTGGCCCTTGCCCTCGCTGGCATCATCGTCGTCGTTTTCGTGTGCGCGAGAGGAAGAGGAGGCCTCGCCTGTAGAGTCGACTAGGTGGACGACATTGTTGCCGATGTAGTGAGCGAGCTTTGAGAAGACGAGACGTGTCTCGTCGTCTGTCAGGGGACGCATGGCGGGAGATGAGGGGGAGAGGAGGAGGACGGAGGAAGCGAGATGCTACTAGTGGTTGGAGGAGCTGCAAAGGGGTGAAGGCAGCGATCAAGGAGGAAGCAGAGGCCAGAGACTGCCGCTGCTGGGTATGAAAAGAACAAAGACTAGGAGCCTGCTCTTCGCTGACTGTATGCAGCAGAAAGCGGTGGGGGCTGCGTCTGGTACAACGGCGATGACGAGGAGCAAAGTAGTGGACAGATGCGAGAAGGAAGTGGCTGTCCCGTCCCGCCTTGTCGCCAAAATTCAACCAAGACGGAACAAGAAGTGAGCCGAGCGACGGGCAAACCACGTGGCTTTCGGTCAGGCGCAGGCGAAGGGGTGAGAGTAGCGCGTCGTTCGAATTCAAAGGCGTCTAGCTGAAGAAAGGTCAGAAGGAGGTAGTGGGTGAGGACGAGGCCAGAGAACCTCAGTACCTCGTTCAGGTCAAGGCAATCGGAGAATCAGGGGAGAAGAGGTGGAATTGGGGCGAAGCCCTCCTAGCCGGCTTGTAATGTGAGGATGTCGCTACTGCTGATCCTAGCCTTGATGACGTGCGCTTCAAGGGCAATACCAGCTTCACGCTGGAAGCTCAGTACCTGTCGCACCCAGACCTAGCTACCACAAGCCTCCCTGCAGAGGCCCAACTTGCTCCATGCTCGGCCTGCCGGCATGATGCCCCTGCTCGCTCCGTTTAATGACCTCAACTTCCTTCCCGCCGTGGTCGTAGCGATGACCCTCGTACTCGAGGCGATGCAGCTGAAGGTCCTTGGGAACTTTGAAGCCCTCCGCTTCGAGGTATCGTCGGATCGTTTCGAGCCAGTCTGAGATGAAGCAAGCGAGAAAGTGTGAGCGAACGGAACAAGCAAGTCACGCCTACGTCGCTGGGAGTCTCCGCGACGCTCACTTTTGTAATTGAACTCGAACCCATCATCACCGCTGGTATGGCCGCCAGTGATGTTCTCTGATAGCAAATGAGGGGAGAGACACATCGAGTCAGCCCCAACCCGCTTCTTCATCTCGCCGCATACACTGACCGAAAGGAGGGGGAAGGGAGCTCTCCTTCTTGCTGGCAAAGCTGTCCCCTCTCTTGGCCGTATCCTTTCTGGGTGGCATCTTAGCCTCAAAACTGCTACTGGTCAGCTCGACTTTCATTGGACCGCCACCTTTGCCCCCTTCATTCAGCGTGTTGTCAAGGGCATCGCTGTCACCGGGCCCCTTCTGGTTGACGTAGTCCCCGTTGCTCATCGTGTAGCGTACAGCTTTGTACACCTCACCGTCATGATGCCACGCCGTGCCGTCTGCGAATTTGTTTGAGCCCGTACGTCCGTCGGTGAGGCATTCCTGAAGAGCGTCGCTGATGCGGTCCCAGCAGTTGGGCAGGTTGCCCTGGGAGTCAGAGCCAAAGTAGATCCCGATGGGGCCGGGGCAGTTGGTGACCCAGGTGGCATGGGGACGACCAGCGTTGAAACCGAAGGAGGAGGGAGAGCTGCAGACGCGCTTGCGAACTGGCGGTGCCGCGATGAGGTGGTGATAATGATGATAGCGCAAGCGAAGCGGTAGATGGCGAGGGAGTCAGCATTCAGCTCGTCTGAAGTCAAGATGCTTTTCTCTTGCACGGAGGATCACTCACGATCCCAAAGTCTGTCCCAGCTCAAAAAGCACTGTCCTGAGTTCCCAGCATTGGGATGGTGGCAGTAGACGCCCTCTCTGGCCCTGGGAGCGAGTTTTACATCTGTACCATTGATGTCCTGAGAACGCTTAGCGACATGCCCGCTGTCACCATCGCTGCGGTCGTCGACAACGGCGGAGTCAAAGTTGCCTGCGGTAGGCTCATACTGTTGGGTGGGAAGGGCGAGAGCGACGCTGGGGATGCAGACTGCCAGGCTGAGTAGGAGGGTGACGGAGAGGAGAAGGGAAAGCCAAGGAGTGAACAGGGAAGAGCGACAGGTGAGACGCATGGTAGGCCAACGTGGTTTGGACAGCGGGTAGCCTAGTAGTGTAGTGTGGTGGCGGGAAGGGGCAGTGCTCGACGTGGTGCGAGCGAGCGAGCGACAGAGGAAGATGCGGTGGCGGCTCGATAGCGATGAGTCGTCGAATCCCGCGTCGGCTGGTGAGGGGTGATGTCAGAGGGGGTGATGTCAGAGGTCAAGTTGGGGACCAGGCGGGATGGTAGTGGTGGTGTCGATGAAGATTGGGTGATCTTCAGTATAGTCTGACAAAGTGGGAGCCGTAGTGCGGCGCGTTGTAGCAGGGTTTGAGCCGTGTGTCGTGGGAGCGACAGGCCAGAAGGGGCTCGGTGCTGGTAGGGGCTGGTAGAGTGGGATGGGAGCGAAAGGGCGGTTGTTGTGAATAGAAGGGAGGAAAGAAGGCGAGAAAGGCAAAGCAAGCGAAGTGATCAGCCGTTGAAATCGAGCGGACCCCACGACGGCGCCATCGAGTATTCGGCCGGTCAGCAGCGAGAAGAGCTCGAGCAAAGGGACAGGCGCGCCGTTGCGCGAGTGACGCCCCGCCAATGGAGTCTGCATTCACTTAGGTTGCGCTTGCTTATCGAGCTTCACTGGAGCCAGGGACGATGATTGAGACGCTGTACCTTTGAAGCTGCTCGGTACGGTCCAATCATTCAATGGCATTGGCAGAGCCATCAAGAAGCAGGCGCGGCGAGGCGAGCGGCCGCCGCGAAAGGCGAAGCCGCGAGCGCATGAACTGTCCCTGCCGGCAAGAGTGTGCCTGACTCGATTCACGGAGCGTGATCAGCGGCTGTGAAGAAGCAGACCGATTGTCTATCGACAGCCATCTCGCGATGATGAAAGGTAGGATATCAAGTCTTCATATTCACTGCGAAATGACGGAAAGGACCTCGCGGTAGATGAGGGCAGGGATGTGAGGTGCGTGTAGACAGGGGCCACTTGAGCTGCAAGAGTTGAAGAATGTTCGCCGAACGATAGGGAGGTGAGGAGACGCGAAGCACCGTCCACGGCTGAACTACGAGGCTACGGTCTTCTCCTGAGCCCCCTTCGTCGTTGCGCTTTGCTCTTGCGGCGCTGTTGTCTGTCCAGTCAAGCCATTCTGAGCAGCGTCTTGGACAAGCTTGTCCTCCTTCTTGTTATCCTCGGCATATTGGGGAGCCAAGGCAGGAGCAGGCGTTGCGCCATTGCTGCGATCCCCGTCACCGTCACCGAGGCGCTGCGCCTCAGCCGTCTTCTCCTCATTAACAAACCCGTTGTGCTTATCCTTGTTGGCATCATCGCCAGTACCGCCTGACTTGAGCTTCTCTGCGCCGCCTGAAGCCGCAGTCGCGGCCCCTCCTCCACCGCCTGCTGCCCCTCCCTTTTCACGCGGCTCGTCCTTCCCCGTATCGGCCACCTCCCTCCCACTTCGCCCTCTCCAGATACCATCCTCGTCCACCCTTCCATAGACGCCCGTGCTCTGGTTGCGCCTGAGTGCGCGGTCCCACTCGTCCACAATCTGCCTCGAGTCCACACAGACGTTGATCTCCTGCGAGTGGAACCAGCTCTGCGTGTCCATATTCCCTGACCCAAGGATAGCCACTTGCCCATCAAATGCAGCGTACTTGACATGGCAGTTCCTCTGCTTGCGCACAGCATTAAGAGGACGGGTCATGTCTTTGCCCGTGTACCAGAAGACTTCGAGGTACTTCTCGTCTCCCTTGCCCTCACGCCTCAGCTGGCGATAGAGACGCGTGACGACTTGCTCATTTGTGCCTCCTTGGAAAGGCATGGACTCGGACTTGTCGTTGAATCCCAAGTCGAGCCAAAGCTCTACGCGTACGTGCCTCCGCGCCGCAGCGAGCACGGCGGCCTTGATCGGCGTGGCGTTGAGGGTTGGAGATTGGATGAAGATGTGGTGCTTTGCGTAGCGGAAACCTGCAAGCCAGGCGGCATCCTGTGGATTGCGAATGTCCGAATGTCCCGGAGTACCGTGTGGTCTGCGGTTCATAAGCGCCATGGGGACGGGCTGGTGCGGGGCGTGGAAGACATAAGGGCGGAAGTCAAGCACGTCTGCCGCTCCCTCGGCGAAAGCCTCAATGTCGGCCGTCGTGGCGGAGGGCATCGTGGTGAGGTCATTCTTGCTTTCTGGGGTGGGAGGGACCGCAGACGAGGGAGGAGAAGGCGCTGCTGCAGCCGTTGACTTGCTGGCGCTGCTCTTCTTGCCACCCATACGGTTGCCCATCGCAAATGCCAACCCACTAGCTCGTCCTCCACCTTCTTTTCCACCATTCGCCTCGCTAGCTGCAGTCTTCGAGTACTTGCTCAGCTGCTCAGCCTTAATCTCCCCCTTCACCTGGCTCAAATTCGCAAAGTCCAGCGACTTGGTAATCTGCGCCAGGCGCTGAGTTGCCGAAGAGCGCGAGAGATTTGAGAGAGTGCGCTTGTGCTGCTGGCGGTAGCCTACGCTTCCTGGTGCCCCTTCATTCGGGTCGGGCACAGCCAGCTTGGTGGCCATGGGTTCTCGGTCCCCTTGCTTGGCCTCGATTGCAACTTCCTTCTCTTGCTCGGCGCGAGACGCTTCCTTTTGAAGGTCCTTTGGTGGAGAGGAGGGGGAGGAGGGAGACGTGGCGGCGTCGTGTTCTTGATCGCCGACGACGGTGTTGCTGCGCTCGGAGGGCTCTGCGACTCCATTGAAGGACGTCGTCTCCTCAGTGACGACTCGAGGGATGGAGATGTCTCTGCGGCCGGTGGGCGGGGCGCTGACAGGCGGAGCAGCTTGACGTTGCCTGCTCTCTCTGCTTCTGTGCACCTCTTCGGCTACGTTGCGGCTGGAGGAAGGGCCAAGGCCAAGGGTATCGAGAGCACCTTCTGCCCAGAGCGCAGGCTTGATGCCTTCCTTCTTCATGTACGCCTCGACATAGTCGGCGAGATGGCGACTTCGCTGTCCCTGCATACCAGCGCTCGAGGACGCAGGCATCGAAGGCGATGTAGGTGCGCTGCTACTGCTGCCGCCGCCCGCCGTCTGTCCCATCTTGACGGGAGGCGCAGCATCTGCAACGGCCGTCTGCGTAGAGCTGGCTTCTGAGGGTTCCGCGCCAGCAGACGGGCCATGCCATCGATCGCCAAGCACCTTTGCCGCCCACTTCGCACCAGCCATCCTTGCAGCCCTCTCAGAGTCTTCACCCCCTCCTGCGGCGCTGCCCGACTTGTTGACTGCATTTGCGTCCGCGCTAGCTCGTCGTCCCATGAGCGCTTGGACAGCACTGCCGCCACCACCGCTGCTGTTGGGTCCACCCTCGCCTGCGTTGCTCTCTGCACGCTGCTTCATCATGCCCTCGACGACGTCTGCAAAGCTCATACGACGTCCGCCAGAGAGACCTAGGCCATGCGCCTGGTGATGTCTCTCCTCCTCGGTCTCCTCGTCTTCCTCATGAAGCCTTTGCCTAGCCTGGCGAGCGAGGAGGCGTAGCTTCTCCTCTGACATTTCTGGGAGGCTCCCCTCTGTGCCCTGCACGAATGCCGAAGGTGATGGCTCCTTTGGCGAAGGGGTATTGAGGCAGGGGAGGGGCGGCTGAAGTGCATTCCCCCAGGAGATGAGGGCGTGGTCGTAGATGGAATTGACAATGTCTCCCTCCAGCCTCGTGCAAGCTTCCACATTGGGACGATCCTGGATATTGTTCGAGTTGATGAGGGCCACTTGCCGGTCAACGAGAAGTAGTTTCGCGTGGAAAGTGCCCATGAGCGGTCGGTGATAGTTGAGAATTTCCATGTCGAGGTGGGGGATCTCATCTTTGCGGGGTAGACCATTGCTCTCCCACATGCTGGGCGGCACAGGCTTACGACAACGAAAGAGATCGGCGAGAGTCTGCGGTCCTCGATCCCACATGACCTTGACCACGATCTTCTCCAGCGGAGCAGCCTGCGTCGTCGCCGTGCCCACGGGCAGATCCTTCTCGCTGGCCTTCTTTGTCTGGCCTGCCTGAATCCTCTCTCCCACACGCTTGCTCAGCTCGCGAAGGGCGTCGGCGATGCGTTGAACATTCTTACCGCCTTGCCAGTAGTTTGTGAGGAGGATGACTTCGCGCTTGGCGGCGACGATGCAGTCGCAGTAGTGCTCGATGATGTCTGGTCCAGTAGAGAAGATGGAGCAGGGAACGATACCTGTTGTGGCTAGTAGAGGAGGCGAGACGACACCTGACATGGGGTTGCGGGGAAGGGGCAGGATGGCATCTGCCAGAATCTGTGCCGGGAATGAAGGGTCGAGAAGGGTTTAACAAGAGGTCTCGACGTGCTCGTCTGACTCTCCCTCGTCTGCTCACCATCAAATACAGCCTACTCGGCCCACCCTCACTCTCTTTCTTGTACCCAAATCTCTTCCTTACAGCCTCCAACTCCTCATCATCCGGCTCCTGATTCTTGACATGCGTCGCGCCATTATGCCAGTTCCAGCTGGTCCCTCGACCCTCCTCGAGCTCAGCCTTGATCTTGAAGCGTAGAATACCACGACGATATGCGCGAGGCAGAGGAAAGAGGCGCGCAGCTGCGATTGTAGGCGGCAGTGTTGGGTCGGCAGCTACAGCAGAGGTGATGGTGGGCTGTGCTTGTGCAGCGACTGTCGAGGACGCAGCCGCATGGGCCTCGGCGCCTTCTCGCGTCGCCTTGTTGTGGCCGCCGAGCGTCATTGCGGCGATAGCGTTGACGTGGTGATGATGATGATGATGGCGCCTGAGCTAGATTGTGATTGGAGTGATGGTAGACAGTAACAATGCTACTCCGCCTTGTGGTTCTCAGTCTCAGTAACCTCCGAGACGCGCACGGTGGTGGAGCGAGGCTAGATCCTAGGAGTGGAGCGATGGCTAAGATCGACGAGCTCGATGTCGACGTCCGCGAGTAAAGAGGAGCCTGGGCTCGTATTGACAGGGGCACGAGGGTAGCGTACGATTGGCGGAGAGATATGATAGTAGTTTAGAATGGAATGAATGAATGGACCCTCGCGCTCGCTCGCGGTTCGTCCTGTCGATCCATTCCCGTCCATCCTCGACTCTCAACTCGAAAGCGGTGCAGTCACTCGGACTTGCCCGCCCACGCCCACGCCCACGACTTGCTGCTTGCTGCTCCTCGCCCCTCTCCGCGTAGACCCACTCGACCATCGAGGCTCGACGCCGGATGGACGCCCCGTTCTTCGCTTTTGGCTTCATGCAGGGCCGCTCCAAGCGGCAGGCTCGCGGGCCCCGGGCCGCCGGTGAAGAGAGGCTGGCCTAGTCAGTCGCGCACGACCGACGCGACGTCATGATAGCCTCGTCACAGCCATTCCTCCTCGATTCAGGAGATCTCAAAAGCTGTCACGGGATGAGTGATCAACGAAGGGGGAAAAGGCAGTTTCAAATATAGAGTGGGATCGTGGAGTAAATCATGGTCTAGTCGAATGGGACATTTTGAAGGGCAAGAGGACAGATAACTCTGATGAACAGTGAAAGAGGTGGATGTAGACGAGGGCCAGGACGAAGACGATTGCGGAGGATGAGATGTGGAGGTGTTGGTTCGTGAGATGAAGTGAAACTGAAAGGAACTGTCCTACAACAAGCTAGCTAGAAGCGGTGACAAAACACATTGAATGCGGGAAGGGGCGTTGCCCAGCAGCGCACCTCCTCTACTTCCAGGCCTCTGGCTCTGAGCTCGCAGCTGTGGCATCTTTTCTCTCTGACGGACGCACGCCTAAGCCGAAATGCTAGCCTTGTCGACGCCCTCGGTCGCCTCTGCCACAGCCGCGTCGCTGCCGCCGTTCGTCGTTGATGCCCCATTGGCAGGCGCAGCACCGCCCGCAGCGAGAGCGCCGCTAGCCTTCCTTCCACCACCCCAAGCGCCAGTCGGCGGAGGGCTCTTGGCCTTGGCGGGAGCAGCAGCAGCGGGGGCGGCAGGAGCAGCCTCAGTGCTGGCCGCGGTTTCAGCACCCGTAGCAGCAGCGATCGCGTTGCCTGCAGGCGGCGAGGTAGGTCCAGTCCTATCCCGGTCAACCCTGGGCCCCTTGGGCACATCCTTCATCGCCTTTTCCTTTTCTGCCTTGACCTTCTCCTGCTCAGCAGCCCTCTGCTCCCTTTCCTTCCTCAGTCGCTCATCAATAGCACGCTCCCTCTCAGCATTGTCCACAGGCTTGGCCGTCCCGAAGGGGTTTGACTTGCTGCTTGATGACGGGGTCTCCGTTGCGGGCGTGGCAGAAGCAGCGGAACGAGGCTTGAGGTCGAGCTTGCGGCGCTCAGTAGGGGCTGGAGGGCTCATAGGAGCCGCAGACGGGGAGGGAGCGGCACGAGCGCTTCGCCACGAGTCGGCACCGTCACCAGGTCCCGCAGAGAGGGGAGCAGCGCCGCTCGCCTTTCGCTCGAAGCCACCACGGGGCCCACGAGGCGTGTTGTTGCTCATTGCGGGGCTCTCTGGAGGTGTAGCCTGGAACTTGGAGCCGAAGCCCATGCGCTCCTGAGAGGCGTACTTCTCGTCGACGTTGGTTGCGTCGCCGCGCATTGAAGGGGAGCGGTTGGCGCCAGAAGATGAGGGTGCACCGTCCGCTGCGGGACCGAAGCCGGGGCGACGGGATGGAGGACCTTCCATGGGCTTGCCAGTGCGCCAGTCTGAGGCGACTTCACCGCGAGTAGGCTCGAGAGGTTCAACGGGTGGGCGGGGACCCATACGAGATGAAGGACCGTCACGAGGGCCGGCTCCAGCGCCGAAGCCACCGGGGCCACTGCCAGCACCAGCGGGCGAAGCCTGGAAACGGCTGCCGAAGCCTGATCGTCCACCTGCTCCGACCTCCATGTTATCAAACCCACTCGGTCCATCACCACGAGGGGCGCCGAAGCCAGAGCGCTCACGTCCTCCCATACCCGGTCGAGAGGAGGCAGCAGGCTCAGAGGGAGGGAGAGGGCCTGCTCGCCTCCATTGCGATGCCTCTTCGGCAGCGCTTGAAGGGAATCCACCGCCAGGGCCGCCGGACTTGGGCGGCTCGGCCACGCCTACGCGAATGTTACGGCCTGCGAGGGACCCGCCGCTGCGGACGAGAGCTTCTTTGAGACCGTCGAGCTCTTCGAATTCAATGTAGCCGAAGCCCTTGGGCTTGCCGTCGCGGTCGCTAACGAGGCGGATGCTGACAGCCTGCGGGGGCGAGCATGGGGGGAAGGGAGAGGCGATGTCAGTCAGTCGCGGCGCTTCTGCATCCATCCGCATCCTCGTCGCCGCACCTTGTGAGGAGCAAAGTAGTCGGCAATGTCTCCCTCAGTGACATCGTACGATAGACTGCCGAGGAAGGCAGTGTAGGGTGGCCTGTCAGGCAGGGGAAGATCAGGACGAGGGGCGCGGTCCATCCCAGCACCGCCAAATCCACCGCCGCCGGCAGCCATCATCCTGTCACGCTCGGCGCGGTCGGGCACAGAGGCGAGGTAGTCTCCGCCGCGGCGAGCGCCTCCTCCGTAGCGATCATCTCTTGGGGCGGCTGCAAGCGTGAACGCATGAACGGGAAGAAGGATGATGAGCTGACTACTTCGCAGGGGGCGCGTAGATTAGGAGCGCGTCCGCTTCCGCATCCACTCACGGGCGATGGGGAGATCATCCATATCGTCTGCCCAATTTCCTGTAGACTCATCCTGGAGAAAGTCCGTAAGGGCCATCTTCTGTCCTTTCTTGGGAGCTGCGCAGCGATGGACGCGAGGAGGGAGGGCATGTGAGTGAGGACTGAGCCTCGACGCGGAGGACGAAGGAGAAGAAGAAGAAGGTGGCGCTTTCCTTGTCATCGTCTCCTCGCTGATGCAACTCACGCATGATGGGCAAAGAGATACACGAGCGTGTGTTGAGCTGCGTGAGTAGTCTTTTCTGGTTTGATGTAGTAGGCAGAGGTGCTGAATCCTTGCCTGGTGATTGATGGTAAGGTGAACAAAGCCTTCGTCCCTCGTCGTCTGGCCTTGGAAATTGTGTCCTCCTCCCTCGTGTGCGGTCGCCGCCGCCTTCCTGCTGCTCGCCCCGCCGCGCTCGCCGCGCAGATGGATTAGCGTCGCGAGCGAGGGAGCGAGCGGACCGTCCACTCGAGGTCAACTGGACCTCATCAAAAGCCGGGGCCGACGTGGAGCCACGAGCCAGACGAGAGGCGGCCGCGATGCAAGAGGCGAGTAGCCAACCAACACCTGCCTCCTTCCTTCGCAGCATCATCATCAGCTCATCGTAGCACAGCATCGCAGTCATGTCACTGCGCCCAGGCAAGGGCAAGGAGTCCCTCAAAGGCAACGACGAGCAAAGCAGCAGCAGCAGCAGCAGCGGTAGCGAGTGGGCGGCGCGAACAGCAGCCCTGCCTCAGGAGGACCGCATCTACGTCGACAATTCAAACCTCTCGGAGCTCAAGTCTACCTGTGATGATGCAGTCGAGAGGGTGAGACGGGCACAGAGACGCAATGCAAAGCCACATGCCAGCGTACTCACCTGCATCCTGTCACGCCCACGCCTACGCAGATCCTAACCCGACAAGCCAACTCCCTAGCCCCAGCCCCGACCCCCTCTCCCGTGCCAGGCGCTTCACCCACAAGTTCCACCACAAACTTACACGATGACGCTGCTAGTGGGGACTCATACCTCGACGGCAGCTCAGATGGAGCTGCGGCCTTCCCACCCTTCAAGGCTTCTCACCTGCACGCCGACTTGCGACTTGCATTGGGATATCTGGCCTCAACGATCATCATTGCCGTCTCGGCTTGGTCGTACCTTGTCGAGAAGGATTGGCAGAAGAACAAGGGCTGGACAGCTGTGGCTGTCGTCGCGTAAGTGGGCGCTAGACCGCTTTCATCAGACTGCTCGAGGTATAGAGAAGCTCACACCCATCCTCATCTCCCGTTGCGACAGATACATAGCCCTCTCCTCCTTGCAAGCCCTAGACGCCTATCTCCAAGGCGATCGCATCTTCACCGGTCGCCGCAAGCTCCTCTCGCATCGCATCGAAACCGAGTCCCTGATCATCTCCTCCCCTGCCCTCCCCAAGCCGACACTATCGTCCAACGTCGACTCGACGACGGGAAAGCATTGGATTATCCCGCCCACGTACTCGTTGGACTTCCAGTATGCGCGGAGGAGCAATGGTGGAAAGAGCTTGCTCAGACGGGTGGAGGACAGGGTGACTCTGGGACATTTGGGCGAGTGGTTCACTGGGGAAGGGGAATTCGTTGAGGCTGTCTTTGAAGAGAGATTGGTAGGGATGCTGCAGAAGGCGTGGGGATTGGAGGAGGGCGAAGGGGCGGAGCGGTGAACAAGTCATTGAGGGGGATTCGAGAGTGGTCAATTGCCATGTCACCATCAAGACTCGCAGCGCCTGTGGGCTATCGTGTATGCAGGCGCGGTCCGCTCGTGCGTGAAGAGGTCGATATTGCAGTCTCGCCCCCCTTCTTGAAGTACATATGTGTCGTCCCTCTGCTTGTCACCAAGCTGCTTCCTCATCTCTCACTATCTCCACATCAGTCCACCTCGACCACACCACCTGCGGCCTCAATCGCGGCCTTCAACTTCTCCAAGTCTTCCTTGTTCAGGCCCTCCTTGAGCGTCTGCGGTGCGCTCTCGACGAACTTCTTTGCCTCGACCAGGTTCATCGCCGGGTTGATCGCCTTGACCTCCTTGATGACCTTGGCCTTCGCCGAGGGGTCCTTGAGGGCCTTGAGCTTCAGGTTGAAAGTGGTCTTCTCCTTGGGCTTCTCCTCCTCTGCCTCGGCGGGGGCAGCGGCGGCGGCAGGAGCAGCAGGGCCCGCCGAGCCAGCTGCGGGGAGAGCGATGTCCTGGATATTAAGGCGTGTCTTCGAGCGAGAAAGAAAAGGCAGGATCGATATCATGTGTGTCAGAAGGATTCAATTTGTACTACGTCGGTGCTCGGGGAGTCTCGCTCACCTTCAAAAGCGACACGAGCTCGCTCGCCTGAAGAAGAGTCAGACCCTCAATCTGGTCGACGATGCCCGAGATTCTGGGATCTGAAGCTGGTGCTGCTGACGATGACGAGGCAGAAGCACCACCGGCAGGCGGCGGCGGTGTGGCAGGGTCCGAAGCAGGCGAGACGGCGGCTGAGGGCTCAGCACCCGTAGCGTAGGAGCGCGGCTTGAAGACCGGGGCAGCGGCGGCGGCGGTGCTGCGAAGTACTTGGCGGCTCGAGCTTGCGAGGGGCGTGGTGGCCGCTCGAAGGGATGAAAATGCTAGGCGGGCGGACATGATGAGGTGTCTGTGGTGGTGGTGGTAGTGACGGACGGATCGAGGGTTGAGTGACCGGGCGGAGAAGGAGCTGCTCGACTCGACTTGACGATATTCGCGCCTCAAGTCGCTCGGCACCGACACCCTGTTCCGAGCCACTCGGCCTGGAGGGTGAGATGAGGGCAGCTTTCTGCTTAGTCATCCAACAGTGGAGATGAGCCCCGACTTGAAGCCGGTCGATGACAATCCTCGCGTCGACCCCATTTTCCCTTGAATCCTTCATCCTTTTCGTCGCTACCCCACTGCGATGGGCCCTCGGTCGCTCACTGGGCCATCTTCGCCCCTCGTGGCAGCCAGTAGGTCCGCCTTGGCCGCCGGATCCTCCTCAGCCTCACTACCACGCCGTCTCGTCGTCATCGATCAGCAGCAACGCCGTACCTTCTTCGGACGCCTCTTTGGAAAGTCCAAAGCCAAGCAACAACAAGACGTAGACTCAGCCAACTTCCTTGGAGGACGCTCCAGTACACCCTCCAAACCTATCCTCGAGCAAGACAACCTCTTCCATCCTCTCTCCTCCTCTCCCATCCCCGCTCTTCGCCAAAGAGCAGAACGAATCAAACGCCTGGCGCCCTGCCCCGTTCATCTCCGTCGCGGTCAGCGCGTAGCAGTCAACTTTGACTGCCCAGAGTGTGGCTGGCCGACACACTACTCGGAGAAGGAGTGGGCCCAGGACTCCGAGCACGGCAGATATATCCTGCGGTTGCGCGAGGCCAACGAGGATGAGCACGACCTTCGCTCAGGGAGGGAGATGACCGAGTTCCGCATGCCTGGGCCGCAAGGATTCGAGGAGGCCATCAATATGAGTTCGTGGGACGTCTTCTTTTACACGAGGAACTTCCCTTCCATCGAGACGGAGCGATCAAGGAGGCACGTGAGCAAGTTGTTGACGTTCCCAACCACAGTGGGGGCGGTCCTGCACGAGAATAGTCCGTACACGACGAGGAACAGGCGATTGACGAGGGAGGGCATGCGAAGTTTTTTGGCTCTGAGGCAGATGCTGCACCCCAAGTTGGGGGCGAGGCCGAGCTTGGACTCGGTGAGGGTCTTTGTGGTGGGAGCGAGGGCGGAGAGCACGCTGCCGCCCAACATCTGGGATCAGCTACGCTTCATGTTCCCCGGAGTCAACTTCCACCTCTACTTGATCGGGCCAGAGGTCACGTTGCCACAAGATTCGATGACTTCCTCTTTCACTGCTGGCGCGGCGTCACCCGGCTCCTCCTCCTCATCATCCCCAGCCGTTACAGAGGAGCGACCGCATCGCACCCGCACCTCCAACTACGGCCCCAATGCACCAAGTCGCACGTTGGTCATCTCTGAGGGTCTGACTATGACCTTCATTCAATGCAACTACGAAGAGGTCCACCACCAGATGGAGCCCTTCGACCCGTACACGGACGTATTCTTTGCCTTTTCGCCAGGCTTTGGATTCCCGTCGCAGAGGGCATACGACCGACCGGTCAGCGAGGAGGACGATGCCGCAGTGTCGAGCAGCTCCTCTTCAACAGAAGCAGCGTCAGCATCAGCAGCATCAGCGAAGTCAGCACAGCAGCCAACAGAAGGCGGTCGCCTCGACCCGGTCGCTGCGCAATTCGAGTCGAGCCAGGAGACGGATACGGCTGCGGCCGCAGAGGCGCCACGCTCAGCGACCGAGAGGCTACCAAAGGCGGACGCGACTGTGTCTTATCAACAGCAAAAGGAGGAGCAGCGGGCGCGAGACCAAGAGGCAAAGGCAGCAGAACAAGACACATCGGCCTCATCCTCAACAGAGCCAGAGACGCCAGGCGCCCGCCCTTACTCCTCTCTTCCCACTCTTCCACCCCTCCTCCAAGCCCAATCCGAATGGGCGTCCGCCCTGACCTCAATGCTTTCCACCAAGTGCCCTCTAATCATGACGGGCTTCTCCCCCGCCGACGTGCGCAGGGACGTGGAGGCCTTCGAATCGGTAGAGGGGATCAGGGGAGAGTTTGAGTGGCTGATTACGCCTGGAGAGAATGTGTTCGGCAGCTTGAGTTGGAGTGTGGCCGACTTTGACACGAGGGTAGCTGTGAGGGCCAACTGGGGCGTGTGGGCCGTCAGAGGGAAGAGGTACGACTTGGAAGGGCCAGGGGCGTATGTGAACCTGAATCCATTCGTTGCCAAGCCAGCGGAGGAGGGGCAAGAGTAAGGGCGACTAGAGGGACGTAGTGGGCTGAGCTGAGCCTGAGCAGTTGCGGTAGCATGTCAATTCATCTGGTAACACTACGGCGGCTTGATCTTGATGATGTTCCATTAGAGTGGATAGGGAATTGACCACGTGGATGTAGCACTAGCGCTTCCTCGGTAGCCGGCGTCCCTGGCACGCCGATGGAGCGGCAGCGGCTCTTTTGGCCTTGTTTCCTTTCCTTCCCCGCACTCGCACTCGCTTTCGTCCGTTCGCCGCTTCTACGATGCAGCCGCCTCCCCCGCCTGCCCCGCCATATTACGGCGATCGTGGAGGCATGGCATACAGTGGACCTAGCGAAGCAGCATCGAGAGCATCGACCCAAGCTCAACAGCGAGGGGAGAATCAGGCGGGCCCTTCCTCATCCTCTGCATCACCGAGCTCATCTAGCAAGCCAGTGCCAAAGGTGTCTTGTCTCGAGTGTCGTGCGAGTAAGGTCAGTTCACGCGTGCCGCGATTCTAGCATGACGCCGATCCCAAATGACTCTCACAGCCTGATATATTCCAATATTGATGCTTCTCGTAATGCCACACGCTCGCAGGTGAAATGCCTTCCCCAGACAGCGCAAGATCCCCCCGGCTATCCCTGCGCGCGATGCAATCGCCTGTCCAAATCGTGCGTCTACGAGAAACACAAGCGCGGTCGCAAGCCAGACTCGGTCAAGTACGGCAAGCTAGAAAAACAGCTCGAGACGCTTTTGCAGGAGCTGAGGGCTGAAAAGGAGCGAGCGTCCAGCAGAGGAGGATCATCAGCCGGGCGTAAAGCGGAGCAGAAGGGCGGCAATGGCCAAGGCAGTGTAGGCCAAGGGGAAGGAGACGAGGATCTTGAAGACGAAGACGAAGACGATGACGACGACGAAGGTCCAGTAGCCAAGCGTCTTCGTACCGAGACGGCCGAGATTCTCACCAATTGGGGATCTTCGTCGTCCTCGCCTTCGCCGTCCACGCGATTGGCTGTCCCCCCAATCTCGACCAAGCCAAGGTTGACCTCCAAAGCAGGCCGCAGATCAGGTGGATCTACAGCAGGAGACGATGGCGAGGCGGGACGAGGTGAAGAGGACAGTCTACCCGAACCAGGAGCTCCACTGCTCAGCAACCCCTTGAAGCTCCTCGCCCAAGCCTCAGCAGGGGAAGACGATGAGGACGTTGTCACCGCCGCGGCTACACCAACGAGCGGCTCAGCCGCAGTCGCGCGCGGGCAGACTGGCTCGCACACCACCTCGCCGCCTCCATTTCACACCGCCGCTTCAAGCAGCGCTGCTCCCCGTCGCCCGCGGGATCGCCTAGGTCTCTACGATGCCAAGCCAGAGATCGGCCCGGATCTCGACCCCATCACTCTCAACCTCATCACACTCCCCGCGGCAAAACAGCTCTGGGCGTTCTTCCTCGAGAAGCTGAGTCACCCGCTCATTTTGCTCGACAGGTCCATCTACACGTTCGAGTACACAAGGCCACGCTCTGCCTTTCTCCTCTCCGTCGGCCTTGCTCTCGCAGCACGCCTTCACCTATCCAGCTCCAGCCTGCGCACGGCAGAGATTGCGGACAAGCTCGACGAGCACGTCCTCAAGGTGATCATCCCCGTGGTTCTCTTGGAAGGGAAGCGCTCGATCCATTGCGTCAAGGCCTTCCTCCTTCTCGCAGGCTACAACGGGCAATCCATCCCCCTCACACAGGACCGCTCCTTCAGCTACGTGACCCACGCCTTCAGCATGTGCGTCGAGCTCGACCTGAACTGCAAGATGGTCTCCACTTCCGCGGATCCCAACGACGAGGAGTTGCAACGCAAGCTCCGCGAGAGGGAGCGCACCTACTTCCTCGCTTGGACGTACTTCTTCTCCATCTGTCTCCATCACGGACGACATTGCTCGCTCAGCATTCACGATCGGGTCGTGGCGGCAAGTAATGATTGGCATCTGTCCAAGTTCGCTTTGCCGGAGGATGCAGGGTTGGTCTCCAATCTGCAACTACGCAAATTGATCAGCAGGAATCTCGACTACTACCATCAGCATGTGGCGCCACTAATGCCACAGGCGGGCGCCGCAGGTGGCAAGGGGAGCAGCGAGCCGGATGAGGCTTGCCGGCTACTCCTGGAGTTCCATCGCAAGAGCATCAATGAGGACCTCGATGCCTGGCACGCACAATGGGTGCTACCCCAGGTGGCTGCGGCATCGGCGGCCGCGGCGGCCGCTGGGAGTAGCAGCAAGAAGCAAGGCAGCACAGACAGCGTCACGGACACCGCCAGTGCTCCACTCCGCCTCCAATCCACAGCCTTCTACCACAGCTACGCGACCCTCATCCTCCACTCCCTCCCGCTCCGCTCCAACCACGCAGGCGGGCGAAGCACCTCAGCCTCCCCATCAGCGGACGAGGTCCTGGCCCCTTTTCGTCGAAAGGCAGATGAAGCTGCCCTCTCCTGCGTTGCCCTCTTCCTGCGCTTGCCCCGCGACCAGCTCGTCTATGGCCACAACTCTGCGTATGTCACCGTGGGATTCGCGGCCGTTCATGCGCTTCGAGCTCCGCATGGGACTTTACTTGGTGCAGAGGCGGGTGGGAGTGGGACGGCTAGCGCGGCGAATGCGGATGTGGATGTGGACGATGATCAGGTGCTGGGCATGGTGAAACGTGTAGTGGAGACGATGGAGGAGGCAGGAAGGGTGACGGAGCACAGGAAGGCCTTCGCTACCGGGTATGCCGTGTTTCTGAGGAAGCTAATTGCTATTCACGAGATGAGAAGGGCGAGGAAGGGTGGTAGGGCGGCACTGGCTGGAGGAGAGCACCACAAGGCGGGCCCAGCGTCGCAAAAGGAGGCAGTCTCAGGCCCCCAGCAACATCGACGCGACACAGTGATCTCTCGTCCCTCGGGCGCCTACGACGCGATGCAGCCTGCCGCAGGCCCCTCTTCTGCTCCCTCATCCGCCCCACCTGTCATGGGCCCCGCCAACCAGTTTGCAGCGGGCACGGAGCAGCACTTTGGCACTTCTACGGGGCAAGACTCATTCGATCATTCACGAATGGCATCCTACAATGGTAGCGGGCAGGGACACGGGCGTGGCCCAGGTAGTGGCGGTAGTCTCACCCCCTACTCGAGTGTCAGCAGCCACCAAGGGCAAGGGCAAGGGCAGGGCTATTTCCCGCAGCACCACCATCACCCAAATGCAAGCGCCCGAGTCGGGTCTCCCTCGCAACACTTCTTCAACAACTCCTCTTCATTCAACTTCGATCCCTCCACACTCGCCCCGGCCTCTTCTTCATCTGCCAATCTTCTCGACGAGCTCCTCATGGCACAACCGCTGGGCTTGCAATTCGACTCGTGGCTCGATGATTTGGGCGGGCTGGCAGCTGGTGCCGGAGGAGGAGGGATGGCCGGCACTGGATTCGGTGGCGGAAATGGGGAAGAGGGAGGCGCTGCCCCCAACGGCGGGCAGGCGGGGTACAATGGAGGCGGGATGTGACACTCTGAGAGCAGAGAGCAAGAGAAAGATCGACACCATACCCGCGCCTATTGAAGGCGCGTAGAGGCTACCGAGCAGGCGATTCTCGTCGTGCACGCTGTATTGCAGAGGCTCCACATCATCATTAGCAATGCAGAATTACCCGTCTTACATCTCGCCATTAGCACTTCCGTTCTGCTGCCCGTCCATCTTCATGGCCTTCTTCGGCGGCTCACCTCCCGCCACCGTGCCGGTCTCACACTCGTCTACGATCCACTGACACCATTTCTCCCACTCGCGCTCAAAGAGAGCCTCGTGCTTCCGTCGCGATCCGTCTCCGTGCGAATCGTCATCGTCGTCGTCGAGGCAGGCGTGCCGCAGCGAGGCGCGAACGAGGGAATAGAGCGAGGCGAGGGAGGCGGAGTAGGATGACGTGAAGTATTGATAAATGTCCTGCGAGCGGGCGAGTAGGCGACGCGAAAGGTCAGCAGCTCATCGATGCAACACGACTGCCCTCTAAATCTTCTCGCTCACGTAAGTCAACCCCTCATTCCCAAATTGAGTCGCATCATCATTGCTGAGCGCAACGTCCACGCCGCTGTTCAGCAGCACGGGCAGGGGATGTCCCGCCATGCATCCCGTATAGCCCAGCGCCTCGTTGCTCACGGGGCAGACCTCGATGCACACCCCTCTCTCTTTGCAGAGCTGGATCAAGTGTGGGTGACGAGCAAGGGAAAAGCCGTGACCTATACGTCTCGTGCCAAGGAGGAGAGCATCGTACAGATTGGAGTCGGCGGGGGAGCCGTCGAGGAGGGTCTCGCCTGCGTGAAAGAGGAAGGGAATCGAGAGACCGGTGGTGCGACACTGCTGCTGGAAGCGAAGTAGTCTGGGCGAGGAGATGGTCTGTAAGTAGCGAGATACCATAATCAATGACTCACGGCACTCACTCTGGCGCATACTCCTTCAGCGTCACTCCCGGGTCCTCATGTCCTACCAGATCGAACCCTACGATCAATCGCCCAAATTCCCGCTTGAGAGCTATGCAGTCATCAAGGTACCAGCGCAGCCTCTCTGGCGTGATGATTCGCACAGTGCAGTAGATGATCCTTGCATCGAGGAAGGTCTCGATCCCCTCTTCCTCTCTCAGTTCTCTACGCGCTTCTTGCATTGCCTCTTTGAAGACACGACACCATTCCGCGTGAGCCACTGGCGTCTTGCCATCCTCTGCAATATAATGCTCCTCGAAGAAGTTGGTGCGAGCCTCCATGTACTGCACGCCGTCCCTCGCATGCACCTTGCACATCTGCTTGAGGTAAGAGCGCAAGAGCGGCAGGTAGGAGACGAAACCTCCAATGATGCCAAAGGTGGAGAGGAAGCGGCTCCATGCTTGGCGGGAGGTGGCAGTCGAAGGGGAGCCGGTGGCTGGGCTGAGGGTCATGAGGGAGTGAAGGTACGAATCAAAAGCGGCGGCATTGCGGCTAGAGTTGGCGGACGAAGGGATGTCGATGCCTCGCGTATAGCCGGTAGGTGGCACTTCGTACACGTCTGCAAAGGGGAAGGTGGCTCGCGCCTCGTTGAGACTCATCCACTGTGTCGTCCCGTCATAATGGGGTGAGTAGACGTCCCCCGCCACCACGTCCTCCTTGGCCTTTGTCTGGAACTGCACACCGGCAGAGTAAAGCTTCTCCACCTTATCCAGAGCCTGATCCGCCCTCATGTGAATCACATCCCCGTACCTCTGTACCGCTTCCATGATAAGCCAAGGAGCAGGAACAGTCCCGTCCATATGGCAGTGCAGAGCTGCTCCCTTTGGCATGCGGGAGAGGATTCGCCAGGTCGACGTAGACCGCATTCCGCGAGCGAGGGCACCCCGAAAAGACATGCCTGGGTGGGCAGATGGGTCGTCGGGATTGTCATAGATGCTGGTACGCTCCGAGTCACGAATCGAGGAGAGGAGGGACGACGCCTTTTGCTCCAGGGGTGTAAGGGACGACGACTTGACCGAATCGAAGCGCAGTGACTGTTCTTGGGCGATTAGGGTGGAGCGCGATGCCCAGTATGAATGAAGTGCTTCATCCTTGACACCCTGAGATGATGATGAGGCTGCTGCGTTGCCATCTGCTGTCACGCTCGCTGCTGTGACCATACTGATCTCTTTGACAGCTGCTTGATAAGCGATGGATAGGAGAGGAAAAGGCAGGGAGGGAAAGAAGCGAGGGACTAGCGGAGGCGCTGCACGGCCTGGCAATGGGTCACACGACAGCAGGCCGGCCAAGGCGATCAATTGTCGATATCATCGACTTCGCAGGGAGCCAGCATCTTGTCATCGGGATGATTGTCAGGACTACTTACGACTGTTGCACTTTCAGGAACACCAAAATGTATCAATTAGCTCAGTGCGGGGACAGACTCAGGGAAAGCAATTTAACTCGTCAGCCCGGCCTGTTGGACTCGTGCCGCGTCGCGTCTTCGCGGGCGGAACCAGGCCGGAAACGTTGTTCTGACTTGAATCGCAACACCCACCTTGGCTTCTCGCCTCCTCACACCAGTCATTACCACCATGTCACAATCCCAATCACAGCCAACTCTGGTCCCAGATACGCCACCCGTACCATCTGTCCACTCACAGCCCCTAGTTGGCTCATACACATGGCGCAGCGCTATTCCCAAGGAGGCGAGAGGCGTGCCTTGTATCCTCGGCGTCGATGAGGCTGGACGAGGGCCTGTATTGGGTATGTAGCGGCCACGTCGGCACGAATTTTTCGTGACTTTCATCTGAACTATGCGCTCTTTGCAGGCCCGCTCGTGTACGGCATAGCCTACTGTCCCGCAAGCTTCTCCGACTCGCTCAAGTCAGTAGGCTTTGCAGACTCAAAAGCCCTAACAGCAGAAAGGAGAGACGCCCTCCTTGCGGCGCTCATCGACAACCCGGACAACCTGGGCTGGGCAACCCAGTCCATGTCCCCGCAAGACATCTCAGCGGGAATGCTGCGACGCCGTCCGCACAACCTCAATGCGCAGAGTACTGAAGCGACCGTGCAGCTCATTTCGGGGGTGCTGGAGGCAGGTGTGGATGTAGCCGAGGTGAGAGCGCCATCATACTGTCCAAGAGTCTCTCTTCTTAAGCTAACGTCGCTTCTCGCCTTTTCGCTCTCAGATATTCGTAGACACGGTTGGCGACCCCGCCACATACGCCAAAACGCTTCGCAGCTACTTCCCGCAGGCCAAATACAAGCACATAGAATGGACCGTCTGCTCCAAGGCCGACGCCATTTACCCAATCGTAGGGGCGGCTTCGATTGCGGCAAAGGTGACGCGCGACCGATGGGTCGAGGACTGGAGGTATGCAGAGCACGTGGAGGGGCCGCAGGGTGAAGAAGAGGGAGCGATAAAGAACGAGACTCAGGAAGATGAGGATGACGCCCTGAGGGAGGTGCTTCAGGGCCAGGCATCTGCTTCGTCGTCACGCTCGCCCTCCCCCACGAAGAAGGCTGCACCAACCAGCAAGAAACGCAAGCGACCTTCACCTACAGACCTTGCCGCTACCTCTTCCGATTCCATATCCTCTCGCGATCACTGGCACACTTTTGGCTCAGGCTACCCCTCGGACCCAAACACGGTTGCGTACCTGCATCGCACGCTGGACCCCGTCTTTGGCTGGCCGGGTATTGTGCGCTTCAGCTGGGCGACGGTGAAAACGCTTCTGGAGGAGAGGGTCAGAGCACCAGGCGCTGCGGGGGCAAAGAAGGCCGCAGCAGGTGGCAAGAGGGCATCAAGGTCTGCCTCGAGCAAGGCGCCAAAGCAGGAAGAAGGAGAGGAAGACACGCCAGATGGCGGCCCTGCTACTTTGACGACATCTGCGCTAAGCGCTACTGGCTCTTTGAATCCGCCACCTGGCCAGCCAAAGGGGTTTCGCGTCAAGTGGGCAGACGAGCCAGCTCAGATCACCAGCTTCTTTACAAAGGCGAAGGGAGGTTCATCAAGCACCGCGACTCCGGGTTCGTTCAGCATTGTTTCTGGGGGCGCAGCTGGAGCGAACAAGGCGGGGAGCACAGGAGGAGCCGGAGGCGCAGCAGCAGCTGGTCCTAGCGCAGCGACGAGTAGGGAAGACCATCTGTTGCGCCTGACCTGGAGGGCGGACGATGATGCGCTGCGTGGCTCTGCGAGGGTAGGCTCAAGTCTGCGCAGCATTGGGCCAGGAGTGCTGGGCTTGTGATGACAATGTGTTTTGCTTGCATTTGACCATCGACTTTAATTCTATGCACCCTCTCCCTTTTAAAGCCCAGCTGCCCTCCTCCTCATCTGCTCTACGCCTTCCCAGCGCCCAGCTCACCCTGAATACGCTCCACCTGCTCCAGCACAGCCCTCTTGCTCGTCCCGCCCGTCGCGTCGCGTCGTTCAACACTCTCATCAAAGGACCAGACGGCCTGCACGTCCTCCTCAAAGGCGGGCGAGAGGGTTTGGAGATCGGCGAGGGTGAGCGAGGATAGGGGCACCTTGCGCTGCTCTGAGAGGCGTACGGCTGAGCCGGAGATGTGGTGCGTCTCGCGGAAGGGGATCTGTGCATGAGGGCAGGGAGGTGGCGGTCAGCAAGGGCTTGTCAAAGTCCACGTCACCGCGCACGCTACTCACTCCCTTCCTAACCAGGTACTCCGCAAGGTCCGTAGCAAGCATATCCGGCGTGAGGGCCGCCCTCATCTTCTCCGGGAAGATGTTCATCGTAGCCAAGACTCCATTGGCGATCTGCAATGACCTCGAGACGGTGTCGACTGCATCGAAGAGGGGTTCCTTGTCCTCCTGAAGGTCCTTGTTGTACGTGCTTGGGATACCCTTGATGGTCATCATCAGGCCGGACATTTGGCCGAAGACACGTCCGGACTTGCCGCGGAGGAGCTCAAGAGAGTCAGGGTTCTTCTTCTGTGGCATGATGGAAGAGCCGGTGCTGCGGCACGGGTGACGACGTGAAGCGAGTGGTGAGTCGGATGACGGTCGCTGCTCTGCTCCGCGCTTGCTCACCTGTACGCATCACTCAACTGCACAAACCCAAACTCGCTCGTCGAGTAGATGATGAGGTCCTCCGCCAGCTTACTGATATGGATCATCGTGAGGCTTGCCCAGAAGAGGAACTCAACAATGAAGTCACGGTCGGAGACGCTGTGCATCGAGTTCATGCCTACGGTCTTGAATCCGAGCTCATTGGCCATAGCCTGGCGGTCCAATCCTGAGAAGGGATTGCCCGCCAATGGTCCTGAGCCGAGGGGCAGGACAGAGATGCGTGGACGCATGTCACGGAGACGAGAGAGGTCGGTGAGGAGGGAGGAGGCATGGGAAAGGAGAAAGTGCGACCAACGGATAGGCTGGGCGCGTTGCAGGTGGGTGTAGCCCTGCGTGATGGCGAGTGAGCTCAAGTTTGTCAGCGACGCTAGACTGTCTGCTTGCAGTCGCTGTTGCGCACCGGCATCACTGCGTCAACCTCGACCTTTGCCCTGGCAGTCATCACCTGGATCAAGTCGACGAGGATCTCCTCGATCTTCTTTGTCTCCTCCTCGACATACAATCTCACATCCGTCGCAACTTGATCGTTCCTGCTTCTACCGGTGTGCAGCTTCCCTGCCACAGGTCCAATCAGCTCTGTCAATCTACGCTCATTGGCAGTATGGATGTCCTCGTCGTCGGGAGCGGGGACGAATGTGCCCGCCTCCCACTCCTTTGCGACCTGCTGCAATCCCGAGATGATCTGGTCCCGCTCGGAGGGAGTGAGGATCTTGGTTGCTACTTGCGCATTGGCATAGGCGATGGAGCCACGGATATCATGCTTCCATAGGACGCGGTCGTAGGAGAGGGACTCGTTGAATTTGTGCATCACTGTATGCGGGACGAAGGCAGCGTTATCAGCTGGCGAAGTCCGGTCGAGGAGCATATAGTCCGGCTCCTAGAAGCTGCCTCGTGCTCACAAGGGTCAGTCTGCGACTCGAAGCGGCCACCCCATAGCTTGGCCTTGCGGAACGTGTCTTGTGATGCCATTGCTGCGATCTCTGATCGAATGTCTAGGTGTTGGGTGTTGGACAAGGTGGGCGAGTCATCTTCCCCACTCTCAACTCGTCCTTTCCCGGCCGCTTCTTCCTATCCACTCACCACTCAGTTAGATTAGGCCGTCTCCGTCGGCGATTGCCCTTCCGGTCCGATGGATGGCTCCTCTCGAGATGACTTGACCACCCCGCTCGAGCCCTGCCCAACCGCCCCGCCTGCCTCCTGGCTGCACCCGTCTGTCTGTCTGTCTGTCGGCTGTGCTGCTGCTTGCTCTCAAGTCGCCGTCCGGCCGGCAGCTGGGCGTCGTTGCGTCGTTCAACGTCCACGACGTCGAAACGCAACGCACACAACGCACGCATCGTCGTCGACTCACGCATCTCGGTGTGCGTTTGAGCTGCTGCTATTCTCAACACAGACGTCCGATCCATCATCGTGCTTCTTTCCCTCCCTTCCTACCATCATGTCTTACCCATTCTCAGGGAATCGCCAATCTCAGAGCGATTACAGAAGCCACGATTACTCCACACGGCAGCCGCCTCATCAGGGCGGCCAATATTACGACGACGACTATTACAACGCCGCTCAGTCTTCGGGTGCATATCCAATGAGCGGAGGCGAGCAATACCGGGACAACTACTATCCTTCCAACCACCAACACCAGCACTCCATGAGCGGCAACGACGCAGCAGACGACACGCTTCGCGATCACGGCGCACAGGGCTACAGCGAGAAGGCAGCCGTGGCCGCCACTCCAGGTGGCGGCACCACGCCTGGTAGCACCGACGCTTACGCCAACTACGGCAGCCGTGGAAATGCCAACCGCAACTCCATCTTCTCACAGCAAGACCGCCACGTCTTCTTCAAGCGCTCAGTCCCCGTCAGGGCGCTCCGCTCCATCTTCTGCATCGTCCTCTGGACGATCATCATCATCATCACCGTCATCCTCCTTGTGGTCCTCTTTGCCCGACCACCCAACATTGCCCTCCTCTCCGTCGACCCGCCTACTGCCCAGGACTTCGATGTGAGCGGGACGAGCTTCACGGCCAATGGCTCGGTCAACTTTGCCGTCTCCAACCCCAACAGCTTCTCGGCGACGATTACGCATTTGAATGCGCAGCTCTTTGATGCGAATCTGCCTAATGATGTACAGATTGGCAACGGCACGCTCAAGGATCAGAAGATCAAGGCCAACGACAACACGACGATCGTCTTCCCATTCACGCTGGGCATCAACTTGCAGAACGGGGCTGAGGCCTTGATTCAGGACGTCGTCTCATCGTGCGGGTTAGACCCTAGCAGCAGCTCGAAGGCGTCGGGTAACCTCAATGTACGTACGCCACACCAAGCTCTCCTACTTTCTGCACCACCTCTACCCGCTAGCAGTGACTGACCTCTCTCTGCTCCTCGTCCCTCCCCACTTCGCCCCCTGCAGGTCCGTCTAGCAATCGACGCCCACATCTCCGTTCTCTCCATCGGGGTCAGCGTCCCCGTCAACCGCAACATCTCCGTCGAGTGTCCTACCAATCAGCTCGCAGACGTCATCAAGAGCATCACAGGGGCGGTCGGTGACATTGGGTCGGCGGTCCAGAGCATCCTCGGCGGTGGCAGCAAGAGGAGTTTCGCTACACCGCTTCCTCTGGACGGATCGTCGATGCTGGAGCGTGACGGTGCTGGCCAAGACGACTTGCCGGCACAGCTGGATTTGTTGAGTCGGCGTGAAGTCCTCGGCAAGATCGTCGAGGCGTGGCTCCCGCGTAGCGCTGCTGGTAGCAAGCCCCTCGCTATTCGCGCGCCAGGCGACATCGAGCTCTGAGAGCTCCTCGTACTTCTCTTTGACCTGGTCCCTCACACCACTGTACATACCGTCGTCGCGGCGGCATACAACCGAGATACACTACCCTCGACCTCAATGTAACGACTCTACTCTCACATCCGACCCACATTGTACATCTCACCAATCCTTCGAGTCCTCGCTCCCACCTTCACGCTCTCCTGTCCTCGCCTCTCCTCACCTAGTAGACTCACCAAGATCATGATCATTCGAGCCCGAAAAGACAAATATATGGACAATTTCACGCTTTCGCTCGTCACTCTCCTTGCTCCTCGACCCAGCCCTCTTTGAACTCACAGACTGCTCCCCGTCTCTCCCAGCTCGAGGTGATGATCACCCTCCTCCCTTCCTCATCGACCGCTACGCCCGTCGGTGCTCCAGGGAGGTAGCCTGCGCTAGCAGCTGGTGAAGTGAGGCCAAGCCTGTACACGACGGTGCTGAAGAACTGTTTGGGCAGCCAGATGCCCCTCTTCTTGGCTCGGGCGAGACGCTCTACCTCCCACGGATGGCCGATAGCCGCGCCTAGTCGGTGAACGTACGTCGTCTGACGGACTAGGGCGCCTGGTGATGGGCTCAGCTCTGCATCGTCCTTGTCCTCCTCTTCGACTCCACGGCGCCTTCTGAGCTCCTCGATCCTCTTCACTACTCTCCCCATGCTCAATGGGCCAACAGTCCACACTCTCCCAAACGAGTCCACATCCATCCCGAGTACGGGTGCTCCCGCCGAAGCCCCATCTTCTTCACCTCCAGAACCACGCAATGGCGCGCTCCAAAAAGTTACAAAGCTGCCCCACCTGGCCAGGACATCCCTGTACGTCCTACCATCCGGGATTAGCTCAGCCCCTGCCGCTGGGCCTTTGACCCAATGTTGGTCCCATTGTTCGAGAAGGGCCATCTTTGCTGAGTTGACCCCGACGTAGATGTGAGGCAGTGACGTGTTGCTCCCGCCTGCAACACCTCCGCCGTCCCAGGCTCGGAGGAGGGGTGGAGCAGACGGGTGCGAGGCCAGCGTGTCAAATATCGGGCGCGTCGAATGGGAGAGGGCGACGTATTGGCTGATGGTGCGAGGTGGGCTTGGGGAATAGGGGGAAGAGGAACGGATGAAGGATGGGAGCGGCAGGACGTCCAGGAGGTATTGAGGCAGCGAAGGAGAGGTACTGCGACCGGGACGCCGTGGGCAAGCTGGCGCGGCTGAAGATATCTTGCCTCCTCGTTCCTTCTCTTCCTCCTCAGGCCCTGCCGCTACGCATTCGGGCGTGGCCAAGCTTGTAAAGATGAAGCTGGGCACCTCCATCGGCCCCAGCGGCAACGGTGCGGGCTCATCGTCGCTCGCTACCTCTCCACGTACATCCTTGGGCGCCTCCACCGGCAAGCTCCATTGCTCCCTCACCGCGTCGATTCGGTATGGATTCATTGACTTGAGCGCATGACCAGAGATTCGGTCGTACTGTACCGCATGGTACAAGTTTACATCGTGACGGTACACGTCTACCACTCCCGCTGAGCGGGCATGGGGATGATTCGAGACGAGCAGCACGTTTGTTGCTGGATCGTTCTTTGATGAGACGACGGAGAGGGAGAGAGGATGGATCACCTCTCCTTGACGAGAAGTGGGTTGGTGAAGCTCGAGCTGCTTTGGCTGACTTGTCGAGTCCTTGAGATCCCAAACCCAAATTGATCCTCCCTTCTTGCCCTGCGGTAGCGCTTCCCACGTCTGGCTCGGTGGGTCCCACCAAGGCCGCGAGTCATCGCAGTGGAAGTAGGCCAGGCGCGATGCACTGTGGATGACTGGTTCGGCGCACCATTCCGGCCCCGAAGGGAGAGGTCGGCAAGAGTCGAGATTGAGGTGTGAAGATGCGGACGAGGCAAACGAGGATGGCTCAGGTGGATGGAAGAAGGCGACGTGTGTGGACCAGGGGAGCCACAGGAAGAAGGACGATATGGGCAAGAGGAGGAGAGAGAAGAGGAGCGGGACGCTTGCCATCTCGGATCAGCCTTGCCAGGCGATCGATCCGCTGAATGATGTCTGTACCTCTCTGCGCCTGCTTAAAGCTGGCCGTCTCGGAGTGAGAGTCGCGCAAGGTGGTTCAAAGGACGAATTGACCAACCGCGGAAGATATCAAGAAACGCACGAGCCACCAGCGCAGCCGGCCGCCGGAGAGTCGTTTCGTCTCGCGTCGTTGGCGGACCTGATTTGACCTTGCCGCCGCTGCCTCCGCCCGCCCGCTCGCGGCAATGAATGGTGCCTGGGGTTAGTGACTCACGACGATTCAGGCAGTGGCGATTGGCACGGGACGCCATGTCACTGTCTCTTGCATCACGAGGTGTCGCGATGCTTCAATGTTGCTGCTGTCCTATCAGCAGACGCTAGCTCTGACGCTCTGCTGCGTCGAAGCTGTTGCGGCATTGCGTCGCATTTGCTGCGTCGTTCGCTGCGTCTCGTCGATATTGAGCGCCATTGCATGCCTCGTCTCAAAGTTCGTCTTGGTCTTGGTCGGTCGGTTCAGGTCCGCGTCGTCGGCCCTCCTTGATCTCGATTCTCGCTCGTGAGTCGACTGACTCGCCTGGAGCCCCCGCGGCGTCTTTGTCTGCGTCTGTGCGAGAAGGGCGAGGCAATCCAGGCAAGGCATGCGGGGAGGAAAAGAGCGAAGGCTGATTGCAGCAGCCAACGACATTGAGAGTCAGATGGGAGGGCGAGGGAGAGGAGGGACCCTTGGACGAGCTTCACGGCAACGGGCACCGCCTTCTTCCTTCTCACCATCCCATTCCCGTGATCCATCGCCACCATCCAATCTTAGCCTCTCAGGAGATTCATCGACGCGAGATGTCGCGCAAATACAAAGGCAAGCTGCGCCTCGTAGACCCGGCCGATCAGGACGACATCAGCGAGATTGATATGAGCGACGAGAGCAGCAGCGATGAAGGACAGCCTGCCTCAGAGACTGCACCAGCCGCTACATCGACAAGGCGGCGTCGAGGATCAGACGCAGCTCAGAAGCAGACGCAGCCCAGCAAGAAAACAGCAGCAGCTCCCCCTCCTCCACCAAGCAATGGCGCACGTCGTCCAGATGCCGCGCAGCCTCGACGGGCATCGAAATCGGGCGGCCTGCTGGGCAGATTAAGGAACATGCGAAGGAGGGAGGATATGGGAAAGAAGACGCCACCGAAGCTGTCAATCAACACTGCTACCGCGACAGCTGGTGCGAAGAATGATTCGCCAGCATCTGGCAGGGGCAGCCCTTCCATCGTCCCAGTCGGCAGGGCCAGTCTTGCAGGCCCACGCGAGACGTTGGGCATCGATGCCTTCAGCAAACCGCATCGTTCCAGCACAGCGAACTCCCTCATGACCAGCGAACTGCTCGGTTCTAGCTCATCCTCCCCATCCGCAGCTTCACCCGACGTCGTCCTCAAAGACTACGGTGTCGAGCGACAGCCTGACGTCATGCAGGCCAACCTCAAGCGAGAGAGCACGGCAAGATACTCCATCGCGCACAGCGTTGAAGCTTCACTTGTCGACAGCTGGAGCATTGCTGAGCGACATGTGGATGGGAGCGATGACGATGATGAGTCGATGGTCAGTCGAGCAGCGGGCGAGAATGATTGGATGAGGACGGGCGAGGCACCAATGGTGGACGATTACAGTGAGGTCGGCGCGCCCGTGCAGAGAGCTTCCAACGCACCTAGCGATATCACTGAGGAGGACGACGACGACGAAGAGGACGACGATGATGATGATGCGAGCACAGAGTCTGAAGGACCAGGGCGAAGGACGCCCACCCGCGGTGCAGCCGCAGCGGCCGTAGCTGTCCCAGCCGTCGCTGCTGTTAAGCCTCCCATCTCTCGCACAGTGACAGGTCGTAGCACCACCACCGCCGACTTCTACGATGCAGAGTCTGAGCGTGGCAGCACAGCGGGAAGCACGGCATCTCGTGCAGCCGCTCGTCGCTCGGATGTCGATCGCCTCCTCCTTCAACTTGGCGATACCGGTGCGGCCGGAGCCGGTGGTTCCACTGCGGCGAGCACGGTCAGCAGTAGCCATCGTTCCGAGCCTTCGAGCTCGGCGAGCTCGTACGTGCCCGACTTGTCCGTCGCCTACGGCACGGAGTACGACGAGTCCGAATCCGCCATCGTGCCCGATGACTCGGTCTCCGTCAGAGCCATGCAGAGAGTCACGCACGAAGACATAGGAGAGGACGAGGGCACTCGAACGCCCACTGGCAAGACCGCGAAGCAGTCCACGGACCCTGAAAAGCTGGCTGTCATGCTTGCTGATATGGAGCCGGCCTTCCAGTCGAGCTCGGAGGATGAGGATGAGTTAGAGGAGGAAGACGAAGAGGACGAAGATGACGAGGACGAGGAGGATCAGGACGAGGACGAGCAGACAGAGGGACCGGTCATGATCACCACTCGTACGCCCGCAGCCTCAACTCGCTCCGTCGCAAGATCAGCGAAAGAAGCCCGGCGACGACGTAGAGTAAAGCGAAAGAAGGTCGAGAAGGGCGCCAACCGCTGGCTGGCAGACAGCGCTCTTACGCCGGAGCAGATGCACTACTTCATCAAGGCTATGGTTGGCCGTGAGCTCGAGTGGGAGATGTCTCGCGCATTCGCCTTCGATCCCTCGGAACGGCCGCCTTTGCTCGACTCAGCAACGTCACCTTCTTCGCCCGTGGCGTCGTCGAGTCGTCCTGCGCGAGAGTATGACATCTTCAAGAAGAGCAAAGCCGACACTGCAACGCTCCCTAAATTCCCGCTACTGCGCTTCCTCTACGACTCCGCGTTCTGCATGCTGCCCATCTTCGGACACGGCACTACCACGTATGCAAAGCGACAGAAGCGAGCAGAAGCCTACTGGGCACGCGGTGTCGCCCCCCTGCTTCGTATCCTGCAGAATCGGTCCTTCAGCCACAGGGTAGATCGCTGCGGTGAGGGAGATGGAAGTGCATTCAGCTCAGAAGCTACCTCCGACGTGCTCAAGGGCGCGTTCGCTCGCGCCGCTGTGCGATTCATCACTGCGACGATCAACGTAGGCGGCAAGCGAGACATCAAAGCCGGCTGGCCCTGGCCCTCTGCCAAGCTCATGAAGCTTCCCGCTTTCCTTCCCTACCGTATGCCCTTGGCACAGCAGACTCGCGGCGCATTTGAGGTGGACGTAGTGGTGATGCGGCCGCTGGGCAAGGAGCCGTCCTACATCTTGCGACTGCGAAGGCAATTTGGCCATCCGTCGATCTTCGTCATCAGGTCTGAGGCACAGTTCCAGGAATACGCAGCAGCGCTCAACGAGGCTTTGCCGCGGGCTTGCATTAAGCGGCCACCTCCTGTCGAGATGGCAATGGTGTTCGGTTCCTCAGCGGACGCTGCGGCGCCCGCTTCGCCGAAGGTACGCTCTCCCTCCGAGATGGGATCAAGCACGGCCGTGGGCAGCACTCGCTCGAGACCGCCGCTGCGTTCCAAGCTCAGCAGTGACTCAAAGAACGGCCTGACAGGCTCGCAAAGCAAGGCATCGAATAGTCCCGCCGAGCCAGAAAAGCATCAGCAGCATCGCGGTCTTGCTGGTCTATTTGGCAGCTTCGGAAAGAGCAGTGGGACATCAGTAGCCGCAGCCAGCAGCAAGGGAGAGAAGGAAGCTGCTGCAGCTCAAAGGCCGACAGCTGGCGCTGATCGAACTCTGCTTGAGCTGAGGGAGAACAAGCGTCGCTCTGTCCTTGGCAGTCGTTCGAGCCTTCCGCTCTCGCCGAGCTCGCCGACCGTCGACGATGACGGCAGCAACGTCAGCAGCACGCGCTCATCAACCTTGGGTCCCTCAGCAGCGGGCGTGGGCTCAAAGAAGGGGGGCACAGCGGCGGCAGCGGCAGCGCCGTCGTCGTCGATCGCCTCATCCAGTAGCACAGGCGGAGCGGGAGGCCTCCTTCTCAACATGGGCAAAGGTGTGCCGAAGAAAGCCAAGCCAGCATCGCTCCCACCCATCGACTACAACCTCCGTCGTCTCCAGCTCCGCGATTGGCTGCGCGACACCCTCTCCGCCCGTGGTGCGGGTCATCATCACGAGACCCGCGAGTTCCTGACTGCTGGCTTCTTTACGGACAAGGACCTCAAGTCCTCCACCAAGGCCAAGATTGCCGCCAACGAAGAAGCTGACCGCGTTAGCACCAAACAGCGCGAGGAGGTCGCCCTCTCCGCTGGTGAGGAAGTGTTGGAGCTACGCGACCAAATTGAGTCGATGTGGGAGGAATGCAAGCATGGTCAAGGCTTCCTGCAGGCACGCGCCGTCTTCGAAAAGGCTTCTTCCTTCTCTGAGCTACCGGAGGACTATCAACGGCTCGTCTCCTTCCTACACCTGAAGGTTGCACGCTTCCTCCTCGGTACTTTCGTCACGGGCGATGAATCACTTTCCAACCTGCGACGGGCTCGCTCAGCCTTTGCTGCCATTCCATGGAAGCTGCTCAGCCTCGTTCTCTCCGAGCCTACAGGGGTGATGGTGGCCGATCTGCGGAGAGCATTGACTGCGCCCAAGTTCGTCTCGGGGATGATCTCTATCCTCTTTGATGACGATTCTCGGAAGGTCGGCCAGGATCTTGAAGAGCTCAAGCGTCGCCTCCCCTCGGACTACCTTCGCAAAATCCGTCGCTTTGTTGAAGCCACCTCCGACCACACGAAGCGACTCATTCGTGATCAGGCGAAGCGCAACGGCATTCCACTCGTGTCAGCCATCGAGCGTGGATCTGACGAGCCTCTCTTGGAGGGCAAGGAGCTCGCCCGCATCATACAAGCCACGCGCGGCTATGTCACCTTCATGGAGACGCAGCCCAACTTCATCGACGTTGAAGTCGAGGCGAGGATCAACAAGGACGTGGCGCTCATCATCGACCTGCAAGCAGCGCTGCGCCTCTATTCTGCGCGACGAGACGGCCAGAACCTGCGCGAGCTTACACGGTCAGAGACCTTCCGCTCTGCGCTGGGTCACGTCGTGCAGCCTATCCTCGACCATCTGGCCAGACAGCATCACCGCAAACGAGGCTCAAAGCTCAAGGGAGCCCTGAGGCTCATCGAGGTCCGTGGATTCGCCTTGCTCGAGTTGCTGGAGGCGCTCAGGACTCGAGTGCAAGACCCGGCAAAGAGTATAGATGCTCTGACGACCTTCCTAGACTCGCACGCACACGACACCGTTGGGCTCCTCTCGCATGTGGCGAGCCCGCTGTTCACTTGGTTACACAATGTAGCTCGAACAGTGGCGGAAGGCTCGGACGATCTGGCTCGCGAATGGCCACTCCCCGTCAAGAAGGATGGTGCGGCCGCTAATCCTCTCAGCGACGATGAAGCGCTTGATAATGTACGTCGTCTGACTGAACGCGCTTGGTTGGCAAGGCTTAGGGACATGGAGCTGGCATCGCGCTGGATTGCGGGCGATGTCGAGGCGGATCTGAGTGTGCAGGTGCTGGGGAGTGGTGGGGGAGGGGAGAAGACGAGGACGCTACCTATTCTGCCTGAGGAGCCTAAGAGGCCTGAGCTGGATAGGAAGACGTTTGACGGCGTGCTGCCGGGCTTTAGAAAAGCGCTGGGGAGGGTTTTGGAGAGTAGAATCGATTGAGGGCAGGAGGCCGGGGTAGGCTGATCGCATTGTCACGATGACACACGGATTCGTTGTTGCTTTGGATTGCTCACCGAATAATGATGTCTATTGCTTCTTCTTGACGTCACGATCCCTCAGCGCCTTGAGCTTCCCCTCCAATGGCTCCCACAGCCGTCCCCTCCACGCCTCCTCGAACGCCGTCGCATTGAAAACCTGTTGAGCCCGCCGTCTTGCCCTCCCCCTCATCTCGTCCCTCTCTCCCTCAGACATTCTGCACAGGACATGCTGAGCTTTCTTCGCAAAGTCGTCCACGTCCGTGGCGTGAAAGCCCGTCGCCCTCCCTTTCTCGTCGGGTACGACGATGTCGAGTAGAGGGCCGGCGCTGGCATGGGAGAGGGTGATGAGTCCTGCAGCCATGAACTCCACGACATTCATACCGAAGTGCTCATCTACCATCGTGCTCAGCCCTACGCTTGCGGTAGAGAGGTGTGAGACGACCGTAGGCCAAGGAGCGTTTACTACGAATTCGACTTGCGAAGCTATGTCAAGCTCACTGGCCAGCCGACGCAGGGAGGCGACGCGAGCTTCGTCCGAGGGATTGCGACTGCTCCCCATCACGATAAGCCGAACTCCATCGTCGCGCAGTGAGGGGCGAAGATCAAAGAGAGCCCGTAAGAGGCGCAGCTGAGTTGCCTGTTCTTTCTCTGGGCGAAATTGTGCTAGACTGACGAGGGTGGGCTTGCGGCCGGATAGGGGGAAGCCCTCCAAGCTTCGCGTGTCGCATGGTGGGTAGACGGTCGTCGCACTTCTACCGTGCCCACCGAGGAGGGTATTGAGGTGACGCATCGTCCAAGTCCCGTTTGCGACGAGAACATCTGCCCTCCGAAGCGCCCATGCGTAGACCTTTGCGAAGAGGCGATAGTAGACCAACTTGATTTGGCTGCGCAGCATACTCTTTGCAACCTTTGCGTCATTCGTATGCCCTGTCGCTCTCCCTTTGACTCTCGCCAGCATATCTGCGCTAACTGTGGGGTAGTGTACGTACGCCCCAACAGGCGTCGAAGGCCGAAAGAGCCGCACGACGGGGTAAGCGAAGGCGTAGCCCATCGTATCGATGAAAACGTCTGGGAGGAGCTCCTCGCATGCTTCTTTCGCCAAGATGGCCCCACCAAAGGATTGGCCGAGGATAGTAAGGCGAGACCAGTACGAATCTGACACAAGCAGTCGTGATCGGAGAGGGAGGAAGGCGAGGCGTGATGATGAATGGGGGGAGGTGAGGTCGATGCTGAAACGATCTCGCGCTTTGATGAGGATCTCCGATTTGGTGGCCGAGCCGCCTCCGTCTGCTACTGAGGATGCGCCGGAAATGAAAGGACCAGGACCTCTTCTCGGCCTGCCTGATTTGGGCTCATCGCCAAGCTGCAAGCTCTGTGACGCCGTTGCGTCTCCTGTGTAGACGACGCAGACTGTGTGCTTGTCCGCGGCGAGGTGGTACCGTATTGCTTCGTAGAGGACGCGCTCGCCTCCTCCGCCGGCATTGCAGTATGGATGGAAAAAGCCAATGACGGTTTGTCGAGCTGCCGCGTTCTCTGCGGGGAGGTTAAGCTGCTTGAGGAGACGCTGGCGTCTTGTTGAGTTGGTCTTGCGGACGCGACGAAGGTAAGAGGTCAAGGCTCGAAGGGTGAGGAGGGTGAGGGAGAGGATGAGGAGGCAAAGCGTGACGCCGATACGAATGTGCCATGGCGGAGGGGAATGACGTGCTTCCATCGTCTTCCTCGACGCCGACGCTGGACAACAGTCGAATGATCGTGGTGAGGATGAGAAGAAAGGAGGGCAGCATACAAGCAACTACTCCCGTCTCGCTTTGGCGGGAGTGGAGCCAGTCGAGTGTTGTTCTCGCCACGTGGTGAACCTTGTCTCTCCGCTCTCTCCGCTCTCGAGCTCAAAGTTGGCGGCGCACGACACTTTTGATTTCTCGCAGCTTCGCAGCTTCCGCCTTCTTTTCGTACTCACTTCATCTCTACGCACTCTTTCACATCCCCCACCCTTTGCCAGCATGACCATCTGCACTCGCCCCTCATGTGGCGCTGACCATCCCCCGAGCTCCTCAGCCTTTCTCACCTCGGAATGCTCGCACCACCCTGGCGAGCCCGTATTCCACGAAGGGCAGAAATCCTGGTCGTGCTGCAAAGAGGTCAACAAGCCCGTCCTCGACTTTGATGACTTTGTGCAAATTGCAGGATGCACGACTGTCAAGGGGCATAGTGCTGAGAAGAGGACAAAGAAGGCGGATGAGAATGGGGACAAGGCGGCCGTGCAGGGGGAGGAGCCAAAGGTAGATCAGAATGGCAAGGAGGTCTACGGCAATGGAGCGGCTGCTTCGTCTTCGATGTCAGCGAGCTCAAGCAAGACTCCAGCATCGAAGTCCGCTGCAGCAGCTCCAGCTCCACCCAAGCCATCAGCTCCCCAGCCCTACGTCGAGCCTCGCGATCCAGAAGGCGCGACCATTCCGGTAGGATCCATCTGCAAGAGGCCAGGCTGCGGAGCCAAGTATGACGATACTACACCGAGAGATCCGGCCAAGGAGCAATGCAAGTATCACAAGGGAGCGCCGCTCTTCCATGAGGGAACCAAAGGCTACACATGCTGTAAGCGTCGTGTCCTCGAGTTCAATGAGTTCCTCAAGATCGAGCCGTGCACCGCTGCAGAGAGCGGGCATCTCTTCCTCCAACCGCCCAAGCCCTCTGCGCCCTCATCTAGCGACTCAACAGCATCCAACCTGGCATCGGAGGACCCGCTCTTTACCTCCAACGGTCTTGCTATCCTTCCCGGCGAGTCAGCAGTCGACGTACGAATGGACCACTACGAGACGCGAGACTCTGTTCACCTCACTTTCTACTGCCGAGGACTTGATGTCGAGAAATCGCGCATCGTCATCCTTACCGACGATTTGCTCCTCTCGCTCAGCATGGGTTGTGGAACCAAGCGCCACTTGCTACATTTGCGCTTGTACGGCAGCGTAGAGCCGGCGACAGAGACGGAGATCGCCAAGGGTGGGGGTGAGGGGCAAGGAGGATCTACATGGACCGTCAGCCCTTCGAAGATCAAGTTGGACGTGGTGCTCCAGAAGAGGGACAAGGGACGCAGTTGGCCTACACTGCAGAGAGGAGAGGGAGGTGGAGGGTATGGGTTGACTTTTGGAACAAGATGAGGAGCGATTGATCAGGTATAGATCACGCGCAATAGATGCGATGCAAAACGATGTATTATGATGTTGTGCGTGTGCGCGTGTGCGTGTGCGCGTGTGCGTGTGCGTGTGCATGTGTAGATGGAGGTACAATGCCGGGTGAGTGGATCAAGATGTATATAAAAAGACGGTGAGTGTAGTAGTAAAGGAATGAGCGTAGACTGGGTATCTATTAGTACAGAGTGGCGGAAGGATCAGAAGAAGTCATAGGAAGACGGGCTCTTAGTACCCTGCCCTGCGTAACGTGGGCTAGCGGCGTACGAAGGGCTGTTCAAGTACGGCCAGCCGCGCGCGCTGCTGAGGCTTTCGTCTTCTTCCGCGTCTTTTGCTCTTACGAGACCGACGGGCGACCGGGGAGCTTGGGCAGGGGAAGGCGGCAAAGGTTGGCTGGGCGCGTCGGGCCTCTGGGGCAGTCGCTCTCCATTAGCTAGCCTGGTCCTCCAAGATCCCAAAGAGGGCGAGGAAGGCGAGCCAGGGTTGACGCGTTGCAGCGACCCATGTCTCCTCGGTGTGCGCTGCTGTGTAGGCGAGGAAGGGACCACACCGGGCTGCCTCGTTGGGCTGGCAGGCTCCAGCAATGGCAGACGCCTGTTCGCGCGCGAAGGTGATGCGCCGGCAAACGCGTAGACTTGTGTTGAGGGAGGGTACATCATGTCACGCGGTACGCCTGACGATGACGAGGAAGAGGCAGAGGCGGGCAGACCAGAAAGATTAGGCGTCGCTGGCCATCCACTAGTGTGCGATGGGTAGACGCCAGCGGACTGAGCTACGATCGGTTGCGCGAGGCCCATGGGTGAAATGCGACGGCTGCGCTGGTCGTTGGCTTGCAAGGGTGATGGTACTGCTGAGGCTGTACCGGATCGCGGTGGGCTGTCGAGCTTCACAGAAGGACCGAGAGCTGGCGCGACCGTGTCAACGAAGTGTCGGTCCGTATGTCTTGGTGATGTGAGTGAAGCTGCGTCGGAGCTCAGAAGCTCTTGCGACTCTGTTGGCGGGGAGGAAACGTCCGCCGCATGGGAGGCGGCCAGAGCAGGAACGTCGAGCATGATAAACTCGGCAGGCCGGCTACTGCTTCCTCCACCTCCCATGCTCATCTCTTGAGACATGATGGTGCCCTGCGTGACATCCTCAGGGACACCCCGCGCCAGGCCCCTCGAGGGACCGCCATACCTGCCCATCAGACCGCGCCAAGATCGCTTCGAGGTTGTCTGCGAATCTTCACCGACGCCACCGAAGCCCATCCCACGACCAGATCTTGTCGATCTGGTCTGGTCCTCTGGATTGGCGTATGAAGTCGTTTCACTGCCCACCGGCATAATGACGATGGCATCCGGGCGGCGTTGGCTCTTGCGCAGCTGGAAATTCATGCCGGGCGAAGGAGGTTCCTTGGCTTGGTGTGCAGCGCGACCGCCGATACCTGCGCCACCGTCACGGGAGAGGAGCTGCTGACTGACAGTCGGAATAGCGCCTTCACTCTCCGGCACAGCGGGCAAGGAGCGAGAGAGCACCTGCCCCTCTCCACCAGGCCGAGGGTTCGACCTCCCCCTGGCTCCCGCACCATCGCCACGGCCGCGACCCGCTGCGCTGCCTGACGACTGCTGCGACCTACGAGAGATGGTGCGATCCCCCACCGGCGAATCCATGAAGCGGAAGAAGACGGCGCCAAGGGTCAAGGAGCCGAAGAAGACGGCCGTCCATGCGGTAGGCTGGTGGGAAGTAGCGACAACGTAGCTTGCCGCGTCTGGGCCAACGAGGAAGGAGCCGTAAAGGCTGACCGCCAAGCGGGCCGCGATGACGAGATAGATGGTTGCAGCTGCGATAATGCCGACGTAGAGGATGAGCAACGAGCGGAAGCAACGTCGCAGATACTTCCATCGCGTCACGGGCGCGGCATCACTGGAGAGTTGAAACTGTTCGCGCTTGCGTACAGCTGCGCGCAGAGGAGGAAAGAAGACGTCTCCGCCGCTGGGGCTGCTACTGTCGTCGCGGCCAGACTCGCTGGCGGTGCGAGGACGGCCGGAGGCGGCGCGAGATGCATGGATGTCTGGCTGAGGGGAGACGGGAGAGTCACTCGAGGTAAGAGCGATAGAGCTGCTTCTGTTCTTGTGGGAATCAGGGTCCGTGACATCTGCAAGGTCCTCGTCGCCGTCAGCTGAAGGAGCTTGTTGCTCAACGAGCGGCTGAAAGAGGAGAGGGTCGTTGGCGTGGCGTACGCGGCTGGCTCTTGTACTGGCCGCGCCCGCCGTAGCTTCGCGCTGTTCCTTTTCCCTTTGCAGTCGCTCAGCCTCCAGCATCTCCTCCTGCTGCCGCTCGATCTTGTGCACCTGATCATGCTGCGTCTGGGCCTGAGCATTGACGAGCTTGAGCATGTAGCCACCCGCAGGAATGTAGAAGAGGAGCAGCAGGGCAGCAAAGGCAGTCCAAATGGCGTAGCCGATGCTCAACCAGCGCTTCCCATCGCCTACGTCGTTCCAGATGTTGCTGGCCTGCTCGAGGAAAGCTTGTGACTGAGCCGCAGAGACGGTCCCTCCAGCGGTGGCCGCGAGGACCTGTCCTGAAAATGCTTGGTAGTGTTCGTAATTCCTTGAGAGAGCATTCTGGGCGTACACGGCGCAGGGGATGAGGCAGGCCGCAAGGACAAGAGGCGTGCCGAGGGAGATGGAGTTGATTATCCAGGGTCGACGAATGATACGGTGGAAGGCCCCTGCGGGAGGAAGAGGTTTGCTCTGTCAACGAAAGTGATATCGCGCTTTGGTGCTGTGTACTCACATTGCTTCTGCAGTCGACCGCTGTCAAGAGCTCCGGGCGCCGTGTAGAAGGACCCTACAGCGGCGTAGAGGGCTCCGAGGTACAGGGGAATCCACACAAGCATGTTGAAGGCATCGGCGCTGTGGTGAAGGGCAGGGCGATTTTTGCCGTACGCATAGATAAGGACCCATACGTACGCGAACCAGAGAGCACCGAAAGAACCCTCGAGCAGCGTGAAGGCGTTGAGGGCGTTGGGTACGACGTAGATGCCTTCAAGGCAGGGTCGAGGTCAGCGACATGGTCCTCGCATCGTAATTCGCGACGTCCAGCTTACCTTCAGACCGTCTCATGAAGCGGACAACCCAGAACTTGCCATTCCAAATGCGATACATGATGACGACGGCTGGTTTCGGATGCGGGGGCAGGAAGGTCAGCGAGCCGTACGCCACGGCTATATCCAGCGCGCCGCACTCACATCCTACAACGACGAGCAGAGCAAGAAAGCATGCTGCAGTGAGCAGCGCGATGAAGAAAGCCCTGCTGAACTTGAATGTGAAGAGGTCTAAGATGAATGCCTCGAGCCTGACAAGCCCTTGGGCCCTGTCCTCTGCAGATCCATTGAGGAGCGTCGTGATGGCCTCTGGGAAGGGGCCATGGACAGCAGGCGCTGACAGCACGATACTAGAGCTCGGGTGCCCCGCAGGGACGCTCATCGTGCGAGCCTACTCGGACAGGTCAGGCAGACCCGACGTGCGATCGTTGTGTCGGAGAGGTGGAGGACGAGGATGGACGAGAATGCTGCAAAGCTTAGGCTTAGACTGCCGGAGAATGCTGGTGCATCGTCGTAGTGAAGAAGAGGATGCTAGGGTGTGAATGGGACGAAAGACACACAAAGAGGGCCTCTATCAGTCGGATCTCTATGGATCGCGGTGAAGGGCGGGCCTTTGTGAAGTGGTGGCGTCGGCGTTGATGTTGAGCGCCTTGAAGCTTTTGAGGCCCAGAATACGACGGGAACGATGATGCACCGTGGTACGACACGACGCGGCCACCTGCAGCTTAGTTGGCGCTAGCGGGGCTAGCGATGATCACTGATCGCACGAGAAAGAGATCGCGGGCGAGGTGGGCTAGGAGCTAGACCGGATGAGGTTGCAGCAGCAGGGTGCGCCGTGACGGAAGGGGAATCTGAGGGAGCTGCAAAGCCAAGAGCGGAGAGCGAGGCTGTGTTTGTGATGAGTGAAATGAAGTGGGAGGTAGAGCTGCAAAGAAGCGGGTCCCAAGTGAATGGTAGGAGTTAAAGATCATGAATCACCGACCTCCTCGCTGGGCGAAGGGGACTACCACTTGGGGATGGCTCTAACGCAGCCGGCGAGACGCGTGCGGTGGTCCTACGGCTATTCCTCCAGTCGCCGCCCAATCTTGGCTGTCATCTTCTCAATGCATCAGAGACGTTGTGGCTTGCCTTTGCCTCCCCTCCTCTTCCCTTTTTCTGTACGAGAGAGAGTGTGAATCGATGCGATGCTGCAATACCACCAGTCTACCCCGACGTGACACAGCAAAGTCTGGAATGCTGCACGCAACGACATGACTGTGCCCTCATGAGCTGAGGCGGTAGGGCAAGACGAGATCAAAGGGCTTGGGAATTTGGGTGGCGCTCCGCCGCTGTGACGCGTCGGCATCGATGGAGACGCATCAGCGGGGAGCACGCACAGAGGAGAGAGCGGCGCGGGCAGCGGCGGGGGCAGGCACGGCCGCGATGGGGTGAGTCGAGCTTGGACGAGCCGTGAGACAGAGGCATGGGAAAAGCCTGATTCGCAGCAAAAGGGCCCAGGTGAGCTCTCTTCGCCAGACTCACAGCATCGCAGAAACCGGACCAACTCTGGGCCGAGCCAGTAGTTGCCGCTTGCCGGGCCAAGCCAGGCAGTCAGCCAGCCAGCCAGGAAGCCGCATTCAGCTCGCAGAGACGAGCTCGAGTATTCACACTACATCTCTCACAACTCTCACCGAAGTGCACCGAGATGGACCACAGGCGAAGAGGAGCATCTCTCAAACGCGTGCAGGGTAAGCAGCTCGGCTTCGATGCCTCTTGGATTTTGGCTCGCGAGGCGAGGGAGATACAGTAGCACAGAGACTGGGAGAGAGAGAGAGAGAGAGGTCCTTGCGAGAAGCAAGGACTGGTCTGTTGATCGTACCAATTCTCGCACGACGGTGCAGGATGACTGAGTCAGGACCGATCCGCCCTTGCTACTCACTGTCGGACAGCGCGACAGCACGACCTGACTTGTAGCCAAGCTCAAAGCCGATGCTCGACTTACATATGGAGGACATGGTAGTACAAGTACAGTCGACTCATCGTCGAGCCTTAGCGGCGTGCCGAACGCGCCGAACGGGATTGGCGAAAAGACCAAATGAATGCAAGGAGGAGCGGTGGCAATGATACAGGCCACAGACGCCGGAGTGGCGTGGCGAGGGGGAGACGAACAAAGGAAGACATGCGTGTGTGTGTACGTTGCTCTCTCTATCAATCACGAATCATTCCTGGACTGCTTCGACGAGTTCCACCGTGCGAGAGACCCAGGGTACGGTGAGAGCAATCCCAGAATCTTAAACGTCGGTACACGAATGTCTCGCCTCCGCCAGGATAGGAAGGCCACGCTCAATGGTACCGCGATGCTCGCGATGCTGAGGACCGGATTTTGTGTGGCGACCAAAGGGGCAAGACACCCAGTTGGCATTCCATGAGCTTGCGTTCCTCTGGCCGAGGTTCAACCGCACCTGGGTAGCGTAATGTCGCGTCAGACGTTGTTACTTCTAGAGCCCAAGATCGGCACTCGACGTCGCAGGCAATTGGGCGCTTTCATGCTCGCGATACAAAGAGACCCCTTGCTCCTTGCTCCTCTCTATCGAGGTCGGCACTCATCATGTCATCTACACGCTTGACGCCAAGCGCACGGACGCTTGCATCTCTGCTCGCGAGCTTCGGTGCAAGCTACGGCTGAGTAGCATGGCTGTTGGGCGCGGCTCACGATCTGAATACGCTCGGGCCTGTCTCGAACCCCTCTCGAGATCCGGCGCATCCCCCTCAGAGGCGCCGATTTGGCGGTCGCTCTCGAACATCGTGGCTCCTATGTCATCTCAGTCGCGCCGAGAAAGGGCTCTCGAGGGCATCAGTAACAGCCATGACTGATCAATGACATTCAGGAGACTGAGGGGTAAGAAGAGGTGCTGGCTTTGAGGCGGTGGAAGTGACTGCGCCAATGCATCTTCTATAGCCAGAGCGAGCCCAGCAAGGATAGAAAAGACAGAGATGCTTCTCGCCATCATCTACGCATTCGCCTTCAGAAAGCTCCGACCATCATGTCTTCACGCCGTATTCTCGTCTGTTCTCTCCTTCCTGTACTCGTGCTCCTTGCCACGTTGACCCAGCCAGTCGCAGCAGCTCTCCAGCTAGGCAATTGCACAACAACCCACAGCGGTCTCTGCGACGACCAAGCTCACGCAGGAAGACATGCTGCCGCTACGGACGTTCGGCCGCGTTCTCTGAGCGGAGACATTCTAGCCTCTCAAGTGGGTAGCTCGATGTCCATCTCAAGCGATTTGCGATGCTCACCCTCGACTTGCTTCCGACCTTTGCTAACGCCGCGCAGCCGCCCACCGCCTTTGTTCAGCACATAATCGGCATCTCATCCATCGTTGCTGAGGAGGACCGTAAGCGCCAGAGGCTTGCGGCGCCAAACGTGCCAAGCAGTGGCTCTATGCTCTGGAGGGGGTCTGGCCAGCAGGGAAGACAAGTACGCTTCCAGACGGGCTGGCACTGAGAGTGCGAGGCACCCTCGCTAAGAGCCTGTACTGGACACTTTCTTGAACCAATTTGATACCCGCGATCTCGACGAAGGCCCTTTGCCCGCCTTGTCTGCTTCTGCGCCCGATGCTTGCTGCTCTTGCGGCTGTCTCTGCTGAGGAGGGAGAGGTGCCAGCCCTCTCTGGTGCGCCGAACTGGCATCCTCAACGTACGATACGGAGAGTAGCCCATCGTCTCCCGATTCAGAGGGTGTTACCACCGCACGAAGCGGTATGCAGGCGAGCTCGTGCAATAGAGCGTCTGCCGTCTCCTCGAGGCTGGTGGTGCGGGTGCGCTCCACCTCAAGCAGTGTACGGCGAGGAAGCGGCCGCCCACGATCTCCGCCTGTGCTATTGCTCGACGTTGCCATGGGCAGGCGCAGCTCCGCTTTTCTCAGTCCAAAATTGATAGAGACGTCCTGCGCTCTCACCCTGCTCTCCCCCGTCTGGGTAACTCGTTCCACCAAATGTCCACTCATCGTCCCACGCTGAGCAATCAAGTCCTCCAGCCTAGCTCGGGGCTGGTGAAGGTCGAAGAGGTTCCCCATGCCAGGTTGCTCAAGTAAGTCGCTCTCAAAGTGCTCAGAGTCGCGCTTCGTTTCGGCGGCTACGTAGAGGTCGAGGACACGGGTTTCCCTGCATGAACCGTATTTCGGGGAGAAGGAGGAAGAGGATGACGAGGCGGGCCAAGGGTCTGTCGTGAAAGGTGGGCATACTTGTCGAATGTATGCAGGCAGATAGTGTGTACGCAGGAGGGACATGCTGGCTGCGAGGGACGAAAAGAGGTCAAGTCAGTCGGTGTTGCGAACTTAGATCTCGAACTTCTTGCTCACCGATATACATATTGCGACACACGAACCTCATCTCCCGGTGCAAGACTCCCCTCCCTGCCGCTTTGGTCTCTTGATCCCCAGTCAAGGCGAGAAAGCCGAGCACCTTTAGCCACAGGACCGCGGGGAGCTTCGCGTTGCGGTCCTCGGCGCTGCTCATGGCCGCCTTGTCGCCGGCTCCTCGGCCAGGATAGGCCGGAGGTGGGGCCGAGTCTAGTATCTCGTTGATGAGGATCATCGCGGAGGATTGGAAGGGAGAGAAGAGCAACTTGACGATTGCTCTCTCAACGGGCTGAATCTGAGTCCGAGTCCGACGCGGGGGTGGAGGCTTGGCAGATGAGCTCGACCTCGCGCGACGCAACGCTTCTTGACCTCCAACCAAGCCTTCACAAAGCAGCACGTTGAGGTGACTTTTATTCATGCTAGAAGAGCAAAGAGCCTCGAAGGCATGTTCTGATGAAGTGGTATACGGTGTGAAAATGGAGGAAAAGGAAGGTAGCCGACAATGCAGGTCGGATCTGGTTGGACTGACGAAGGCGGGTTCACAGATGGATCTTGCGACCACCACCCGTCTAGGGTTCTAGCGCGGCTTCCACCAGCGCTTAATACCACCACTGCTACTTCGGCCACCGCTGCGAGAAGTGCTGCCACTCTCATCCCTCCCACTACCTTCCCGAGGCGCAGCAGAAGCCTCTTCGCCAACGTCGCCTTGACGCCCCTTCTGCTCTGCCTCCCCTGCCTTCGCCCCTCCCCCCTCCCCCTGCCCTCTATGCGGAGCCATCTCCCCACGACTCCTGATCGACCTCAGCCTCTGCAAGAACAGATTGTCTCCAACCACATCCTCCCTGTCGGCATCCCACAGCTCATACGCCGCAGAGCCGGTACCGCGACTGATACTCGAGGCAGCCGAATGGCTCACAACACCGCCGCCGCCACTACTGTCCTGGCGGCGTCCACGAGGGTTTCGCTCGGTCGGGCGAGGCTCCTCCTCCTCTGCATCTTCGGTGAGTAGCGAATGACGAGATGATGGAGAGGCCGAGTACAGCCCTGGCTGGCCGTCAAGGACTCCCAGCTGTTGGTGAGGAGATGGGGTAGTCCCACTGTCAGTCGGCGTGAAGACGAGGATCTCCCTTCCCCCTCGCTCTGAGCCAGTCTGAACAGCCATGTCCGATCGGTGCCTTCTCAGCCACATTCCGGGCCTTTGCGTCGCACTTCGAAGCACAGGAAGCGATTCGCCCGAAGAGGAAGCAAGACGCGGCTCGCCGGCATCGGCGTGCAATACCCACTCGGCCGTGCTGCTTCCAGATGTGTGCATGGTCGTCGACGTTGGGAGGCCAGCAGAATGTGGCGTCGTGCTGAGCGTGGTATCCCTCGACCCGAGGTCACGCTCCAACGGCACGCTTCTACTCGAGCTCGGCCCTGCCAGGACAAAGTCCTGCCCCTCGATGTGCAGAGCAGGTACAGGCTTGCGACGGATGGGGGAAGTTGGGGAAGGGAGTGTTGTGGAGCGCAGAGCCGGATTGGATGGGCTGGACTTGTGAAGTCGTAGTGGTGGAGGTGTTGAGGAAAGGAGCTTTGAATCGCCTGACGTAGCTGCGCCGGAAATTGCAAGGCCGAGTGCTGGCGGTGGCGAGGGAGTGGCTTGCTGACTAGCCGCAGCGGCCGCGAATGAGGGAAGGGCAGGCAGAGGCGCATCTGGAGGCGGGTGTGGCGGTGGAGGAGAGGAAGGCCTCGAGCTCCCACCAAGGCCATGCCTGCGTCGTGCCCCGGCACTACTACTTGTCGACCCTCTACGGCTAGACGAAAATCCGAGCGAAGGGCGCCTCAACGGTGATGGAGGGGTAGGCGTCGACTCCGAGCGTCGTTTCTCATCGCTGCTCGACCCTCTGCCGACGCCACTGGCACTACCGCTGTTACGCAGAGCAAGTCGGCGTGGATCGTCCTGGCTCGCTGTGGACTTGTGCGATGGAGTGGCAGCAGCGTCACGAGTCGCATCAGCCGTCGCAGTCGTCGGCGCAGCCTCTTGTGGAGGCGCAGCAGCGATGACTACGGGCTGTGGCGTGACCAGATTAGCGCTTCGTCGCTCCGCTGCTGTTGGCGTCGCTGTGGTCTCCGACCCCAAAGCTGGACTGCGGAGCTGGCGCGTATTACTCTTCAAGCTTGTGAGGCGCTCCCGCGTCGACCTTTGCGTAGGTGTACCGTGAGCTCCGTCTGATGAGTCCTCAAAATGGCTCTGCAGGGGCTCGAGCGGTGGAAGTTTCGGTGCTGCTTGCTGAGACGGAGAGACCGTAGTCTTTGGTCGGCGAGACGGGCTGTCTTGGCTTTCCGGCTCCAGAATGGTAACCTTCTTCTTCTGCTCCTTGGCCTTCTCCCTCATCTGCGGAGAACTTTTGCTTGATCTCAAGAACCTTTTCCTTGTACTCGAACCGTTACTCTCCTGCTGTTCATCTGGTGAGCGTCGTGGCGGGCTACCCTGCACGGGCTCGTGGAGCCCACTGTGCCTCCCGCCACCCACACCTAGCAGGCGGGAAGAAGCTCTAGTGAATCGCTTCTTCGCCCCGGTCTCACTCACCGGTCCGGCCTGGAAAAGCTCGTACCGAGACATGAGGTCTCTTGCTCGTGGGGACGGGAGAGTCGGGGACGAAGAATGCGCTTCGCCTCCGCCGAGACAGGAGGGAGAACGACCTCCGCTCCCCGTACCACTGACTGTGCCTCGCCCTTCGATACTCTGGTCAAACTCTCGGCGCCAGGCTTGTCGCTCCTCCTCCAACTCGCGACCTTGACGCAGCACCGTATCCAGGTCGAGGGAGGAACGAAGGCTGCTCTCCTCTGAAGACAGGGACGAGCCGCTGGTGCTTGGGTCGAGAGCTGGTGTTCGGGGCCCACCCTGAGCGTCGTCGCTGGGACCCTGCACCGAGAGGAGTTGGGTGGGGGAAGGAGGCTCACTATTACTGCGAGCACGCCCGCTGGCGCCGCTTTCTGCCGATGAGCGCCCCACCGAGCCAGCGATGATGGGCAGCGGTGGTGGAGGGCGATGGTGCCCGGTGAAGCGTCGGCGTCCCTTGCTACCCTGAGCCCCCGCCGTGCTCCGCAAGTCAGGCGTGCTTGCCGTTGCCAGGGCCGAGAGGCTTTTGTTGGGTCGCCTGTTCCTCTCAAACGAGATTGCCCTAGGCGTCTTCCTGCCTTCGCCACCTTCCATGTCGCTGTCCCTGCCAAGGCACCCCGACGTACTCGACCTCCTGCTTTCGTCGTAGCGCTGCACGCTCAGAGAGGGTTTGGGCATGAACACCTGCTCACACCCATTCTTTGCCGTGAGCACGCCCTCCTGCTCAAACACCCGATCGTAGTCCCGAAGCTCGGCGAGATGGAGCGCCTGAAGCTCGAGGTATTTGGCGCGCGCCGAGGCCACAAAGGCGTCGCGATGTCGCTCTTCGCTGGCCGTGCTAGTTGTGGAAACGCTGAACTCGCTCATGTGGGGGGAGGGTTGGGGTTGGCGAAGGGAGTTGACGCTGGGCCCTTGAGTCGAGACTGCTGACGTGCTGGGCAGATTGGGCTTGCGAGTCGGGGTTGGGGTCGGGAGTGCAAGATTGTCACTGCCGGAGATGGAGCCGGGGATCGGCGAGAGTGGTGGTCTTTCCTGGCTTGACCTGGATGGCGGCTGCGGCACGGCAGAAATCTGAGAAGTTGGAGTAGACGTCGGCTTGAGATGGTCGTCGGTCTCTTCCAGCATTTCCACCGCAGCTGACACCGATCTGGGAGGGGATGGGTGCAGCTGAACGATCGGTGGGGATGGGTGCAGCTGAACCTCAACCTGCGCAGAGCGATCCCCATCTGACGTACGAGGTAGCTCTGAGAAGGAGCCGAAGCTCGGGCTCACTGGGACATCCGGCCCAGTCGAAGTGCGCGGCTCCGCTCCTGCCGCGAGCAACGTCGCCGCAGCTGATGGCGTTCCGCTGTTCTCATCAGTATTGGGTGATCCAGCCGATGAGGCGGTGTCCGCCACGTTGACATTGCGTCCCTCGTGCAGCTTCAAGAGCATCATCGATGGGCTCGGGTGGGAGGGCAATGACGTTTGCGAACTCTTCTGGCTACGCGCCCAAGTCCCCGTTGTCCCCGCCGTAGATGACACGGTGCCGTGCCCAGTGCCAGAGTCGGAGCTGAGCGTCGCCGTAGACGGAGGACGATAGGCGCGGCCATGTGCGGAATGCGGCGGAATGTTGTACGTGTGCGATGAGCCGGATGAGGCCGAAGATTGCATCTGATGACCGCTTGTCGATGTTGTTGCTGGACCTTGATAGAGGCTGCCGAGAATAGCGCGATTGCTACTGCTGTTGTTGTCACGCTCGCGAAGGATGCTTTGCCATGAGTGCCATGAAGGAGAAGAAGGACTAATGCTTGATTCGCCGAAGGAAGACGATGAAGAAGGGGGCAGACCCGGGTTCATCGATGCTGGTAAGCCATACGGATTGGCAGATGCCGACGTGGGCGGCGATGAATGTGCGAATGTAGAAGCTTTGCGCTCATGAGAGTACGAGGTGGGTAACCCTCCGCCAAAAGCGAGAGGGGGCCAGGGAAAGGCTGAGCTCGTCCTGTTTGGCGGCACAGGCGAAGTGCCGTGCTCTTGTCGCCACGTAGAGGATGAGGCTCGCTGCGGCAGCGTGCGGTCGCGATCGCGATCGCCGTCGCGTTCTGGCTGGTCTGAAGACATGTTGTCGAGCGAGACCTATTGCCTTCCTTCCTGCCTGCCTGCCGCGCGGCGAGAACTGCTCGATTCGATGGGTGTAGAGTAGAGAGCAAAGAGGATGGAGCGCGAGGTAGGAGAGACTCGAAGAAAGGCCGAAGAGGGAGAGGGGCTTTGCGATGCCTGCTGATTAGTGATGCGCTTGCGGCTCCTGAGGCGGGCTAATCACCTGCAACTTTCAGGGCGACATGAGTCGGGGCTGGGCCGGGGGCGCCGTGGGTTGCGAGGATGCGACAATCCGGGAAGGAAACAAAGGATGAAAGGATGCGTCGCTGTTGAGGATCGATGAGTGAACAAATGGATCAAGGTACCAATGAGCATTCGAGTAGGGACCAAAGAGGACTTGCTAAGGTTGAAGAGTAAGTCGTCGCTGAGCTTTGACCGTGGGCGTTGGGCGCTCCTCGCTACTTTGCGAGCTGGGCGTCGCAACGAGTCGTCGTCAAATGAGTGGGCGTGCGTTCGTGAAGTGCAGGCGGGGCAACCACCCCGTCGCTGCTCTGATTCCTAGCAAGGTAAGTTGCAACTCTGCTGTCGAGGAGAGATACGAGGCGAATAGGTGAGGCGACGGCGACGATTGAAGCCGAGGGCGCTACAGTGTCGTCGGGCGTGGCGATAGGAGGGCGGGCCAAAGCGGAGTGACTTGCAAGATGCAAGACTTGTGAAGCTGAGTCAATGTACCCTAGGTCAGTCCCTGCCATGCTTAGGGAAACGTCCCGTCTCTACCTTAGCGTCTAAGTCGTTCCGATGTGATCGCTGATGGTGCTTCTGTGAAGAAGGTCTAGTGCTGACCCGACTTCTGTCAGAGGAGAGAGTGAGTGGCGAAGGGGCACTGGCTTTGAGCGAATGCCCGAGCCCCTTGGCGCGGGTGGCCCGCTGCATGAAAGGCAAGAGTGGGCGCGAAGCCTGAGCCAGCCCAGCCTGCCTGCAGTCATTCTCAGCAAGGCGACTGGGCCGATCAGATCTGCGCCCTCGCGTCTGCCGTAGATGCTAACAAACAAATGCCACACGCGCCTTGCGGGGGAAGCGAGCTTTGATGGTGAGCTGATGGGCTTCTATGCAGACGTCGAAGGGGAGACAATTCGTGCCGCTGGAGCAGGAAATTGCCGCATATAGGCAGGATGATTCATTACTGCTTGGTGATATGCACAAGTGGGCGTGTCTCGCTACACATACCTCTCCCCCCTCAATTCTTGCTTTCTTCCTATTTGCCGTCGACAGCATGACATGACAGGTCGCCAAGGCAAGCCACTCTAGGCTCTGCCTTGACGTGCAACAAATCCTGCGACGTCTCCCATGGATACCCCGGCATTGCCTCACTTTGCTCCTCCATTCCACCGTCACCATCACGACGGCGCAACCCAAAAGCTCAGTGCCGCCACGGCGTAAAGCGCGAGCAGCATCGCCCCCTCCATGTAGTTGCTCCTGCCATCCTGAAGCAAGCTGTTGATGAGCACGACTGCACTGACCGAGATGACGACCTCGAACGTCTGGAAGTACAAGGTCAGAGGCTGCCCGATCGCCCAGCCGATGATGACCAGCGTGGGGAGCAGACCCATTGCGATCTGGATTGACGAGCCGACCGAGACGCCGATTGCGATTTCCATCTTGCCCTTGTAGGCCATCACACAGCTCGTAACGTGCTCTGCCGCGTTGCCCACAACGGGGAGGAGGATGGTAGAGATGAAGGCCTTGGGGATTGAGTACTCTTGCGCCGTCTCGTCGATTGCGCCTACGAGGTAGTCGGCGGAGAAGGATGTGATGACCGTGATGAGGGCCAGGGCTGCAACAGCTGCGGGAGGCGTCATCTCGGGGATTTCGGGCTCCTCCTCTTGGTCTTCTTCGGCGTCGTAAAGGAAAGAGTGGGTGCGCAGCTGGAATACGAGGTATAGGCAGTAGACGAGGACGAGGACGACGGATGTACCGCGCGAGATGAAGATGATGCCATGCTCTGCGGGGTCCTCCTTGAGGAGGGCGAGAGCGCGCTCACTGCCGGCGTCAGGGCCGAAGAGGGCCTGCGCGTTTGGAGAGAATGAGATGTTGGTCAGCTATGAACGGCTTGCCGCCATCCGGGCTCTCGATGCTCGCACTCACGTTCATTCTGATGCCTCCTTGGTAAGCAGCGGGGAGCGCAACAGCGACAACGCTGAGCATCATGATACTAGCGGATGCCTGAGCAGCCGTCTGCTGGAAGGTGCTCTCGGCGTGATGGATACCTCCGCAAACGAAAGACATGCCGAGGACGAGGAGCAGATTCGACAGGATAGAACCAATCAAAGATTGCTGAACAATGCGCAGCTGACCCTGGATGAGCGCGACGATGCCCACGATGAGCTCGACGGCGTTGCCGAATGTAGCATTGAGTAGGCCGCCGAGCGTGGGGCCCAGCTTGAGCGCTGATTGCTCAGTGGCATCACCGAGGAGCTTCGCCAATGGGATGATGGCGAGGAAGTTGAGAGAGAAGATCCAGACTGCAGGCCAGTGCAGCTTCTCAGCTACGATTCCCATGGGTACGAAGACGAGAAGGAGGTTTAGCCACGAGTTGGTCAAGAGCCACCAGAAGGACGAGAGCGTGTTGGGATGACCCTCGGGTGGGTTCAGGATGCTGTTGCCCGACGGATAGGACTGAGGGCGCTGCGGGTGCGAGGCGGAGGAGGCAACGATTGAGTGACGAGAGCCTGACTACCTGTCTACGCTGCGATGCTCACGTGCATGGGTAGCCCGTTGTCATTGGAGTCGTTGTTGCCCACAAGGGGCGTCCTTTCGTTGGCTGGCATTGTGAGGCAGCTGGTTGAGATGCAAGATCCTGACGTCTGGCGTGAGACAAGGTTCTGTCAAGCTGCAGAGCCGGCTAAGAGGCTCAGAGGCTGCCTTTATAGAGTGCCGAAGGATTGCGGGTGCGAGGTGTCGTAGCAGACCAAGATGCTCGTGCGCTTTAAGGAGCCTTCTGTCGCGCAATTGCTCTAGCTTAGATTGAAGCACAGCTTGGATGGGTCAAGTGGTAAAGCAAGGAAGGAGCGAGGAAGCCGGTCGACCGAACAAGGGGGGCCAAGCAAGGCGGTGTTGCCAATCTCGTCGCGGGGGGACCTCGGTCTGAGAAAGCGGCTTCGCTGCTCGTTGATCGACGATGCGGTCATGCGTCACTCAAGTCGCTCCGGTCTGTCGCGTGGGCTGCAGCGGACCTGCCGGTCTCTGTCTTGGCAAGGGCAGGGCGATTTTAGAATTGGCCTCGAGCGAGCGCGACGAGAGCGACTCACGACGATGCGATCCAGGGCAAAGTGGACGGCGGCGGTTGGCGGGGCGCAACTCACCACGCAACGTGGCCCTCTGTTCCCGCGTTTTGAGAGCGCGAGCCAGGCAGGTGAGGTTGAGTGAGATGGAGCCACGGGCCACCACTCCGCGCCTCTCAAGACAACCTCCGGCGGCCGCCCGTTGCCCCCTTTGCAGCGGCCAGACCAACACCTGCTGACGTCCATCTCTGACACAACTCAACCAAGCAACATCAACTCGCATCTGACGCCCAGATTACCATCCGCAGCAGCTCGATGGCGATTGCTTTCGCTCTTTGTCATCGACGCTTTACGCAACGACCATCATACGTTCCTGATACCACAAAGGCCTCAGTCCCGCTCGTCCCGCCCGCCCGCCGGCCCGTACGTGCGCCCTGACCCGAGCCCACACTTCACTTTGCTGCGAGACTTCGACAACATGGACCGCCAGTCAGCGGCAACGCCGCCGCCGCCGTCACAGGCTCCTCAGTCGCCTCCATCATCGTATCACCGCGATCGCGCATTGAGGGCGACAAGCAGCAGCGGCAGCAGCAGCAACGGTAGCAGACCAGGCTCGCCCCCGATTTCAGGCTCCCAGACATCATCGTTAGGCGCGGGAGGCAGCAGCCTCTTTGGCTGGGTGAAATCGGCATTCTCTGCCCCCAATCGCGCTGGCTCTTCTTCGCCGAGATCAGCAACTCCTAAGCAGCTCGATACGGCGCCGACGACGTCAGCAACTCCCGCTGCGTCAGGCAGGACGATGTCAGGTCTGTCAGGCAAATCGTCGCTGCCATCACGACACCTCGAGGCTGAGTTTCAGCGACGGGGATCAAATGTCTCTGGGTCGTCGATTGGAGACGGCTCGTCGCTTGGACATGGCTCCATCGATGAAGATGAAACTGCAGTCACAGACTCGGACGAGGACGAGGAGCTCTACATTCCCTTTTCTTCGTCAGACCCAGTCGACATAGCGGCAAACGCGGCGGCGAAACCAGCTGGGAACGACGATGCGGGCGCATCTGCCCCTACTGGCGTCGTCCGTCCGACTGCAAGGCGGACAGTGAGCTTGGATCATGGAGACAAGGAGGAGCTCGACGCAGAAGTCGCTCGATTGAGCCTGGCAGCAAGAGACAAATCGCGTCGACGCCCACAGGACGGAGTACGCCCGACCACAAGCCGCGCATTGACAGTCGATGAAGGTGAGCCGCGACAAGCTAGGCTGCAACCCGGACAACCGTCTGACGCTAGCTCTCCTACTCCGTTAGCGCAAACGGGTGCCGTCGTCTCGGACGCTCGCGCCGCAATGGAGCCTCCGAGCCTTGTGCTTACTCCACCAGATAGCAGAAGCTCTGAAGAGATCACTTCGCCCCTCGTTGCCGGCTGGTCAAGCTCGGACTCGTCCTCTGATGCGCAAACATATGAAAGAAGTGCTGCCGCAGGTGACGGCGAGAGCATAGAGGCAGCCACAGGAGAAGTCCCGCGCCCAACGAAGGAGATGGTCGTTTTGGGCAGCAGAGCAGCTGCGATGCGGTCGATGAAGGAAGAGGACGAGGACGAGGACGACGCCGAGACAAGTCCCATCGCTGCGGCCTCGGCGGAAGAGTGGGACGAATCGAGAAGCAAAACGCCGAGAGTACTCGCAGACATTCTGGGCCAGCCACCTGCCGCGCCACGCCTACCCTCAAACATGCCTGCATACAAGGGTGGAGATGACCTTGAAGACGTAACAACGCCGACGGACGAGTTCCCCCAGCAACAACGCGATCTCAGCGCTGTTGCTCAGGAGATCAGTGACTCGGCAGCGCCGACGCCAAAGCCAGATCAAGGAGGAAGAAACTTCTCGACCGGACAGGAGAGTGGCCATCAGCGCTGGTCGGCAAGCGAGCCAGGCTACGACGCTTCGATCCTCAAGGCACCCAAGGCAGTTGCTCCGGCTCGTCGACGATTCTTTGGCGGCGGGCGACGACGTGCCGACAGCGCCGAGAAATCCTTCGAGTCTGTCACTGCTGGAGACGATGCTGCGCAGGCAGATGACAGCGGCAGTGGAGCTGATGCTGTGCCGCGGAGAAACAGAGTTCTCTCAGGCTCATCCTCAGCTGCGTCCTTCTGGCGTAGGGCAAGGAAGCCTTCCGAAACCAGCCCACGTCCAAGCACGAGCTACCACTCCATGTCGGCGTCCTCAAGCGCTGCGTCCGGTATGAGCATCGAGATCCCAGACTCAGAGACGGCCAACTCGTCAGTCTCTGGCAGTCGTGCGCCCTCTATCGCTGCAAGCAGCACGAGCGCATCTTGGGCGCCAGCTCCGACGAAAAAGGTCAAAATCAAAGCCTCAGGCGGCGGCCTATGCGGTGGTCTCAACCCGCGCAAAATCAAAAGCAGAGCAAAGGGCAAGTCGAGCGTCGATCGCCAATTCAGCCGTCTCTATCTCGCGCAAGAGCTCGATCTCGGCTTGCTTTCACCAGAAGAGAGCAGTGTAGCGCCCAGCGCTTCTTCCTCGAGCACACGCGTCGACGAGCCGCTCAATGCCTCTGTCAGCGGCGAATTTGGCCAGCTCAAACGCGATGCCGCTGCCCCGCCAAACGAGCGTCCGCGTCTAGGCTCAGCGAACAGCCAATCAAGCATGCAATCCTCCCTCTCCACGTCTAGCACGACAGCGGCCTTCTCCACTACGTCGCATAGCACCACGGGATCATACGGCGCGCATGGCAAGAAAAAGGCGACTTGGGCGCTCAAATTCAGCTTGGACGGCAAGTATCTCGCTGTAGCAGGGCAGGACGCTGTTGTGCGGGTATTCCAGGTACTGGACAATGTGGAGAAGAGAGATGCGGAGCTGAGGGAGAGCAGGGCGAGGGCGGAAGCATTGATCTACGCTGAGGGCAGCTTCTCGGCCAGCCACGACTCCTTCGGGTCGCTTCGCAGCAAGAACTCTGCAGGCGCACCCTCCTCATCCGCCTCAGGTCCCGCCGGAAGCTTCGGCCGCAGTAAAAGGGGCAGCACCAAGGAAGACCCCTCCCTCCTGCCCCTACGGCACATCCCCGTCTTCGCGTCCAAGCCCGTCCGCGAGTTTCGCGGCCACACATCCGACGTGCTTAGCTTGGACTGGAGCAAGAACAACTTCCTTCTCTCCAGCTCAATGGACAAGACAGTCAAAGTGTGGCATCTCAGCAAGCCAGACTGCCTGATCACGTTCGGGCATGGCGACTTTGTGACCTCGGCGGTATTCCATCCCAAAGATGACAGATTCTTCCTCAGCGGGTCGCTGGACGGGAAGCTGCGACTGTGGAACATTGCGGCGAAGCGTGTTCAAGCATCAGCGGACGTGCCTGGGCTCATCACCGCGACAAGCTTTTCTGCTTCAGGCAGTACGGCAATAGCGGGCACCTTCTCAGGCGCTTTGCTCTTCTACGGCACGGAGGACCTTACTTACCAGTCATCGATTGCCGTCCGCAGTTCATCTGGCAAGAATGCTCGAGGTCGCAAGATTACCGGAATTGAAGCAGTCGGCGCTCCTCAGCACCCGACCACCTCTGGCTCATCGTCCTCATCGTCGCGCGTAGAAGAGAAGATCCTGATCAGCAGCAATGACTCTCGCATTCGGGTCTATTCCCTCACGGACAAGAGACTCACGGCGAAATATCGTGGCTCTACGTACCTGAACCGCACGAGCCAGATCAGGGCAAGCACGGCGGATGATGCGTATGTGGTTGCCGGCTCAGAGTCTGGGGAAGTGTACATCTGGGATGTCACGAGGGATGATGTTGGCGGCGGTGGAGCGCGAGAGAGTAGTCGCAACGATGGAAGCTCCAGCGGCGGCGGTGGAGGGCTGTCGAGTCTTCTCGCCCGCCGTTCCAACAAGGGAGCAAGCAGTAGCGGGGCAAGCGTAAAGTCGTCTTCCAGCAGCGCTAACGTCGCTTCTGCCTCCTTGCGCAGCTCGGAGGTGTGCGAGTACTGGACGGCCGCGGAAGGCGCGAGGCCGGTCACCGTAGCACTGCTGGCGCCTTTGAAAACACATGCGTACTTGTGCGAATGCGAGGACCCCGTGGAGCTGCACAGGGCGACTGTCGATGCTGCGGGAGGGAGAGAAACGGGCGCCACGACGGCCCTCTCTGCGCTAGGTCTCGCAAGCGCCTTGGGAGCTGCGATGCCTACTCCACTCCGCTCTCAATCACCAACAAGCAGCAGTGACGGCGGGCATCCCCGCGGCGGCGGCCAGAATGGCAGCACCACCAGCCTTGGCAGTACCAAAGGGGGCTCCTCCTCACCTCAGCCTCCAGGCTGGAATCCCAGGGAGAATCGTATCGTGGTCAGCGTGGATGAGAGTCAGGTGCTCAGGGTATGGAGGGCACTGAGGGATGAGAAGGCTGTTGTTGAGTGATGCGATGGAGGACAAGGGAGGCGTTGGGCGATCGGCTCGGTATGGAGCCATGCTCCGGATTCGGCGTTTCTTGGGCGCGTCATCATTTCGGCTCGACTCTACCTTATGCCTCTTTCGTCACCTTGCCTGCCGTTCTCTTGTGCTTCAGCCTGCTCGACGAAACGCATCACATTGCATCGGGCGCTCTTGCCCACACTTACTTCCACGCCGCCTGCCCGTAGCATGGCTCACTTGACGTTCAGTTTGTCGTTTGCCATTTCCAATCGCGCAGATACCTGGAGCAAAGCCTGGCTATTGAAGATAGAGGTCTCAGTGGATATAAGCTACAATTCGGGTGGTGGGGAAGCGAGAAAAGAGGGAAAGCGGCGACCAAATGAAGAGAACAAATGTTGCGGGAGGAATGTGGCGGCGCAACGCGACTCCAGCCGTGAGGTAGCGAGCGTGAGGGGGTGCATAGACGTGTGTGTGTGCGCTGTTGTGAGATGACGAGATGAGGGGCGCGAGGCAGAGTGCAGCAGTAGATCGTGTATGCCGCCGCTCAGCTAACCGGACGCTCGTCGGATGTGGTGACCCCATCTTGCTTCTCGGTGATGCTGATGGCTCGTGCGGTGACGGGGCCTTTTATTGATTGGAGGCGTGAGGATGTTGAGGATATCATGTTGTAGGTGCCGCTCGCTCTATTCTTCTGTGCTTGGTTTCATCGCGAGAGTCTCGCTCATGGTATCTGCGCCTATGCGCCTCAATGCCTTGCCTGATCGATGCCCCCTCGCCCAGTCAGCGTCGCATCCCGCGAGCCCAGATCGCTCCCAATGGCAAACCAGTCGGACGACGTATTGAGGTGGCTACCCATGCGCTCCAGGCCTCCATCTCCTGATTCGCCATCCAGTGTCATGTGGATGCGAGGAGTGAGTCGACCCGTTTGCTGCAGAGTAGGCGACGCCAAGGTTGTGCTCGTGGGCTGCTGTTGGTCATGACGCATCAGGTGGCTCATCGAGTCCGAAGAGAGGAACTGCGAGGGGGCGTCTGACTCGCGTTCCAAGTGCGAGAACTGCTTTGGTAGCGGTGGACGAGAGCGTCGGCGGTCATTCTGCTGCTCAGCCCCATCTTGACGGGAAGGCGACATGGTGGAGGCAGAGGAGGAGGGGACGACTTGCTGCGTCGCGCTGCTGCTCTTTTCCTGCGACTTTTCTCCCGTCCTTCTCCTGCTGAGTGATGGCATGCGAGCGGGTGGTGGCATCGAGTTGCGAATGCCGTGCTCGCTGTCATTGAAGTCGGGCAGGGGAACGTCCTTCATGAAGAAGCATGCTATGACGCCCACAGCGCACAGAGGGATGAAGAAGAGGAAGGAGGAGCGCAACGCCGAAGCAAAGGCTGGCTTTACGGCGGCTTGCAGCTCAGGCGGCAGCTTCTTGAGTTCGGTAGCGAACCCGAGCGCCGTCTGGCCTGTGAGACCAACTTCCTTCGCTCCAGGGATGGCAGCGAGCTTGGGCGAGACCTTGGAGGTGAAGATGGCCGTGGCGATCGCAATGCCCCAGACGCTGCCGAAGGAGCGCGAGAAGGCGAAAGTGGCCGTCGCATGGGCGATCTCTGATACGGGGAGGCAGGCTTGGATCGGAGGGAGTGTGAGGGCAAAGATTGCTCCAATGGCAATTCCGGCAATGAGCTGGAATATGACCCACTCCCACTTGGGCGTGTCGATGTCGAAAAGGTAGATCAAGCCGAACCCGACGGTCATGAGCATCCACCAGAGGATCATCTGGATCTTGTACTTGCCGGTGATGGCCATGATGAGACCAGCGACAACAGCAGCTGGAGCTGCGGGCGAGGTCGAGGGCAGGATGTCGAAAGCCGACTGAAGAGGGCTCGCATCCTTGATCGACTGAAAGTAGATGGGCATCACGTACACAGCGCCGTAAAAGACGATGCCGTGCAGAAAAGTGAGGAAGAAGGAGATGGCGGCCGTCGGGTGAACAAAGAGGCGCAGTGGCAGAATCGGGTCCTTTGCCAGAGGATTGGGCAGGAATTCGATGAGAAAGAAGGCAATGAGGCCGATGATGCCGACGACAAGCGGCACGTAAATGCGAGTGCTGCTCCACGGGTGCTCGATGCCTCCCTCGGTGACGGCGATGAGGATCGAAACGACACTGCCGAAGAGGACGAAGTTTCCGAAGATGTCCATGCGGTGGAACTGGGCCTTGAGATCCATGGGAGGACGCCTGAGCTTGAGGAAGGGCACGCAAAGGATGCTGGCAAAGCCGCCGATGGGTAGGCTTCACGCGGGAGGAGGAAGGGGAGGAAAGTGTCAGCACCGTGTTGCATATATGCTCTCGTCGTGTCGAGCCAGACTCACTTGAGCCAAAAGATCCAGCGCCAGTCGTGCTTGCTGAAGACGCCGCCGAGGATAGGAGCAACGAGGGACGAGATAGCGAATACGAGACCCATTGCGCCCATGTACAGACCTCTTTCTCGCAGCGTCGTGATGTCGGAGATGATGATCTCGACGATGGCCTGAATTCCACCGCCTCCGACTCCCTGCACGCCACGGCCAACGACGAGAATGAGCATGTCCTTTGCGAGAGCGCAGATGACGGATCCGCCGAGGAAGAAGAAGATGGAGAGGAGGAGCGAGTTACGACGACCAAGAACGTCGGCAAGACCGCCCATGAGAGGCTGAAAGGCCGTGACGGTAAGGAGGAAGGAAGAGGTGACCCACGTACCCGAAATGGAGCTACGTGGCAATTCTTCGATGATGGTAGGCAAGGCCGTGCTGATGATGGTGAGATCAATAGCGGAGAGGAACATGACGACCATGAGTGTGGTCATGATGAGCCAAAAGCGCATGCCCTTCTTGTTGCCCGCCTGCATGGTAGGCTGTGCATCCTGCTGATGCCGCTGAACTCCAGTCTCATCTGCGTTGCTGCTTGAGTGATCGAATGAGGAAGAGTGGTTGTGGTGGTGTCGCGCCTCGCCGTATGTCAGGACGCGCCCGTCAACGTTTCCTGTACTGGAGAAGCGCTTGGAGTCGGAGAAGCGATATGAGGGGCTGGTGTTGTGGTGATCCTTCATCTGGGGGCTACCGACGAGGGTGTGAGCCGGCGAGTAAGGAGCATCAAAGGGCCCCTTGGCCTCGTCTTCGGCCGCGATGGGTGAGCTCGGAGGCATGGCCCTGATAGGACGATGGTAGCCGATCGTTGCGCCAGCACCTGGACTGACTGGTGTTGGTGGGGGAGGGTACTGGTGTAGAAAGTAGTCGAAGCCGTCAGGTCCAGCTACGGATTCTTCGAGGTACGGATGGGTGTTGTAGGAGACTGAAGACTGAGGTTGAGATTGTGACTGAGCGTAAGGGTGAGGTTGACGGGGAGTTGAGGAAGGCAAGAAGCGCCTCATGTCCGCGGCATCGTGCTCGTAGAGCGAGCCAGTCGAGTCCATTCTGAGCCACAAGCAGCCAATGTGGGGAAAGTGACTAGCCTGTCAGCTGGGAACGAATCGTGGGTGGGCCTTGGCACTGCCTCGCACTCAATGCGATGCAGTCTTGGTGATCACACGGCAAGTCGGGCGAACTTGGTACCTGCAACGATGCGGCCAAGCTCAAACTCTGGCGAGGGAGCGAGAGCGCGAGGTTACTATGGGCCTACCAGCGTGGTGAGAACAGAGTAGGCGTCCTTTCGGCTCAATACCACGGCACGATGACGGCCAGCTCAGCGAGGGCGGCGGCGGGTGGGCTGCTAGTGGTACGCCTGTTCGTCGATGCGAGTTGAGCTCGGGTGTCGTTGCTGAGAGCGACTTGTGAAAGAGTGTGAAGCGCGGTAATCTCGAAGAGGAAGGGAGAGGGAGGAGAAGGAGGAGTAGCAGCAAGAGGAGAGAGAGGGAGCTCAAGGTTCGGTTTCTCCTCCTGTGCTGCTGTCGTCGCTGTCTGCCGTGCCGTACGTTTGACTTCGCGTGTGTGTGTGCGGTGCGTTGATGAGCTGCTACTCGGATCTCAACGTCAATTAGAGTACGAGGTGCGTCGCGAGCAGACGAGTGGGAGGGGGCGTGGTGATGCGAAGAGGGGGAGACGAGGGCACGATAGGAGAGGAGCGTGAGGAGAGGAGAGGAGGTGAAGGATCGAGGTGCGTACCCCCAATCCCTTCCTTGGCTCTGCCTCCTGAATCTGAGCCAAGCTTCCGTCGTCGTCCCGCTCGACACTCGACACGCTCCGGCTTGTGTGTGCGTCGTCGATCATTGATTGCTGTTTTGGCTGGCTCGCTTGACATGAATTGGTTTCTGTTGCGTTGCATCTGCCTTCTCTCTCGGGCGGGGACCAACTCCGCCGCCTGCGCCCTTGGCCGCCCGCCGCTGCGCCCAACACTCACGTACGGCAAGGCAAGGCGAGGCTGGCCGGCGTGAATGCGCCTTTGACCCGCACGCCGCCCCGCCAACCAACGCACGCACGCCGCTCGAGATGGAGCGAGGCGCAAGGGATGAGCGGGCACGCGCCAAGCTGGAGTCCGGGCGGCTGCCACAACGAGCATTTCTGGGTAGAAGAGGCTAGCAGTCGTCGTCCGAATTAGCAGCGCCTTCGAAAGACGCCGTACCATGAGCGACAAAGGGGGGATAGAAGCCTCGTAGCAACGACAGCAACGACTTTAGGGGCGCGATGTTGACGCCAAAGAGCATGAGCGATACGTGTCTCGCAATGGCTTGGCAGCATTGAGGGGGCGATCGAAGGGGCTCGAGCTTTGTTCGGGAGGCACGAGCGTCGACCAGGCACAGGGGGGTCCGAGCTCGGCCACGAGCAGGGGCCGTAGCATGCTCTTGCGCAGGTAGGCACAGAAGATGGCCTGATCCACAGCAAGTCTTGCAATCGTGCTACAGGTCTCGAAAGTTTCTCGGTTTGTTGAGCGTGAGAAGCTCGTATGGATAATCGTATCTTTAATATGGCAGGCATGAGTGGTGGCCGTGCGAGCGAGGGCGTGGCGCGAAGGAGATCATAACTGGGCAGGCGACCAGAGGCGCGAGGGTTCGTGTCAAACGATAACAATGGATGAGGTATCCATCCTCATGACGGCGATCAAGTGTCCTTCAACGAATCCATTGAGCAGTGATAGACGACGGCGAGGGCAATTTGACTCGACGATGACTAGAGCTGCGGGTGGTACGGGCGCCAACAGCCTTCTGACTGCAGCGCAGCAATTCCTCTGACGAGCGCCAGATAGCTCGTATCAGTCACGACATCAGTCACGACATCGCTCAGTCGTGCTCATTCGTTCGACGTCGTTTCAGGTCATCGATGATGATTCGAGAGCATCAAAGGTGACCACCTTCATCGCCGCTTCCAAGCCTTAACTCCGTGGGTGCGGCCTGCCTCTGCTGGCAGACGGACAGCGCCGGCCTCCACCGCGCGCGAGAAGAGTTGACGCGGCGAATGGTGCGACGGACGTCGTCGTCTCACTCATCACCGCACCCTCCTCATTAGCATCCTCAACTCAGCTTTACTACAAGAGGTGCGCGGACGAAAGAGGCCTGATTGACTTCTACACCAGCTTATCATCGCTCTGCAACCCTTCACAGCTTCCATCATGGGCGTCACTGAGATCAAGTCATTCGAACAATTCAAGGAGGTCATCGGCGGCTCCAAGCCCACGATCATCGACTTCTGGGCAACCTGGTGCGTTCACATTCGCCACCCGCGCTGGCTGAGATAGGCAGCTGCTCACTAACCCCTCGCAATCCTTTGCTTTCCCTTGGCTCACACAGGTGTGGTCCCTGCAAGATGATCTCTCCCATCTTTGAGAAGATTTCAGACACGCCCGTCGGCGAGAAGCTCGGTTTCTACAAGGTCGACGTAGACGACCAGGAGCAAATCACCCAGGAGCTGGGTATTCGTGCCATGCCCACGTTCGTCGTCTTCAAGGACGGAGACAAGATTGACACCGTCGTCGGCGCTGATCCCGCTAAGCTTCAGGTGAGTTTGCGGCGATGATAATTGGCCCGGGATGGGAAAGCGTTGGGGAGGCAAGATAGGACGCTCGGTCCACAGTAGCCGTGATGCGCGGCGAGGCCAGGCAGGTCAGCGCAGCTGAGCGGAGAGGGAGCGAAGTCACGGAGCAAGCAGCATGCGTACGGTAGCATCGCACTCGTCGAGCACAGTTTAGCTGACCTGCTCATGGCCCACTTCCCTCCATCGTCTCGACCCTGTTCGCTGCACAGGCCGCCATCAGCAAGTACGGCGCATAAAGTTGACACTCACTTGACAAGCTGGTATCTTCGGGTAGCGAATGCCCACTTTCTCAACTCGAAACCCTCGATGCACTTTAATCAGAATGACCTTGTCGGGCACGCGTGGGTGTATCAAGGCCCTCAGAAAGTGATAACGGGAAATCTTGGAAAGTTTTGAGGGTGCAGTTCACTCATCACTGGGAAGTTCTGGCAGATCTTCGCGAAACCTGCGTCGCCGCCGCCGGTAGTATTGCGTATGATGGCTTCGCAACCTCCGATTACCACAAACGATGGTATCGTCGCTGTGCATGAAGCAGCCGTACGAGCTTGAGATTATCGAACTCGTGCGACTTTCGCTGTGTCCGAAACTTGGTGCACCTGAGGACTTTCAGAGGTCTTAGAGTCGCACGTGAGCGCAGGTATGATACGCTCATCGTTGCATCATCGGAGCACCGCCGAGACGCCACGTTCGTTCCCAACAAGGATGTCGCGGCCTTGACAATGGGAGGGTGACAAGCCATAGCCAAGCTCTCCCACCGGCAACGCGGACACACTGTCGCCGTATTGGCGAGCAATGTGAGCGGGTACATGATCGAGATTGAGCGGTGACCCTTGCTACTTTGTCCCTGCGACCAGCAGGCAATGAATGTCGTTCATCGCCCCGTAGGCGGGAGGCTGAAGCGAAGGGCGGGGACGGCATTCGTGTCCAAACCTTCACCAGCTTTCACGAAGATCAGTATCAGAGGCTCGAGAGTTAAGCTCCAGAGCTTGCAATGATCTCAATGTCATCAGCAAGAGGGTGACATGCGAGTCACCGAAGAATAGGCAGGCGTAGCCCTTGCCGGGCGAGAGAAGTTTTGAATGCAGGACCATGGTAGCTCTCGACGCCTGCAGGCAACGCTCAAACTCGCTATGTCTAGCATTCTTGCGCCATCGTCTCATCGAGGAGCTACTGCAGTCCACGCAGGACGCCAAAACTCGAGGGTTGAGTGAGCCCAACGTCACACCAGGCTGGACGTCAATTTGGAGGCAGGCCACGAATACGCATCGGGACGTCGACAGTCGAGTGAAGTTCATTGGATGAGCAGGGTAGTCAATGAAGTTGTCGCTGTCGCTCGGTCGGGCAAGCTTTGGCCGCTCTTTGCCTCTGCGGCCGTACCCAACATCTCGACGACATTAATTTTCCGGCCACTCATTTCACACCCAGGTCTTGGGGGGTCCACCGACGGCCAATTAACCAAGCTCAAGCATCGCATCCCATCGCGTCCGTCCGATCATCCTCCGCTTGAGAGCACTGGTCGTCGCATGAGTTTGCCGGCTAGCTGGCCTAGGTAGGCCAAGCACGCAGAGCCCGCCGAGCAGGCAAGATCAACGATCGACGCCCATCGAGCAAACATCGGATGACCTGGCGCGTAGAGTGCCTGCAAGGCCGCAGCCGAAGGACAGAAGCGCGTGAATGTTTCAAGGGAGCGAGGGAACGGAACGTTGAGGCAATCGTCGACGGCGCGAGCAGAGAGCGATGTTCGCTCGAATGATGACGAGGACGACAACATCAGACGAGCAAACGAGTAGGGCGAAGTCTTCGCTTTGAGCTCTTGTACCCCACTCGCTCGCCCTCCGATCTCTCGTCAAAGACACTTGCTTGCTTGGATGACAAGAGCGTGCGCGCGGCCACCATTCCTTCTCATTGCCTGCGATTGCCTCAGCGACTGGCGCCGCCGCACCCCGCACCGCACGAAAGGTGACGCCCACTCACATGGTATCGTATGCGACAGCAACGACGAGACCAATCAACGCACGACCTAAGCTCGCGAAACCCACACTCTCTGCTACCTGTCGATCGACAAACGATTTCATTAGCGCATCATGGACTGTACCCCAGAGCCGTACGACAGAGTGGTAATGAAGGTAGAGTAGGCGAGCTCACACGCCTGACCGCTTCGATCACCCAGCTTCTTGTTGTCTCTGAAGTCTTCAACTATGATTCGTGCGTTTGATGCTGTGCTGCGAGCGATGTGATTGTGTCGAGGAAGGAAGATTTGCACGCAGCGACGAGGCTTGGTGATTACGAGGGTGAGCAAAGGTCTCTTCGCAGCCCGCTCGTCTTTTTCACCCTTGATAGGAGATTCAAGCAGAGAAAAGAAGGGAGGCGTCTTCGTCGAGAAAAGAGCGGGCTGTGAGCGGGCTGGGAGAGGGGCCAGGTGATTGGAGCGGGGCGCTGGAGCGGGAGGGCGTAACCTGAATCACCGCTGCAGAGAAGCAGGTGGCATTTCACCTCCGCACTGCGAGCTCGACCTCCTGACTCCTCGACTGCTCGTTGCCAACGGCGGATCTCTCGACGTTGCTGCCGCTGCCGCCTCGCTTCGGCGGGCCACATCAACACATCCAGGCTGAGCGTCAGGCCACTGTGGCCGAGTATTTCGAGCGTACGAGAGGCAAGCAGACCCCTTCGTTAGAATCGCAATCGAGGCGACGAAAGAGGGCCGATCCCTCACCCTCCGACGCCCTCCTTCGCTCATTCATCACGTCGTAGATTAGCTTGGCTCAGGGCAAACTGGCCAACTAGGTGTAATGCGATGCAGTCTCTGTCCATGCATTCGCACGAGCAAAGCAGTCGAACCAAGCGTGCGAGACGGCGGAGGTAGCGGCGGCGACGGCGGCGGCAGCGACAGGGACAGGGACGAGGGACGGCAACGAAGATGAAGCCGTGGTGCAACGTAGTCGTGTCGTCGTTGCGAGGCGGGCAATTGACAGGCGGGCAAGCTGACTCCCACCCCACGTCAGAGAGAGAGCAAGCGACAGCCAAGCCTGCCGCTCGCTCAGCTACAGCTATTGGCTGGCCTCGCTCAATACAAGATGAAATGACCCTCGACTCCAGACCCGAGCTCGACTTCCCTTCCCTCCTTACCCTCACTACCATCCCTCACCACTCAAAACCACCACCACTCCTCCCCTCCCCTCCCCTCCCCTCGATCTCCTCTCACCCTCCCGCCCTCTCTGGACCAAACTCCAACACTCGACGACACGCTCAGCTAGCTGCTACCTCAGGGCCGCCTCCAACGTCGCCACACCCTATCAACCCGTACGCCGCCGCTACCAAGCCAGCCGCTACCCGCCGGTGATTGGTATCTTTGTCGTCCTCTTCCGTGCCGCCCACACCTCTCTTGAGATACCATCCCGCTCACACCGCCCCGCCGAGCCGCTCCGCCGCTACCTGCCGGCCCGCATTTCATACCGCCCCTGAGCTGCGTAGCGCTTACCCCCTGGCTCCTCAGCAAGGCGGGCGTAAATACCAACGGACCGCCCCTCTCTCGAGCGAGCAAGCATCGGGCCTCCTCTTGCCAGCAAGCAAGCAAGCAAGACCAAGCGGCTCCTTAGTCGTCGGCATTCGCTCATCATTTGGCTCATAACGGTCTCCTCTTCATCATCGGCCGCCCCACTTCTTTGATTGCACAGCGGCGTCGATTACCATCATCTTCCTCCTTCCTCTCACTTCTCCTCCATCGTCATACACAAACGCGCAATGGCTACCGCAATCGGATCCACCCTCGGCGCTGTCAAGCAGACCTTCTGGGAAGTTTGGGGCGAGCCCGCTCTCACTGCCACTGGTCTGTACGAGCCTCAAGATCGCACTTACGGACGATATGCTATCCCTTTCTCACCCATGGAGCAGCGACTACACGCCAACGCCGACGTCACCGTGTGGTTTGGCAAGGCCATGATGCCCAATGGCAAGGACTTCACATGGTACCAAGTTTGGGAAGACCACGCTGCTCAGAAGCGCACTGGTCGTAAGGCAGATATCCTTTTCGTTCACGGAACCGGTGTCCATGGTGAGCACGTGCCAAAGTCAATATGGTGATGGGCTCGTAAACTGACCTCCTCCACGCTCCTTGGTGGGTGCACCTTCATAGGCGGAACCCTCGCATCGCACTCTCGCCGCTACCTCGACGCTGGATTCCGTGTCATTGTCCCCGATCTTCCCTCTCACGGCTACTCGACGGGCGTTCACGTCTTCCAGCACGAGATCCGTGGCTACACCTCTGGCCTCCATGCCGTGCTTCACGACATTGGTGCTCGCGATGACAACCTCTACAACAATGGCGAGCTTCTCCTCAAGGGCCAGCGCCGTGACTGCTTCCTCTTGGGTCTGTCCTTTGGTGGCCTCGTCGCTCTCTCCTACGCCCTTCACTACCCAACGTCGCTGCGCTCCGCTGAGGCAGATGACTGGGAGATGCCCGTAGACGGCATCGTCGCTGTAGGCCCCATGATCGGCTACTCGGTCCAGAACTGCTCCATCTCACCGACGGCTGAGAAGCTCATCTCGATGGCCAACCATTACCTGCACCTCTCGCGCCTAGAGCTCGTTGTCCCCCACAAGAAGTGCCTCGACAAGGACCCGAAGGTCTACAAGACGCTCGTCACCGAGGACAAGCGCTCTCACCAGGGCGCCTTCCGCATCGGTCACCTCGCCGCTCTCCACTACGGCATGATTGAGCTGCGCAAACGCGCGCACGAGATCGTCCACCCCATCTTCGTCCAGCAAGGTGGCCAGGACCGAGTCGTCGACTTCAACTACTGCGTCGACTTTGTGCGCGACATCAACTCAACGGACAAGCGTTGCGTCGTCTACCCGGTCTGCCAACACGTCATCTACCGCAAGGCAAAGACAGAGGAGGAGGACCAAGCTGGGCGTGTAGCCTGCATCGAGGACAACGTCGAGTGGATGTGCGAGCGATCCCGCGTGCCTACGATGCACCGCCAGCTCTCCGCCATCTCGATGCAATCAGACGTCACCATGTACGACGAGGGCGTCCCGATCCACCCGCTTGCCATGGGAGAGGACGGCTTCAACAAGCGCAACCCTCTCTCATCGGCCCTCCTGACGCCTATCCAGCCCTCAACGCCCAGCTTCCCGCAGACCAGCGAGGCCTTCTTCGATCCGTCGAAGCCCATCCCCACCTACGCAGAGTCAGAAAGCGGAGACAGCGACGACAGCAACGAGGAGGACAACGCTCACCCGCTCCTCGCCAAGGCTCATCCAACTACCCTGCCCTTACTGGCTAAGATCGCTGCGGAGCGAGCGTACAGGGCAAACTGGAGCTTGCACGAGCAGCTCAGGCCGTACGACATCTCGTGCGAGCACAAGAAGAAGTAAAGGGAGCAAGTGAGCGCAATACCAAGTAGCAGCACCTCGCAGTCCATTCACCTTCACGCTCGACAAAGTCTCTCGCACGCAAGCGCACACATCCGTCCCCTCGTACTCGACAAGCTGTCCTCAACCTTAATACCAAGCACGCTGCCTCTACGCGCGTGTCCTCCCGCACTCGTCACCACGACTACCATTACCGCGCGACCACCCTCTACTTCTGCGCTACTCCCCGATTCGGCACGACGTGACTCAATCCTAGACTTCAACATGCATCCGACCCGGCCCAGACTCAGACTCAGCCTCAGACTCGGCGACCATTTCCTCATCTTCTTCAATTGCTCAGGTCTCCCCTTTGACCTCCTCTCTCTCTCGGTCGATTGTACGCGCGCGAGCGACGAGGCCGCTGCTGCGACGTCGACTGCCACACGCTCTCTTCCAGCCTACGCATCCATCAAAACGGCGACGGCCACTACGTCCAATTTCTTCTTCGCCTATCACCCTAATCACCTATCTTTACCCTCGCCTTTGTCTCTCCTCTCTCCCAGATTTCAGTCTCTTTGTCTTACCTATCATAGTAGTAGCAGTTAGTCGCATCAATAGCTCAGCAGCACAGCTTGCTTTGAGCGAAAGAGCGCAAATGTGATGTGAAACCTTATCCCCATTCTGATCGTGAGCACGAGTGATTGGCTACGGCGAGCTGGTCTGACTACTTGATACCATTGACGTCCTCGTTGCGTCTTCTGCCTAGAAACGTCCTCCGAGGCCTAGGCCTGAGCCTTATCTCCATGCGCTCGTTGGTGATGCTCCCTTGTTACTCCCAGCCCTCCTCCCGCCTCGCCCTCCTCCGGCGCCTCATCCTTCCATCATCCTCTCTGCCCCTCGATCCTATCACGAACGGTGTCCCTTGATCCATCCCCCCCAGAGGGCCGGCGAACCAGCGTGAAAGAACGCCGTGAGAGGTGAATGCAGCCTTGCGGAAGATGAAATCGATCCCGTAGTCGCAAAGTCGATTCTGGCCACACTGACGCTCAGGCCTCCCGATCGGCAGGTCCGAGCCTGCTGGGCGATCATTGCGTGGCAGACGCAGGTACGCACGATGCATCGTGGGTGGGCTCGAGCGTGCTTGCATGGTGTAAGGGACGAACGTGATGATGAAGTGATTGTGGCGTTCTTACCTCTGACGGAAGCTTCTTCGCTTGACAATGTTGGGGATCACCGACGATCCTCGCCGAGGTGCCGGCCATCTTCGTCCTTGGCCTTCTGCACGAGGTTCGAGCTCTCCTCTACCTGATATCATCTCATCCTACAGCCGCTACACCTCACACACTACCCGTTCGCGTTCCCTCCGTGTTCGTCGGCAGCCAGAAAGCCAGTGCATCGCCTGCGCTTGCCAGTAAAGCCGTCCTCGGACTGAAGCCCAATGCCCTGACTGGTCCGGCATGCCCTTCTAGCCTAGCCGCAGGATGAAGCGTGGCCATCTTTTCCGGAGATGATCGCCCCATCTCACCAGGGGCAGACTGTGGCTGCGTGTCCTTGTCTGGGATCTGCCATACGAGGATGGAGCCATCTGCACTTCCCGCCAGGACGTACTTGCCATCTGGGGTCCAGGTGAGCTCCTGGCCTGATGAGCCGCTCTCTGCAAGACTCGCGGCGCTCGGCTTTGATGACGGCGAGGATTTCTCTTCCTCCTCGTCCGCAGGACGTCGCTGTATCGTTTCGAGCCCCTTGTGTCCCACCAATCTCCATGCATACGCCCCGCTGTACGAGTCGACAACGTAGTGCTGGTCCCCGGCCGTGCCCACCAGCAGGTGCCCCGAGGAGGAGCTAGGGCTGAAGGAGAGAGACGTGATGACTGGCTGGCGGGGAGGCATCGAGAAGCGAGAGAGGTAGGCGTCATCATCCATCGAGATGGTGAGGAATGGGCTGTCGGAGAATTTGCGAGCGTCGTAGAGGAGGATGCTTCGGCGTTCGGAGATGGAGAGGGCGAACACTTGTCCCGAGGGGTCGTAGGAGAGGCAGGGGTGGCCGTGGATTGGTGTGGAGCCCTACAGTGGGTGCGAGGGGTGTTAGGAGGGTGTGTTAGGAGGCTGTATGCTGGCATCTAGGGAGGATGCTCACCTGCGGAGTCGGGCTCCTCAAGTCCCAAACCTTTACACTTTCATCCACCGCTCCACTCAAGAATGTATCATCCACCGGATTCATCTGCAATATAGTCACCCTTTTTTCATGGCCGCGAAAGTACTGGATGTATCGATTGTCATGTAACGAGTGGTACCGAATCGTGTCGTCCCCCTTTGTACTCGCATACAGCACCGTACTCGATCGATGGGTGAAAGTGACGAGATCGACGCCGTACTTCTTAGAGTGGAGCACCTTTTGATGCCTTCCTGTACGAGTGTCGTATAGGTGAATGCTCTCGTCGGTAGATGAGGTTACGCAGTGCGAGCCCGCATCGTCAAAGGAGAGGGAGGTGAAGTGGTGAGGTGGTGCTGAAGGAGATGCAGGGGCGGAGATGTAGTCGGGCGTCGAGAAGACTTTCGAGGGGCGAAATGAGCTGATTAGAGGGGTGGCGAGGGTGAGCTTGCTGCTACTAGCCGCAGATGAGGCAGAAGGGGCTGGAGCTTTGAAGGCCATGCTGGGTGGTCGGGGGAGGCGCGGGCGACAACTTGGTAGTGTTGGACGAAGAAGCGGTCAACGAGCAACGAGCAACCGGACTCGCGGACGGGCGGATAGAGAACAAAGCGGCTTGTCCGCGTCGACCCACGTGGCTCTTCTGGATCGACCACCCAAGCCCCCCCCGCATCTCGTTGGCTTGTCTTGGACTGACCCGCGCCCATCAACGCTCGCTCCCTTCTCCTCTCCTCAACCTAAGTCCCACCACCTCAATTCGTCATCGCGATGAACTCGAATCGTCACCACAAGCAATCCATGTCCGAGCTTAAGCTCCGCAGATTGACGGAGCATAACGAGCGCCTGAGGGAGGATCTTAACCGTCCCAGGATCAAGGTCTCCGAGGCTGCTGCGAGGTGAGCGCGCGAAACCCGCGAGAGACGAGGAGGCGATTCACTGCGAACTGAAACTGATCGCAATTGTCTCTGATGTTCTTCTCGCATCATGCCCAGCCTTATCAACTACACCAAGTCGACGAGGGATGTACTGGTGCCTTCGGTCTGGGGACCGGTCACCAAGGGGGAGGACCCGTACGCGCCTGGTGGGGGTGGGTGCGAGTGCATCGTTATGTGAGGGTGGAGAGCAAGCAGCATCGAGACTAGACCCGAGCAGACAAGCACATCAGGCTATCAGTGGGACGCATGGCATGATCGTGAGACGACGAAGGCAGAAGGCAAGAGTGCTGGACATAGGAGGGCCGGGAGCGTAGCAGAGACAGGATCAGGAAGGACGGCCATCAGCGATATAGGTGACAACCCGGCAGGCCTCGACACTATCCATCAGCCGCACAAAGGTGTCAGATCCCGACGTCTATCCGCGTATCGCAACAGCGCGATTCGAGATCAGCCTCGCCCGCTGCCGATCCGCCTACCTCCTCCCGTCGCCCTCCTCAAGCTCGTTTGCGGTGCAATGCGTCTTGCCGGCTCCCCATCGAATCACTGCACCCTCCTCCTCGACCTCTTCTCTCAATAAAATCACCACGACGACAAGCTGACGGGACGACAAGATCTCTTCTATATACCCACCGCCTCCTCAACTCTCGCACCTCCTCCCATTCCCAATCAGCCTCACCCCACTTCTTCAGCATCACCATGTAGGGCTGCGAATCCCCTCTAATCCCCTGCCGCGGGTAGTCATTCTCGCGTTGCAATGGTAACGGCCTTTCTTCATCTCATCTTCTCACTGTTGCAGCACAGTGGCGAGCTCACATAGCTGTGGTCATTCTCGTCCCCCTCTCTACGGAGACGCGGGGCTGGCAAGGACGACGAAGGTGACAATGATGTATCAATTCTCGTGCGCATCCCCCACTACTTCTCAAAGCACTGCTCCCACCTGACCCTCTCCATCCTCCCCTCCTGACTGCGCAAGAAGTTCTTCAAAGTGCACATCCCATCTTCCCTCGCCTCGCTATCACATCCGCTGCCCTTGAGCTGCTTGAGCGGCACGATAGCGTCGTTCAAGAGCATCCTAATCAGCGGCTCCTGTCCGCCACCGCACTGAATCTTCTCAAAGACGAGCCGAGCAGCAAAGGGGACAATCTCGCTACTCTTGTATCTCCTCCCCTCGTCCAGCCTGCTAGGCATCGGGTCCAGCGCGGCCGCGAACTCGGGCAGATTCAAGGCGGCAAGGACGTTAGCGATAACGCTATCGTGTGTGAAGTCGACGTAGAACTTCCTGTCTACGGGGAAGGTCCTCGCATAGCTATCCAGCGTGGCATTTTCGCTTGTCTGTAGCTTCGGGTCCCACTTCTGTCCCTCAAGGCGGGAGAGGAACTCGTTCACCCAGCCTACTCCTTGGGCTGGGCCGAGCGGGGAGCCAGAGCCGTACGAGCCGTAGAAGGAGAGGTCCCAGGCGTACTCGTAGGCCTGCCAGTCAGAAGTGCTGAAGAGTGAGCAGATGGAGCGAGCATCGTAGCCGGCGACCGTGTCGTAGCTGCAGAGCTGTTGGAGCCCGTTGATCAAGCGGGGAGTCTGGGCGAGGAGAAGTGGAGCATGTCAGAGAGCTCTGCAGCAGCGGTACCATCCTTCGCATAGTCGACGCGACTCACAATCTCTACTCCCTTCGCATACTGTCCTAACCTCTTCGCCGCATCAATGGCGTAGTGCTCGATCCAGTCCTTGTTCCACTGCCAACCAGGCTCCCATTTCCCACCCTTGTCTGCGTTTGGGCAGGCAAAGTTCGGCGCCATCGTCGTGTTGAAGCCGACGTCCTCGATCTGGATCTCCAGCTCTGCCTCTCTTTCCCAATCCGCGGCACCCAGCGCTCCAGCAAGCCAGTTGCGTCCACTCTCTACGATGCGATGCTGGGACCCAGCCCGAGCGAATAGCTTGCCATGCTTTTGCACATCTTCGTAGATTAGCTTGCCGTAGCGGATTACTGCGGCCACGCCCGAGTCGTAGAGCTGCTGACGACCCAGCGGGACCAGCAATTCCTTGCCCAGTCGGTACTCGTACGTGTTGAGGAAGTCGAGGGGTCCACTGAACGTGGGGCGAGGTTTGGCTGCGAGCATCTTCTGGATCTCGATGGCCGGTGAGTAGGAGGTGGGGTATCGACTGCCATGCCTGTGGAGCATATGGACTTGCTCGATCTTGCACGAGGCGGGGAGGGCGTGGTACTTGGCATCATCCACTCCAAAGCCGTCTGAGGGCTTGTAAGGGGTGAGAGGGCCCATGTGGTCGAAGGGCTTGAAGGAGCCGTACTGGCTGGTCGGGAGGTGGGTCTCTACGGGGATCTCTGGCGATGGCCGAGTGCCAGTCAGCTTATCCTCCTCCTCGAGCTGGCCAGGGGCGCCCGTAGCCGTCGGACCAGGGTGGCCCACATCACCGGGAAAGGTGTAAGGGACAGACCCGCCCTTCCACACCTCGCCACCGTACGACCAGATCTTTTTTGCTCCACCCTGCAATGCCTCTGAGTCGCCCAGTGCGAAGTAGAAGACCCCACCCAGGAGGAAGAGGGCGATGGCGATGACCAGTCCACGGATGAGGGGCGGTGAACGGCGAAAGGTCTTTGTTCCCTCGACGAGCCAGGGTGGTCGCCCAGTCGTGGGGTCCGCATTGGAAGATGCGGTAGCGTCTGCAACTGCTCGCTTGGCCAAGGCCTTGATACGGCGTTTCTCGAGCATCTCGTCGGACTGTCCTTCGATGTCGCTGCCGGCGTCGTCATTGTCGTCGTCGTCGTGCTGCGCCGAGGGGATTGTGTGGACTCTAGGTCGACCGCTCTTGGGGTCTGTGTCTAATCTATGGAGGATGAGAGCCTCTGACTCGGCTTCCTCGTCGGCCGCTTCGTCGTAGCGGGGCGGAGCCATGATGCTGGTTGTAATGCTCGAGTGATGATCGTGGTGACGGAGCGAAGGCAAGCCGACAAGGTTGCTCCTCGTGCCCTTGATTCCTTGATGCCCTCGCCGCCCGTCGATCCGTCGTCCGTGCGGAGAGGCACAGACCAGACGAGTGCAGGTCCAGGTCCAGACGCCGCTTCTTGCTCGACCTCGCAGCCAAGAGGCGCAGCTTCGTGGCTTGGCCCGCTAAGGCCAGCCTCATTACATCCTTCTCTCTCACCACCACTACCACCACCACCCGCTCACCCGGTGATGGACCGCAGAGTCATCCACGACTGGCTGCGCTCCATCCTTACGCCCTATGCCGACTCTCAGCGAACATTCGCCGACGTGACCTCACTCCTCGACGGCTATCCCTCCTTGTCTCCGCGTACGGACCTGTACATCTCCAACGTCGGCCAGTCCTCCCTCCTACTTCAGCTGCATGGTACGCTGCCTATTCAGTACCGAAATGCCACCTACAATATCCCTGTGCAGCTATGGGTGACTAGGGCCTACCCGAGAGAGCCGCCAATAGGGTTCGTCACGCCTACGAGCACCATGCTGGTCAGGAAGACAGGGGATGTTGAACTCGATGGTGGGATTGAGACGGAGTATGCCAAGCAGTGGGGCCGAAAGTGGGAGGTCAGTATATGCGCGAACATTGCGGTGGCCTACAATGACGCTGACTCGGCATCACCTCTGGCTCGCCGCGCAGACGAAGAACCTCGTAGCATACGTCCAAGCTGCACAGGAAGCCTTCTCACAGCAGCCGCCCGTCTACGCCAAGCCCGCAACATCAGCAGCAGCAGCAGCGCCGGCCTCGACACCGCCACCTGCAAGATCAGCGACAGAGCCGAAATCTTCCTCTGCAAAAGCGGCGCCAGCGCCGGCACCAGCATCAAGTAGCTCCCCAGCACCCGCAGCATCAACTCCCGGAGGAGGAGGGAAGCCTCCACCGCCGCTGCCAGGTCAGGCTAGTAGGGCGGCTACGACTCCCCCAGGACAGTCTCCTCGCGAAGGAAGCGCCGTACCGCCGCTTCGTCCCCCAAAGCCAGGCCAAGCCGAACACTCCTTTTCCTCTCCACTCCAATCACCCAGGGTCGTCTCAACGCCAGGCCCCTTTCATCCCACACAGCCCTTGGCCCCTCGTGAGCAGCATCAGTACGGAAATCACGGCGGTGCTGGGGGTGCGTACCACCCGCAAAGAGCGTTCACTGTGGATGTCAACAGCGGTGCGGGAGGCTACTCGCCGCAGCGTTACGCTGCCCAACAGCCGCTCCCACAGAGCCCTGCGCTTCATCAGCAGCAGCAAGGCGGCTGGCAGCCACCGACGCAAGGGCATGGATACGGTCAAGGCGACCATGCTCATACAGAGCAGCAGCAATATCAACAACAGCATCAAGGCCCGCAGAGAAGATTCTCAGCCCACCACGGGGACAGCGGTCCAGCTCACTACTATCAGCAGCAGGACGCGGTCGGAAGTAGTAGCAGCGGACATCACTCATACGGCCCACCACCGCACAGCAACGGCTATGCATCACCCGCACCTCGCCCACCTCCGCCTGCTGCAGAGTACGCTGCAGGACCAGGAGCAGGGCAAGCCCCTGCGCCAGTTCTGACAGCGCCACCCCCGCCAGCGAAACCGCGCGACCTCCTGGCCGAGGACGACGATGAAGGAGCCAGCAACAGTGGCCCCCGCAGCAATGGAGGAGGCCCGCCTGGATCCTCTGTCAGCTCAGCAGCGACTTCAGGCCCCGCACCTCCTCTGCCTCCCAACCCTCACCTACAGTCCCTCCATGCGCAGCTACACCATCATCTCACCTCACGCGTCCACGGGATCCACTCCCACTTCCAGCAAAAAAACGACTCTCTCCGCCTCCTCTCCAGCGACCTCGATTCTGCACCCGATAGGATCAAGGACGAGGTTGCTCGCCTCGAAGTAGTGCGAGACCTCTGCCGCGTAGCTGCTGAGAAGTGGGAAGGGGCTCTAGGGGAGGCCCGTTCCCAAACTGCAGAGCTGGCCCGTCGGACAAGGGAGAGGGAGCAGGACGACGGCTCAGAACGTGATCTTATCCTGGCTGACTCCATCGTGGGGTCGCAGCTCATGTCCTTGATCTCGCAGGATATGGCCCTCACTGACGTGCTGTACCATTTGGCGCGAGCTCAGGAGGTTCATGCTAGTGTACCTGGGGCTGTACTGGGTGACCTGGAGCGCTATCTCAAGTGGGTGCGCAACTTGGCGAGAGAGCAGTTCTTGAAGAGAGGGTTGGGTGGAAAGATTGTAGGGGGTTTGGAGATGGGAGGGGGTTAGTGGGACGAGAGAAACGAGGGAGTACAAAGCGGAGCGCAGTGAGAGAGCGAGTTGGTTCGCAATCGCATGTCTTGCATAGTGGTGATGTACAGTGAGCTGCTGTGAGCCTGTGATGTGGAGTGAGAGACCGTCTCGAGTATCGACCCTAATCGCATCGACCCCGTCCATCTTGCTTCCTTATATCTTCCTTCTTCTCTTCAAGCCAGCGGCGAGATGAGCCTGCACGGATCGCAAGGGAGACAGAGAGCAAGGGTCAGACATACTCTCAGCTCCAGCTTCTGCTATCTCTGCTCGCTCACTTGATCAGGCTAGGCTGCGGGCTACTCCTCGTGTACCCAACGTAGAGGACAAAGGGTACCCATCCGTAGTGAACCACATTGTGGCCGATGGCAATGATGCGGTTGATGCGCTCACGCGAGTCTTCTGAGAGAGGGAAGAAGAGGGGCATGACTAGTGTAGTGATGGGTTGGTGTGGTGGTGATGGTAACGATGACGAGAAGGCGGACGGGAACAAGGTAGGCGTCGACGGAGCGGTTTGACCAGCCACGCGGACCCGATCCGATGGTCGCTGCCTGCCTCGAGTCGAGTCGACTGTGAGCGCGGGTGGAGTGCAGGCGGCCGAGCAATTTGAGTCCTGCGCTCCTCGTCGTTGCTCTCTCGCTCGCAGCTTCACCATCACTCCCATCACTGACCAACACCATGCCGGCCACGTTGGGCACCCCAGCACCAGATGCCGATGGCAAGCTGACAGAGAAGCTCGCTGGCGCCTCCTTGGCCAACCAGGACGCTCTGGCCGCTTCCAAGAACGGCAATGGCAACGACGCAGCTGCTGATGACGACGACGACGATGATGCTGAGGACGGTGAGGATGGTGACGCCGCAGCTGGAGGGGACGGAGCTGCCAAGAAGAAGAAAAAGAAGGGAAAGAAGTCGGGAGCAGCGAAAAAGAAGGCCAAAGCCCTCAAGGAGAAGCAGGCAAATGGCATCGGCCTCACGCAGACGTCTCCTGAACCCACGCTCGGCCTGTCCAAGATCTGGCCTAGTGGGGACTATCCTGAGGGGGAGAACTGCCCTTACGACGAGGAGAAGTTCACAGACGACACGCGATCTCGCCGCACACCAGAGGAGCTTCGTGAGCGCGAGAGGTTGGCGCAGGAGGGAGAGGGAAACTCGTTCAGCCATATCCGTAAAGCGGCTGAGGTGCATCGCCAAGTCAGAAAGTACGCAAGGGGAGCTATTCAGCCGGGGATGAGCATGACCGAGATTGCCAACTTGATCGAGGACAAGGTCAGGCTCTTGAGCGAGCACGACCCTGAGAATCCCTTCAAGGCTGGCATGGGCTTCCCGACTGGACTGAGCTTGAACGAGTGTGCGGCGCACTACACCCCCAACGCTGGAGACAAGAGGAGTGAGTGTGGGAGCGAACACGAGAGCCGACGTTAAAAAAGGAAGAGCGATATGCTGACGACTGCGATGAATACCTCTCTCCACCCTCGCCCGCCAGTCCTCCAAAAGTCGGACGTGCTCAAGGTGGACATCGGCGTGCAGTGCAACGGCCGTATCTGCGATTCAGCCTTCACTCTCAACTTTGAACCCACGCACGACCCGCTCCTCGAAGCCGTCAAGGCTGCTACGGCCGAAGGTGTCAAGCAAGCGGGCATCGACTCCATCCTCGGCGAAATTGGCGCCTCGATTCAAGAGGTCATGGAGTCGCACGAATACGACTATAACGGCAAGACGCACCAGGTCAAGTGTGTGCAGAACCTGAACGGGCACAACATTCAGCATTACTCTATCCATGGAGACAAGAGCGTGCCCATTGTTGCGATGCCGAACCTCAAGACGAGGATGGAGGAAGGAGAGTACTTTGCCATCGAGACTTTCGGGTCTACGGGCAAGGGCTACGTCGTCGACTCTGGGGACTGTTCGCATTATGCTCGTAGCAAGCACGTCAGCGCCAACCCTACATTGAGGGTCGCGAGTGCCAGGCCGTTGTTGCATGCGATCAACAAGAACTTTGTGAGTAGCCGAGCGAGGACATCGACCTTGCGCTGGCCTCTTCTTCTGACCACCACTTGAATACTCTGCTTGTCTCTCCTCACTAGGGCACGCTCCCCTTCTGCCGACGCTACCTGGACCGAGTGGGCGAGAAGAACTATCTCTTGGGCCTCAAGCACCTTGTCTCGCAGGGCATCGTGCAGGACTACCCGCCACTCTCAGACATTGCTGGCGTTGGTGCCTACACGGCGCAATTTGAGCACACGATTCTGCTTAAGCCAACGGGCAAGGAGATTGTGAGCAAGGGCGAGGATTACTGAGCGAAAGGCATAGAGAAGGGAGGGAGCTGAGGAGAAAGAAGAGGGGTCACATTCATAATGTCGCTCGATCCAAAGAACAGGAGGATCTATGCAGTCTGTCATACGATGAATCATCTTTCGCTACTCATCGACCTGAAAGGTGAACGCTGCTGCCGTTATTAGTCTTCTGTTGCTTCTATCTCCTTGATGCGCGAAGAAGTCGAGCATCCGCGCCCAAAAGTCCAGTCCGCCTTCTTGGACTGACGCGGGTGGAGTCAGGTTGTCGCCGACTTTTCCTTGAACCACATCCCTGCGCTTGCTTGTATGCTGAGAGCGAGCCTCGTGACAGCATTACAATCCCCGCCTGTCACCACGCAGTCGCTGCTCGCAATCTTGAGGAATCTTGGTCTTCATTCCGCAGCATCAGCCTCCCCTCTTCACCCGCGCCCATTCAGCAGCATGCCCGACCTCTCAGGCGCACCTCCCACCCTTGGCTCTTCCAAAGGAGGGGGCAACTTCCAATCTCAGCGAGGAGGACGAGGACGATTTGATCCTACTGGCAGAGGAGGGCGAGGCGGTGGTGACGGTGGTGGTGGCGGACGAGGCAGGGGAGGCGGTGGCGGTAGAGGCGGTGGCTATCGACCTCAACGAGGAGGACGCGGAGGCGGCGGCGGCAGTGGTGGTGGCAGGGATGCCGGCCCCTCGTCAGCATCAGAGAAAAATGTGCAGCATCCAGGTCATATCCCCGGATCGATCGCATCACGTCCCTTGAACGGCGTCTTCGCCATTGACAAGCCTAGTGGACCGCCTTGCATGGTGAGCCGCTCTTTCCCCGACGAGGTACCTGAGACACCGCGCTAACAATTCTGCTCCCTCCTGCCTCGCACAAAGGACCTCCTCGAGGTCCTCAAAGACCTCTTCGCACACTCTCCGCTCTTTCGCAACCCGAACGGCTCCATTCCGGAGGGGCATGGCGGCAAAGCTTGGCGACCGCAAGACAAGCGTTGGCGCAATAAAGCTGCACCTCCCAAAGTGGGTCAGGGAGGTACCCTCGACCCCTTGGCTAGCGGTGTGCTGGTCATCGGTGTGGGTACGGGAACAAAGGCGCTACAGGGCTTCTTGGATTGCGCAAAGACGTACGAAACGGTTGGCCTTCTTGGCGCGAGCACCACCTCGTACGACTCACAGGACCCAATCATGCTGCGCAAGCCCCACTCTCACGTTACCTCGGACATGATCACCTCGTTCCTCCCCTACTTCACCGGTCCGCTCCTCCAATACCCGCCCCTCTTCTCCGCAGTAAAGATGGACGGAAAACGCCTCATGGACTATGCGAGGCAGAACCTCCCCTTGCCCCGACCTATCGATCCCAGGGAGATTGAAGTGGTCAGGCTGGAGTTGCAGAATTGGCACGATGCAGGGCAGCATTCGTGGAAGTGGCCCGAGAAGGAGATCCCCGAAGAGGACAAGAAGTTGATTGGCAGGGTCAAGGAGTTGGCGGGCCAGAAGGAGGGAGAGACAGAGACTGTGTACAACAAGGGCGAAGAGGCGGAGAAGGCGACAAAGGAGGCCGAAGCCGCTGCCCACGCCACAGAGGGCCAGAGTGAGGTCGCTGCGGACCCTGCTGTCTCCGAGGACCAGGCCGCTGCTGCGACCACGGCAGCGGAGGATGCAGCCGCCTCCAAGTCAGTGGATCCTGCCGCCTTCAGGCTTCGCATGACAGTCTCCTCTGGCACGTACGTGCGGTCCATTGTGCATGACGTTGGGCTTGCTTGCTCGAGTGCGGCGCATGTCGTGGAGCTCAGGCGCACGAGGCAAGGAGAGTGGGTGACGACGGATGACAAGAATGATGACGAGTCGGCTGCGGCACCGATCGAGGGCGACCAGACCATGGAGGGAGGAGCAGCGGTTGAGGCTGGTCAGGGAGACGCTTCAACATCAGAGGCGAAGACGCAGGGCGAAGCATCAGCTGAAGCGCCAGCAGCGACTGGCGGGCTCGACCTCGAGCTCCGCGACGACTTCCTCATGGGCGCAGAGGAGCCCACCACAACCGCAGCCCCGGAGGCGGCCGCCGCCAGTACATCAAACAGTGCACCTGTCGCAGCTTCAGAAGAGACACCTCGTGAAGGAACGGCTCTCTGCCTCCCCTGGTCCCTCTTCGCCGACGCTCATGCTGAGCAGCAGCGCGTTTTGGCAGATGTCAAGGACGTGAATAGCGTCAAGCTCAGAGGGGAGGATGGGACTGAGTTGAAGGTGTGGGAGAAGGAGTTGCTGAGGGTGCTCAGGCCGGTATGATTCGATGAGGGGAAGTGGATGGGTGATAGAAGCGCTTTTTGTCTGCAATTGCATCTAGATGTTAATTGACTTGTACCTTACGATGACTTCTTCCCATCGCCAGCACCACTTCCGGCCTCTCCTCTGAGATCAAGCAGAACGCTCGTCCCCGGCAAACGCCACATGCTCGTCCTCCGCTCAACATCGCTGCTGAGCTTACCCTCTTCCCCTTTCACCATTGTGCCGGCGCTGTTGCCGCCTCCCTCACGCTTCAATATGGACCCACCGCCTCCATCCTCGGCGTCACTACCTCCTGCAGTGGAAGAGGGGGCGCCGGAGCTAGGCAGCAGGAAGACGTTGGGGAGGGCGTGGACGCGTGCCTTCTGTTGCTTCGCGCCTGCCTCGGGAGCTGACGCTGCTGCTGATGTGGGGGCCGCAGCCTCAGTAGCAAGCGCTGCAACGAATAAGAAGCGCGGGAGGGCCCACGCCCCCAGATCTGAGCCGGGAACGTCGATGACGTGGTGCTGACCACGCTCATCTCCCACCTGTTTGAAGAACTGGATCCAGAGCTCTCCCCTCTTTGTACCCAGCCCGGCTATAGGATCCTCCATCGCGCCACCCTCTGAAAGATCGAGGTCCGTCTCCAAGGACAGAGTGCCCCTGCCAGGATGACCCGACAAGATTCTGCTCACCAGCACAGGCCTTGGGGTCTTTTCCTCCGCATCTCGGGGTGAACGGTATACTGCCGCCCAGAATTGCTCCTCTTTCCCCACGCGAGAGGAAAGATTACGCTGCTCTTCTGGAGTCATGTTGTTCTTGCTCGCTGTGGCGGCCGCTTCTGAGCTAGCGGTGATACTGGATTTGCGCCCCTCGGCTACGTCGCGGAGGAAAGCTTGACAGGCGTTGCGACCTTCGGGCGGGGAGAAGTCGTCCTGCTCAGCGAGGAGTGAGACAATGTTGCCTTTGGCACGGGTGATGCGGCGCAGCGTTGGCTTTGCCGTTGAGTCACGGCCTTGCGGTAGGGCCTCGAGACGTTGCCATGGCGTCTTTGTCTCCAGGCTGGGTTTGCTGCTCCCACTGCGGCTGCCGCTGCTCGCCTCCGCCGCCGCCTGAGACTGTGAAGCAAAGACGAGGCCTACTGCTCCCTTGTCCCTCAGCTCTGCCTCGGTCTTACTGCTCGCCCTGTAGAACATACACCGATCACGTCCGCCAGTCTCAAAGAAGATATTACTCGCCAATGACCCAACGAGGGGTGCTCCTCCACTTGCATGTCTCGCGTCCAGCCCCTCCAACAGCCCTTGAGGAGCATCATCGCTCCCGACTACCAGAGTTGCCAGGACATCCTCTGCTTTCATTCCCTCCAAGACAGTAGGCAGGGCATTTGCGGCATTCTCCCGACCCCAGAGGTCCCGCCAATCTTTGCCCTCCGTCTCGGCCAGAGCGTCGACTCGTGAATGGCTGTCATCGAAGGCTGCCTTTCCCGTCGCCCAGCGGCCAGCTTTGATAGGGGCTGAGCCGGGGATGGTGGAGGCAAAGGGCGTTACGAGGGTTGAGGGAAGAAGGGAGAGGGAAACGAGATGCAGCAGTGGGGATTGCGAGGATGAAGCTGAAGAAGACGAGGAGGAAGCCGCCTCCCCCAACGCAGCGGGTGGCAACCATGCCTCTGGCAATGGATCGCACAAGACGCCAACGTGCGGCATGGCTACATCTCTCAGCATCTGAGTTGCTCCTCCTAACACCTCCTTGGGCAATGTCTTGTCAATTGCGAATACCAAGGTGAAGCTGTCTTGGTCTTGCTTGCCCTGTTCACCTGCGGGGGTCGTCTTCTCTATCGCCTTGATTGCTCCTTGCAGGGATTGCTCGAGTGCGAAGAGAAGGGCACGCGAGGAGCTGCTGAGTAGCGTGAGCGTCTGAGCTGAGCCAAGGGGCCGTCGCCAGGGAGAGTTTGCGTATTGATTTGATGACGAGGATGAAGGCGACTTGGACGATGATGGGCGCGGTGGTGGATCCGCCGCCGTTGCAAAGCATCTCCATGGCTGCGAGCGAAGAAACGATCTATTGACTGGCCGCCTGCATGGTGTTGTCGTCGTCGTCGTCCACGCTATTGCCCTTTGCATGGTTAGGACGTAAATGAATGCTTGCTGACGAAAGAAGTGAAGGAGGCAAGTCGCCGCCCTCGCCTTTGCTCCCCTGCCGCCGGCGAAGGTCTGTGCGGCGGACGGGAGGAGAGTTGTGCTTACGTCATCCATCCGATGGGCTTCCGTCCATCCGTCTTGGCTGCGAAATGGGCGCGTCTTGGCTTCTAGAGCTTGTTGCCGTCCCTTCGTATAGTCACCCTACGACGCCTCTTCACTACGATGGCGTCGTCATCCCAGCCCTCTGCCTCCTCCGCCCCACCACAGGGCGACGTACCACGCTCCATCTTTGGCACTGATCCTCTAGACGACTTCCTCCTCAGCATCTCCTCGTGGATCTACCACACTTCACAAGGCGGCCATCTCCTTGGCCCAGACGTCGATGGCGAGATCGAGATCGAGGCCAAGCTGGGCACCCTCATTGACACGCGCACAAATCAGCGCATCGTCCACCCTGTAGCTCACGATGTCGTTCTGTCAAATCCGAGCAACACCCGCTTCGTGAGCGGAATGAGTCAGGAGGCGCATCGCCATTTCAATGGACTCCTCAACGGCCTCTGCCAGCCTGCTCAAGGGAGGCCGAGGGTGCAGTACAAGCGTCACAATGAGATTGACTATTTCCACGGCACTGGGCGGGGGGAGAGATTGCGCGTTACCAAGGAGGCGGAGAGTCTTCGCACGAAGCCGAGGGGTTGTATCGTCAAGCATCGACTGGGCAATCTCGAGGTGCACTGCCCGGGTAGACATTTCGATTTCAGGATATCGGTCAATCTCGAAGTGCAAGCTACCGAGCCCGGCCCAGACCAATCCACCGACTTCTATCGCGAGAAGAATCGACTGTCCTATACGCACGAAGGTGGCATGCGCATCGACCTCACGCAAGTGACTGTTCCCCCCTCTGGCTCCGGCGAGGCTACTCTCCAACACGAGCTGGAAGTAGAGCTCTCCACGCCTCCCAACTGTCGCACCGTCTTTGACCTGGTGACAGAGGGGAGCTCCACCTTGGCAGCTATCAAGGCGGGCACCTTCTCGCAGGCATTGGGAATTGAGATACCGGGAGGTAATTGGGGTGGGGAGGAGACGACACTGAACGGGGAGAAGGGCGGGCATGACTGGACAGAGTATGAGGATATGGTGGCGAGGTTTGTCAACGATGTGAGGCTATTGATCAGGAACGCACAGGGGAGATAGCGCGCTGAGAAGGGGGAGATAATGCATCACACGATATCCAAGTCAAGCAGGCGCGCGAGCATGGTGAGGCACGGCAATGCAAGATATTCACTGAACAACGGATATGAAGAAGGGAAACAGTAGACAATCCTTCGCTACGGGTATAACATGGCACTGCGAATTTCTCCTTCTCCCTTTCAGGTCCAATTCGTCTGCAAGCTCGTCGATCCCTCAGCAGAAGCGCCATTCCTCTCTGGTCGGGATTGGCTGGTCCGCTTACTGCCGTTTCCCGTCATCCCCTTGTGCTCCGCGTACTGATGCTTCTGCTCCTGCACCAGATTCCTGAAGCTCTCTTTTGCCTTCTCCTTGTCTTCTACATCGTCACCGTCGGCGTCATGGGACGCTTCGTCAATGAGGTCGTCAACATCCTCCAGCTCGTCGTCCTGGAAAAAGGAATCGATCGATGCTCGAGGCTTGGCCGTAGAAGACGAAGAAGATCCTCTCTTGGTTGGCGTGGCTGACTCCACCGTCTGCGAGACGGTCTTTGACTCCCGCTTCACGTCCGTTGGCTCAGCGCTCTTCTCCTTCCCCTGCCCATCCGTGGACTTTACGCTCTCCTCCTTTTCTGCCGTCTCCTCCTCTTCTCCGGCCTTTTCATCATCGTGTCTCTCAATGCGTCCCGCGCCAGAACTCAAGGCTCCACTACTAGCAATCGCACTGGGCGTGCCCACCTCTGGCTCACTAGTCGCAGCAGTAGGCGCAGACCAAGAGGGCTGCGACCACTTGGAAGTCGCGCTCGATGATGAGGGTGCGTGACGCAGGTGGCCCACCAGGGCAGAGATAGCTGGACGGGGCTGAGTGGTGGGTGGAGCAGGTGGCGTGCGAGGCGATGCGAGAGGAGAGGCAGACGCAAGTGCTTCGTCCACTGTTGTGGAAGAAGCTGCTTCACCGCGCTTGTATGGCGCAGCGGGTGAGGACAGTGGTGTGGTCGAGGGAGCTCGCGACTGCGAAGGAGATACACGAGCTCCCGTCGGTGTCTTCGAGGTCTCGCTGGACTTGGTCTTGCCTACGTACGGTCGGTCGACTGAAGCATCACGGGCCTTGGCCTCAAACTTGTCGCGGACCGCCGAGGCTTGCGAGTCTGCTTGACCACCACCGTCTCTCATCGCTCCTGCTGGAGTTCCGTCGACTTCTGGTTTGGGAGCTACGGCCGTCGTAGGTGTGGTCGGGCCGCTACTCTTCAGCGCTGCTGAGGAGGCCATAGAGGAGCAAGATCCTAGATCACCGCCATTGCCGCCACCGCTGCCGATCTTGTCCGAACTGATGCGCCGATGCCTACTTGGGCGCATCTGCTTGACGAGTTCGAGAGACAGCTCCTCTCGTTGAGACTGAAGCTGCGGGCGGGAACGAGGAGGTGTCTGTGCTTGCTGAGGCGGTTGAGTACCAAAGGTCGGCGTGAGGACAGGATTGGTGTCGAAGGTCGGGACAGTATCGGCACTGCCTTCTGAAGGGGCCGTCTCAGTTGAGGTATCGCGCTCCGTCAGGCTGGCGGAGGGCGTGGCCATGTGCGAAGCATTGTCTATCGATTCATGGCCGCCGCTGGGCTCATCTGGCAGCATCGGCTCCATCTCCTTCTCCACAACCGGCGATGGCTGGGAGTGCTCGTGCTGCTGCTGGATCAGGGAAGCTCTCTCCCTCTGCCTCTTCTCGACGGTCGTCTTCACATCACCAGACAATCTCTTGACCCTCTCCGCCTGCTTGCGCAGCTCCGTCTGCAGCTCTTCGTGCGCCTCATCCTCTCGGCCGTTGAGTTGGGCGAGGAGCTCGGTCTCCCGCTCTTTGAGCTTGTGGAGCTCAGCAAGGAGCGAAAGGAGCGCGGTAGATGAGGAGGAGGACGAGGATCCTTGCTGCGAATGAGAGGCAGAGAGAGCGGGGTCGACCCGATTTGGTGCAGGTGAGATGGGCCGTACGGGTGATGAGGTGGCGCCGAAGGTGCTGGAGGACAGCATGCGATTGTCATGCGCCGGTCGCGAGGCCTGGGCATGAGCCGCTTCACCGTCCGCGACAGACATGTCATCAGCTGCATCTGGAGCTACGCCCTCGTCCTTCAATCGCTCCTCGAGCTCCTCAACAGAGACAACAGAGCGATCCTTGAGACTGGTCGCTCTCTTCCTCATGCGGGCGAGACTCGACTCCCTCTCCGGCAGAGAAGGCTGCTGCTGCTGGTGCGACGCGTCGATCGAGGTCAATGGTGACGTGATACCGAGTCCATGAGCCTGCTGCCAGGCCCCAGGAGCGGTTGCTGGGCTGCCAAGTGCAATCATGCTTCCGCGAAGGGAGTTGCGGTCCATCGCGTTTGACTCCTCGAGCGTCTCGGTCACTGGCGTGAGAAGAGGAGCAACGACCCGCGAGAAGCTTGGAGTGAGGGCACCGCTACTCGCGGAAGTTGAGTGAGCAGATTGCTCATCAATGGCTCTGTGATCGTCTGTTCCTTCGTCGTCCGCATCACCGTCGATCGAGGTAGCGGTAGGTTGAGACAAGAAACCATTGCTGACAAGAGGTGCATCGACTGTCGTTGATGATGTGCTGCGCCTTCGATCATCACCTTGCCCGTCGACGACCCACGAAAGAGGACGTGCGCTGCTCGAGGGCGATGTGGCTCCGCCGATGCCGCTCGTGACGGGACGCGAGTCACCGGCGGCCTTTGGTCGCCTCGAGCCGCCATTGATAGGAGGTAGAAGACCGCCGTAAGTCGACGGGCTGGAGACGACAGAGTCGGTGTCGTTGAATCGGCCTCGATCAGCCAGTTCATCGTAGACTTGACGAAGCGCACGGTCGATCGTGCCGTCACTGAGGTTGCTGGAGTGGCGTGAGCCGCGAGGTGAGGCGTAAGAATTGGGCTTGGGAGGGGGTGGCGGAGGAGGAAGATCGTTGAAGGTGCTTGCACCAGGTGAGACAGGTCCAGAGCCCGATTGCGACGAAGCTCGTACAATCGAGATCGTGCTTTGACCCCACGAAGGTTTTTGCACAACAGTGCCGCCTCGTGTCCTCGTAGTCGCGGCACTGTCATTGTCGCTGCCTCTCCTCTGATTGACAGGTCGTAACAGCATGGAGAGAGACATCGGAGGAGGTGCTGGCTGGCTCACCGCCCTGACACGATGAAGGCCTGTAGTCGAAGAGGGGGTCGTGTGCACGTTGGAGGCTGCATTCGTGGGGACTAAGTCCATGCTGGCTTTACGCAACCTGCTAATCATGTCCGGCATCGAGACCTTTCTCTGAGGTAGGCCCATGGAATCTGCCGTTCGTTGCGACCGATAAGAGCCATGACCATCCATAGAAGCAGCGGAGCGCACAGCAACATCGGCGCTCCTTCTCTCATTGGACTGCAATGAATTCTTGCGGGCGGTGGTGGCCACCTCTGCTGCAACCAGAAGTGGATTCCTTCCCGGCACGTAGCCAAGCGCGGCTCGAGCTCGCTCTGCCCTAGGCTGGGAGCGACGTGGGTCGACAGGCGACGAGTGGTTGACATTGGAGGCGTAGTGGATATGCTTCGCCGCGGTGCTAGCTCGCGGACTCAGTGCGGAGCTAGCCAGAGGACTGCTTGGACTGGCAGAGGAGACGCTGTGCGCTCGCTGAAGCGAAGTGGGCGAGGTCATGGCGGCTTGGCCTCCGGGGCTACGCACGACAGGACTGCGCACACCGCCGCTTGTGCCGGACAAACGCTGCCCGCTGCTGCCGCTGGTAGTTGCGATCGTCGTGCCGGTGCCAGGATTGCTGGGCGTCGAGAAGCTGAGCGGGTCACTATGGTCGCGTAAGTCTGCAGCCACGAATGGTCGAAGCGGTTGCGATGGGACCATAGGCCGCGTGCTTTGCAGTGTGGTCGGGCTCGGCCTCGGCATAGAGGTGGGCACCTCCATAGGGCTGGATATCGAGCGGCGAAGTATCTCACGTTGCGCCGAAGTCCGCTTGCCTGCGACCGGACTGGAGACAGGCGTCTCATATCCTTGAAGGTCGCGGCGGATAAGTGGGTCTCGGTCGAGCGAGAGCACAAGCAAGCGGCCGTTCTCAATGGACAAGTTGGCACTGGGTCGTCTACGTCGGGTGGGCACTACGGTGCTCTCCGAGGCTCCACGTTCGCGCGTCTCACCCTCTCCTTCACCGGCCTTCGAGGCTTTTGGCGTCTCTGGCGAGCCGGGACGACGATGGCTAGGGTCATCCGGGTCGCCGTAGTCGGTTGCTTGAGAAACCGTCGAGCCTCTGGCGCTGCCATGATTGCTGGCACTGTGGAGGCTGAGAGTACTGAGCTTTGCGAGAGTCAGCGATATGCTGTGGCGGAGCTTGTTGCTGCCTGACCTCTGTCGCTGGTAGCCTTGCGGGTGTACAACCTCAAAATACCAGTTGAAGATCGTCGGCGGGACCTAAGGCCGAGTCGAGAAGTAAGTATACTAGCTACGGCGCCACAATGACATCGTGGACTCACAGAAGGCGGAGGCGAGCCATGTACAGGGCTTGCACGCGAGGCCGGCATTAGATGAGCAACATCCGAATGAGCTCGACCTTTGAGCGCACGCCGCAGCACCTCTCGAGAGCGATGAAGCGTCAATGTCAGACGTCCGTTGCGCATGACCAAGGGTAGAGGAACGGTACCCGTGGCCTCTAGCTCGAAGACGAGCGGACGGCCCATGACTTCGGGGGATGCGGCGATGCGATCCAGCGTAGGCTGGTCTCGTTGATGCGAGACATCAGACACTAGGCCTTCACCCAGTACTTCGCCGTTGATTGTCAAAGTCGTCCAGGAGCAGGTCGCGAGCTGGTCTTGCGTGTCGGGTGTCAGGTGCGACCAGGCTGGGAGGCGACGCCATTTGAGCACGTACTACGAGAACAAGACAGGTGCTGTCGTGAGCTGCCAAAAGATACATGCTGACCACGGCTCGATCGCGACTCACTTTGATGCCCGCCGTGAGCGACAACGCAGCACGTCCATGCCTAGACCCATCAGATAGACGTCGCACGAGCGGCACCGGCTTCTCTTGCACCTGCGTGCCGCTCTGGATCGCCTCGAGCCAGCATTCGTAGTCCTTGTGTCGCATTGTGATGGCCACAAAGGATTGGTAAAGTGGTAGGAAGGCAAGAATGAGCAGCTCTTTGAGCGTTATTGAGTTCATCATGTCGTCGATGCATCGATGAGGTCAATGATGTGAGCGAGGGTCCGACCGCCAGAGGATCGTGCGAGAAGCGCGTCAGGGACCCTACAGAGAGCCGATGCTCTTCGCGACCACGCTCGGGCCTCCTCAAGCACTTCGTCGCGAGATCAGCATCATGATCGACGCACCAACGCTCAGATCGCCACTCATCTCGCAATGCGATCTTCTTTGCTCTTCACTGCGAACTTGGATATAGATTGCTTTGTTTGAGTGGGCGTGATTGAATGCTGCACCTTCGCAATGCGAGGTCCGTCTCTTGTCATGATGTTGCGTACTGTCTCGTCTCGATCCCCTCGACGCGGCTCGATTCACCCGCGTCGACTCATCGTCCAGATTTCTAGCTTCTTGAGCAAGCCCTTGAGATTCTTTCCCCCTTTCATGCAATTTTCCTCGAGCCAGCCCTCCATGTCCGCCCTGACTGCCATCGCCTCTGCCTTGGCGTTTCCCCTCGCATCAGAAGCCGTACCGGCGCCACTGTTGAGAAGCACATCGAACAGGCGACTCCACAACTCGCCCTGCCAGTAGCGCTTGAGGGTTGCTCTGATCTTCTGTCTTCCGTCCTGTCCCACCTCCGTCTCGATGTAGCGTCCGAACAGCAGACAGAAGGCAATGCTCGCAACGCCATGGTAGTCCACCTCGTACGTCCATGACTTGCCCTCGCGCATCTCTAGGCAATCACGCTCGTCCGTCTGCCAGTCAGCAACAAAGCGTTGCCCCTCAGGAAAGACGGAGAGGTCGATCGCGCGCCCAAAGTCGACCAAGTAGAGGCCCTTGCTCGTCCAGCCTTGCGACCCATCGCGCTTGTACGAGTTGGACCAAGTCGTACCGGATGGCGCGTCATCGAGGCGCAGCAGGCAGTTGTCGATCTTGAGGTCTCCATGGATGAGCTGAGCGTCGTGCAGTCCCTCGACAAGTCGGAGCAGCTCGATCGTGAAGAACATCGCCAGCACCTCCTCGACGCCGCTCGTCGCACCGGCCGGAGCTACGCCAGCGCTTGAGGCCTGGTTGACAATCTCAAGAAGATTGCCCTTCTCTCCCCATTCGAGGAGGAGGAAGCTCTCGTCCTGATAAGCATAGAAGCGACGTGCTCCGATGATGCTCTGAAGGTCGCGCTCAGCAGAGAGACGAGCACGAAGTTGGCCTAGAAGGTAGAACTCCCAGCGATTCGCGGGCGACTCGACCTTGATAGCTACCATACGCTTGCGCTCCGCTTCGTCTTCGTCTTCCTCGTCCTCGTCCTCTTCCTCCTCTTGCGCAGAAAGGTCGAACGAGGAATCGCCCAGAATGCCTCCTAGCGCCTTCTTGTGACGAGGTGGGGCGACATTGTTAACATCCTCGGCCAGGAAGACGGAGCCGTAAGCTCCCTCGCCGAGCTTCTCCCGGATGGAAAAGGGGTTGCCATCGATCTCCAGCCACCAGTCCTTTGCACCGCCAACAAGTCCGGTGGCAGAAGTGTTCCCAACGGACTTGCGCGTCTGGGCCTTCGCTTGTCGTTGCAGAGTGGCGAGCTTGCCCGAAGAGATGTTGGAGAAGTCGAAGAAGTCGGGCGAAGTCTCGACGGAGAGCGGGAGCGAGGACAAAAGGACGGAGAGGACGTCCGCATCGGTCGGTGAGCAAGGATTGGGGATGCTTGTTGAGGTCACTGCGCTTGAAGCAGCCAGAGCCTTGCGCGACAAGGAGGGAGAAGTCGCCTCGCTCGTCCAGTCTTCGCGCTTCTCAATGGTATAGCCAGGGCTCATCTCGAACTTCGCTCTTCCGCCACCGAAGCGGCCCGTGTGGCCCGCAGAAGTCTCGCGTTGCTCGCTACTCTCGGAGGCGAAAGAGCGCTCCTGCGAGGGGGTACCGGCGACTTGCTGCTTTTCCTGCTGCTGCTTGGATACGTCCTCGTTCTCCTCTTCTTCCTCCTCGTCCTCCTCCGTATTGGTAGGCATGTATACGCTGCGACTCCTCCCCGGCGTATTCATACCCCACCGCGTCTCAAATTCGGTTCGCTCAGAGATGGTTGTGAGCTGATCAAAGCGAGCTCCACCCTCGAGGAGGTCTTGCCCATCGCCATAGTTGTACTGGCGCTGCTCCTCCTCATCGGGGTCCGACTCCTCATCATCTTCCTCGTGAGCGACAGGAAGGATGCGCTGAGCCGTAGGACGGGGGCGCTCCTCTTCCGGCTCTTCATCCTCATCTTCCTCAACATAAATGGGCTTTTTACCGATCCCGCCAAGGGGAGTGGCGGCAACGGCGCCCAGTGGCTTGCGCATCGGCGTTGCGGCTGCCGTGGGACCTCGAGTTTTGAGTCCGAGCGGCTGACCATGGCTGCTAGGCCGGAGCGGTGTTGCTTCCACGCCGGCGTTCTCATCGTCGCGACTTGCTGCGGGCGGAGAGGGTCTTGCGGGCTTCTGCTGCTCTTCTTCTTCCTCCTCGTCTGAGGACTCCTCGTCAGAGTCTTCATCCTCCTCTTCATCGCTGTCCTCGTCGCCGCCGTTGAAGAGGGCGCGAACCTCGGCCTCCGCTGCTTTAGTCATAACTGTCGGGCTCGATGGCTTCATGCCCGTCCTTGTTGGCTCACGAGGCGGAGTCTTTGCTGCCGGGGCGGCTATACGGCCGGACTGGGTTGGCGTTGATGACGCTTCGCGCTCGGCACCAACTGTCGCTCGTGTGGGCGTTGAGCTTGAGCTAGCCATAGGCTCTGGCCCCTGGTCGTCCTCTTCCATGGCAGGCTCAGGCTGCTCCACCTCCATCGGCTCATCAAGGTATGCCCACGGGTCCTCGTCCTCGTCGCCATCAAAATTGAGCTTGAACCCAAGCCTTGCCGCAATGATCTGCTCAACGCAGCGCTCTATACTTCCCGTTGTGGGTCGAGGGCCGTTCGCCTGCTCGATGTCGAGGCCAGGGTAGAAGAGTGACTCGGGGAGGGCAAGACGCTCGGGACGCTTCGCGCCGCTTGGCGGAGCAGAAGGCTTGGAGGACGAGGATCGTGAGCTGGAGCTTGCTGATGAGGTATTCTTTGACTTGCCAGACGAGGAGCGAGATGGCTCAGGAGCTCTCCTAGAATTGGTCGCTGCAGGCGCTGCGTGCTGAGCAACACTTTCCACGTCACCGAGCTGCAAACCTTTCAAGGCAGTCACTTGAGCTCGCTCGTCCTGCGACCATCGACTGAACGGGTCGCGCTTGAGTAAGTCCACCTCAGGGTGTGACGAGCCCAGCATTGGCTTCGTATTTGAGAGTTGACGCCCCTTGCTGGGTGATCGCTGCTCCTCCGCTTCCTCATCGTCCGAATCTGCAAAGACCTTGAGCGTCTTCTTGCCGGGGGTGAGTGCAGAAGAACCTCCAAGACGCGCCTTCTGAGGGAGTCGTTCCCCGTTCCACCCCTTAGCCTCCTTTGCATTCTCCTGCCTCCTCACATCGCGGCTGCCCAACTCGGATGCCTCCGGTCCCTTGCCATCTGCGCCAGACAGGCTACCCTCGGAGTCACGGAAGACGTTGAGCTTGCGTCCATTGTTGACCGTGTTTGCGGATCCCAGCCCGGCGCTTTTGCCAGCGCCACGCATGACGTTGGCATGGACACTCTTACCCGTCTTCTCATCCTTGTTTCCCAGCATTGTTCTCCTGCTCTCACGCATAGCCCGAGCGAGGGCCGAAGCATAGTCAAGGCCCCTCTCAGCAGCGGACTGATTGCGTACAAGGCGCTCCTTGAATTCTTCGAAGCGCTTGCGGAGGCGTGAATTGGGCTGGGCGTTGCGGCGGATGCCGAGCTTGAAGAGGGAGTCGGCCGACTCGTACAATCCCCGCGTCTCTGCCACAGCAGCTGCTTTCTCGTACAGCTCTGCGCATGCTGTCCCGACGTCGTTGGCCAAGAGCCAGTTGAGGATGAGCTCTGGGCTCTCGACGTTCTCCGAGTAGAGTGTCCAGAGCTTGAGGTAGCGTGGCTCGTGTGGGTTGCAGTATCTGGCGTCGCTGCGGAGGGATCTCGTCGCCCTCTCGAGTACAGTAATTAAGCCAGAGTCGGCGGACGCGCCACTTGGATAGCTGACGATGGTCCATTGTACATAGTCGCACCAGTCTGCGAGCGGGTCGTCGCTCTCTGCCAGCTTGTCAGGCTGGACTTTGCTCTCGTACTCTTGGCGCTTTACTGCGAGCTCCTCTGCTCTTTCCTTGTGCTTGAGAGCGAGCGTCTGGCTGAGCGAGTGCGCCGAGCGGCCCTTTGACATCGGCTGTACATTTTCTTTTTGGTACTCGATGAGGTCGAAGTCGACAACTGGTGTTTGGGATGTTTGCTCGCCTGGCGTACGCAGAGGCGTCTTGAAGGGTGTTGTCGCTGAGGGTCCTGGGCGGCGGGGCGTCTGAAACGGCGGTGCCATAGACGACGACATTGCGGCTCCGAAGGGCGCACGAGCGCTTGATGAGGAGGGAGGGGGAGAAGGGGGGAAAAGATGAGGATGATCAGGGTGAAGTTTGGTTGTGATGTCGAGATTGAATCCTGTGGTGCGGGCTGCATGAGTTGTGTTGGTTGCCCGCGAGTCGCGAGCCTGGCGTGCCTGTCCGTCGGTCACGTGGGGGACGGGCTCGTCGACGATCGAGCGCTCGCAACTTCACACAAACAGCTCCGAGATGCCTCGCGCTACGATGCTCTGTCAAAGCTTGAGAGACGTCATAAATGTACCGCAAAGATTCTTGGTATTTTCGAACCAAGGGTGAAAGAGAGAGTCCCATAATCACATACATCAGTTGTTTGTTCCCTTCTTCGTCTCCTTTGTTTTCCTTCTTGTTCCCTCGCGCGAAGCTTTGTACAACAGTGACGAGGATGAGATTGGGGGAAAAGGGATGGAGGGCAAGCTAGCGGAGAGCGGGCGTGCAAGGGGGAGGGCAATGGGGTTGGCTGGTGCAGGAGAAGCCCTTGAGTGTGACCGACGAGCATCTGAACCGGAGCAAGCGAGCATTGAGGGAAGCGAAGCAGCGTGTGCGTGCCGACCGTACGGTATCGCTGGCCGGCCTACACCTACTGTCATTCCTCCATGTCCATCTCCGCGACCGCGTCCTCGTGCAAGCCCCACATCTTCTTCTCCTTGGCGCCCTCCCCGCCCGGCGAGTCGTCCTCGTCATCGTCCTCTGTCGTCTCGGCCGAGCCAGAGCGGTCACGACTGTCCGTACGATCGTCCGAGTTGTCGGTCGACGTAGTCGTAGTACGCTCATCAGACTCATCGAGAACGAGGTGCTGGATGTCCGAGTTGAGTCGGTGAGTCCCACCGAGGGAGCCGTACGAGTAGGGCGTAAAGGAGTTGCTGTAGGAGGTGCCAAGTGCGGGACGAGCCGAGTGTGAGCCCGGCGTTCCGCCAGAGAGGCCAAGCTTGCTGAAGCTGTTGAGCGGGCTCATGCCGGCACTCGATGAGCGGGAGAGCGACGAGGGGCGGGCGCCGCCTACGGTGGAGGCGGCGTCGTAGTCACTTGTGGCGGAGCTAGACGATCGACCTCGTCGTGCGACCTTGCGTTGCATCATCTTGTCAAAGTTGACCTTGTCTGAGCCGAGCAGCCCCGAAGTGGCAGGGGACACAGCTGCGGGCCAGAGAGCCTTTTCATCGGGCAGGCTGGTAGAGTCGCCATCCATGTTGACAAGGATAGCGGCGGCTTCAAGGAGCTGAACCTGCTGGTGCTTGGACATGAGGAACTTGGACGCCTCTTTCCAGTAGACGGTGTGCTCCCAGCGGTGCTTGACGAGGCAGCTCGGGTGGCGGTAGACCTTGTTGCAGCTCTCACAGCGGTGAATGGGAAGTTCTTTGCCGTTGCGCCCACTGCCGCCACCATTGCCGCCAGATACGGACGAGGCGTCGTCGTCGCCGGCGTTGGATGACTCTGCGATCGAGCCTCTACGAGCGGCTGCGGCTGCAGCAAGGAGCGCAGACGAGTTGGGCAGAGACCCTGAGCTGCCGTCAGGAGCTGACGATGGCAATGATCCATTCTTGGTCAGATGGGCAGGAGGGTTGGGGATGGCGGGCTCATCTGGCTCAGGGCCGAAGCACTCTTGGCCAAAATGCGTGTGACCTGTTGAGCGACCCGACTTTGCGCCGCTATTAAGGACCGAGGCTGGTAAGGAGATGGCCTCGGCGGCGGATCCCAAAGACGTCGAGAAGGGAGCATCGGACGTGGGACCCGACCTTGGACTAGTTGAGAATCCTCGAATGGCGGATCTGCCAACGGGGATCGGCTGGCCTCGACTACCGTTGTTGTTGTTGGCAAAGGCGAGGCCGATACCTCCGGCGGAGGCTGCTGCAGTTGCTGAATCTGAGGCTTTTCTCCTCATCTGACCAATGGACTCTCGACGGGGTCGTCCCACGCTGCTCGCATTGCCGCGTGCTCCATCAGCGCCAGCATCGACGGCCGTCGTTGCCTTTGTTGGCGCGGGGTTGAAGAAGCCCTTGGGAGGCGGGTTCTGCGAGCGCGATGGTAGCGAGCAACAGGCAAGGCGTGAGCTTTCAGTCTAGGAAGGGTCGTGGTAGCAAGTGCATGCTGCGATGCTCTGTGCCCCGCTTCCGTCATTGGCAGATAAGCATGCTGCGATGCTGCGGACCATTCGATGCCCTCAGCCCCACTCGTGTCTTTTGCCCCGCTCTTCGAAAAAAAGGTCTAGAGCCAAGCTTGGCTTCGACGCTGCGACGCTGCGAGCGAATCCCCACGCTAAGGGGCCGCGGTGATCCCCCGCGTCTGCCGCGCATGAGAAAGATATCTCTGCAGATGGCCGATTCCTCTGGCAAAGTGCCCAACTCTAGGCCTCAACTCGCGCAACCCTCGCGCAGCACGCAGCGGCAAATCGGCCCCAGCGAGGGCCCTGCTTTCTGGCGGCAGCTTTGCGTGCGAGCGCGTGCTCACCAACAAAAGGGCCTGAGATGGGGGGTCGAGGCCTTCGACACTACTACCAGGACGTTGTCGACGAATGCGAAGCAAAGCTAGAGAAAGGGAACGGCCACGAGAAGCGCTTGTGGGAACGGTGCGCAGCATTGAGTGCAGCTCTGGACTGCATAACCAGGCCGAGGCTTGCCTTGCCTGCTTGCGCGCCATTCAATTCGAACGGTCTTGCTTGCTTGCCTGCCTGCTTGCTTGCTTGCCTCGGATCGCCCGCGAGTCAGGGCCTGACCAGCCCTTGCTGCGCTGCCCCGGAGACCGCGGCAAGATCGATCATCGCTAGCTGGCAGCAGCGAACCAGGAAAGCGGGCGCGGACGACAAGGCAGAGAGCACAGAGCATGAGAAGGGCGGCGTCAAGGCCGGCCGGCGCCCCATTTCCGTCGAGGTCCGGTCACCACCAAAATGTCTCTCGACGAGACGCACATGATGGTGAACGGACGACGAGATGACGACCTAAGGTATGCTGCTAGGCCGTCGACCCCGATGCAACCATATCTACCACGACGATGTACAATGCAAGCATGCTGCAGCAGCCGCAGGGTCTCATCTCGGTCTTGGCTTTCCTCTCTAACCTTGTTCTCGAAGCTTGCCAGAGAGAGAGAGAGAAACGTGGAACTCACCGACGTAGTAGTAGCTGTGCCGTTGGTTGAGATACGGCCGCTAGGCATCGAGGCCGCGGACCCTGCGGCAGCTCCTCTGTGATGAGCTGCTTCAAAGGTGGTCATGATGTCCCTTGCGTGATCGCCTTGCTCTCGTTGCTCTCGTCTCTTTGAACGGACGGAGAGCTCAAGCCCGGCGAAGGGACTCGGAGGCTAGGGGGCGAGAAGTGAGAAGTGGGTGTGTTGTCGAGGCCTGTGGCAGCAGCAGTCACTCGTGGTAGAGAGACTGGCGAGGGCGACGATGAAGGCGCTGTCGGTGACGTGCGAAGCGGGTGACACGAAGTGTGAAATGTCCAAGTCGCGAGAAGCTAGACGAGCGTCAAGTGAATGAGCCGTCCGTCCTCAAGGCTAGGTAGTGGGAGAGGGGGAGGGGGAGGGGGAGCAACGAGGGGGGCCGAAGAGGGTGAGTCCGCGGTGCTTGAGTATTGCGCTGAGCTATCGTGGTTGATAGACTAACCCGAGTGCAATGTCGCAAGGCGCGCAAAGGTGGAAAGGACAAGGGAGAGGACTCGAAGGTGGGGGAGTGTGCGTAGCGACGGAGACCCAAAAGGGGGGAGGTTGACGGGGGGGGGGTTGATGAAGATTTAGTCGTGGGAGGTTCGGGTGTGAAAGAAATTTGGGTCTCGTCGAGGAGTGGGGAGGAGTGGTGGTGGTGGTGGTGGTGGTGTTTGGTGGGTAGTGGTGGTAAAGAAGGCTAGGAGTGCTTGGTCTGGTGGGAAAGGGGAGCCTCGCGCCTGACCGCCAAATCTTTTTGGAGAGTGAGGTTGAGTGAGGTGCGAGGGCGGACGGCAGTGGCTGCAGCGCTCCCCGCGCTGCGCTCTCTCCCTCCCTGACTGCTTGCTTGCTTGCTTGCTGCCTGCTGCCTGGCTGGGCCCTCAAGTCGCTCATCCGCCCGCCCAGCTGCTCGCTCGCTCTCTCTCTCTCTCTCGCCGCTGCTCACAGCCCAGCCAATCGCCGAGTCGTCGACGACACGAAAGCTGCAGCCTGCCTGCTTGCTCGTGCTTAGCGCGGCCCTAATCACCCACAGCCACGTCCGACGGACGCTCTCAAAGTCCAAGGCTCAGAGACTAATCACCGTCTTTTCGGGCCGAGGCCACGAGCTGCAACCTCGTGATTATCAGGCTGCTGCCAGTCCGCGGTGTGTAGACCAACCAACACTTATCCGCCGAGGACGCCGCTTCTTCGCGAGAATATCCCATCCTCCATCCGCAAGAATGTCTTCTGCTGGAGCTGTGGCTCCCTCAGCCGGTGGTGGTAACGCGGGAGGGGATCAACAGCAGGCAACAGACTGGAAGCGGACGATCTTGAAGGGTCTGGCCATCTACTTTTTCATCAATACGGCAACGCAGCTCCTAGCGCCTAAGCCACCACAGTCAGCAAAGACGGGTGACGCGACCGCACCTCGGCCAGCGCAGGAGCCGCCCGCTTGGCTTCAGAAGCTCGGAGCACCAGCAGGACCACCTCCTGTCCTCACGCCTCCATTGCTGAGAGTGCCAAAGAATGCTTCATCGCAGCCCTTGTGGCCTTCGACCAGCGAGCTCGACTTCTACGTCTTCCTCTCGCATTCGGCGGCGCCCAGTGTGGAGGACATTGGCACTCAACTCTCCCCTTTGGCGCCAGGAAGCCATCGCGCTCCTGCTCTTGACCAAGTCGTTTCGTTCGACCTGTACCCCACGTTGCATGACAGCTACGCGGCGCCTGGACAGCATACAGTCGTGACGTCGATTCGAGAGGGAGCCCTGCCCATCATCAAGTTCGGGTCGCTCGCGCTCAATGATACTCGCCTGAATGCCGGGCTGGTCGCCGACATCAACATCGCAACGCCGCCCGAGGTCATGTACAACAATGGCTCGCTGTGGGCGGACGTCGTTGCCGTGGGCAGCGGCATGGATGTACGCACGACGGAGCATAAAACCCGGATGAGGAAGCTACTCACCCGTCTCTACCCCGCGCGTAAGCATCGCGAGGGAAGAAGACTGCTGGGCAGCGAGGCAGGCAAGGACAGCAGCGAGGAGCACGACGAGGATCTGATGATGGGCGAGGACGGCGTGCTTCGCAACGAGACTTCGTCCAAGCAGATCATCACCTACTGGCATCGCAACCTGACCCTGGCTCTACCGCACCAAGACGTCACACCCGGCATACAAGTAGGCGCTATCCCCCCGCCTCTCCTCCAGCACGTTCACCTCGCCACCAATCCAGACGGCAGCGTCATGCACTCGCAAACCGTCGACGGTCGAGTAGACGAGACTCGGATGTGGAACTATCCAGTCATCTTCGCCAACACATTCTGGGACTTGCGCGAGGACATGAACCCGATCAATGCTACAACGCCTGTGCTGCCATTGCACATCTCGCTGTACTCGACGTCATGGTTCAAGTTCCAGCTACTGGCCGCCATGAGCGATTCTTTCGAAAAGCAGCCGGGCATGGCGAGTGGGGAGATCGACATCATCAAGCATACGCTGCAGAACACGAGTCCGTGGTACCTCGCCCTGACGCTAATTGTCACTTTGACCCACGCCTTGTTCGAATATTTGGCGTTTGCAGGCGAGGTCCAGTTCTACAGAAAAAAGGTGAGCCCCGAGACCCCAGCCATCGCCACGACGTGCTATTCGCTTACCACTCTTCCCCTTGCGATCCGCAGGAGAACTTCGTCGGCGTATCTCTGGGCTCAATCATGACCAACATCGTGACACAAACGATTATCCTGCTCTACCTCTTTGACTCATCCGAAGAGACATCTTACATGATCCTCGGCTCCCAAGCGGTGGGAGTAGTCATAGAGGCCTGGAAGCTCACCAAAGCAGTCACCGTCACACTCGTTCGCTCGCCACCGGGCAGTCGGCTGCCGTATCGTCTCGAGGTGAGGGACAAGTACGTCCCAACGCCGGACGATCTCAAGACAAAGGAGTACGACAGACAAGCTTTCAAACTCGTCTCATACTTCACTGGCCCGCTCCTTGTGGGGTACACGATCTACTCTGCCTACTATGAGACGCACAGAGGATGGTGGAGCTTCGTCATCGGGACACTCACCTCATTTGTCTACGCCTTTGGTTTCATCGCGCTGGTGCCGCAGCTCATTATCAACTACCGCCTCAAGAGCGTCGCAGGGATGCCGCCAAAGACGCTTGTGTACAAGATTCTCAACACCTTTGTGGACGATCTGTTCGCATGGGGGATCGTCAAGATGCCGATTCTGCATCGCTTGGCTACTTTGAGAGATGATGTAGTCTTCTTCATCTACCTCTACCAGTGGTGGGCGTATGGCGTCGACAAGAAGAGAGTCAACGAGTTCGGACAGAAGCTCGATGATGGCGAGACGGATGAGGGTGAGAAGGCAGGAGACCGAAAGGCCATCGAGAGCAAGTCGGAGACGAAGAAGGATCAGTAGCGCTCCGGAAGCCGTGAGTAAGGCGACGATACCTTGAAGGAGACAGAAGAAAGACGCAGACTCGCAGGCCGTACCACTTGAAGCTCAAATAGATAGCGTGGCGTCATTAGCAGATCTTGCACTACGGCTGACACCTGCAAGGCGAAGACGTCGAATACGACGATCAAGCGCATGACGGATGGGCCTGAATTTGTGACAGCGCTATTGTTCGATCGCGCAGCTGTCAAATGTTCACTCACACCGGGGTGGCTTGTTCGTGCTCTCACGTCACGACGTCGACTTTCGAAGGTCCGCTCCTTCATGTTCGCCCTACCACGGCCGTGACGACGGTCCCGTCTACCAGCTTCTCATGAAGCGCTGAAGCCGAAGCCAGGTCTGGTCGGGCTGCGAAGGAGTGCAAATCAAGCTGTCGATCTTTGCTCCTCACTCGAGAGATGTGACGAGATCGCTATGCAGCATCATCGCTTCGCTGTCTACTCAACCTTACTTTGTCTGTGTCGTGCATGCGCATGTGTTCTTCTCGACATGGGAAGCTCGCTGATCAGCTCATCGTCAGATCTCATGGGGGTAAAAGACGACCTGTTGACTACCGAAGGCATCGCTTGCTAGGAGTGAGCCCCACGCAGGGGCGTATGATGGCAAAGACATGGCGAATGGCGAATAAGGTGGCTTGTCCTGATCGTCCCGTGTGTGCGAGGGAGCTTCTTCTCTTCGCCTGCCGTGTGAACCAGCGTCGAGTCGCTGTGCGCCAAGGACGAGAGAGCGCGGACGAGGACGACGTCCGTGCGAGCTGCGAAGCCGGCCTGCCCGCATGAGACCGAGTCCAGACTGCATCGCATCGCCCCACGCTTCATCGGGCATTCTCTGAGGAAGAAGAGCAGCATTAAGGCACGAGGCGACGGGCAGTCGGAGACGCTGCACGGCTCCATCGAGCAAGGACATCGCGGCCGTGCATGCTGATGAGATGCCTTTCTTTCCCTACTGACCCATCAACTCATGCACGCAGGGACCAAGACCCACGACGCACGATGATGGGACGGGCTGCCCCCGCGGATACACTGTCTGTGACTCTCAGACTCTCATCAAAGTTGCCCAGACTCAGCTCCGTGCTTAAAGAGCCTGACATTCAGCTTCGGCAGCCTTTGCCATCCCCTCTTGTCTCTCTACACATCCCTACATCTACCGCCCAACTCGCAGCTCAATCGTCCGCCCATCCTCCAAGATGAAGACCACCGCATCTATCGCCCTCCTCGTAGCCACCGCTGCCTGCGCCTCTGCCGCTGCTCTTGAGCCTCAGGCTACTGCCGCCCCTCTCGTAAGTCTCAACGAAGGACCAAGGGTCGGCGCCTCGGGCGAAAGCCATGGCTGTTGCTGCTTGCTAACACGTTGACTCGTTGATTATTTGATCCGCGGCTCGTCAGGAGAAGCGTCAGGACGCCGGAGCCTTCCAATCGGCACTGCAGCAATACTCTGCACTCCTCACCATCCCGGCCTTCCAGTCCATCGCGGCCTCCATTGCCATGGACTCGGCCGCCCTCTCCGCCGCTGCCGCTGCCCAGACGGGCGATGTCGCTCCCTTCCAGTCGTACGTCAACTCCCTGCAGGCCAACCCGACCCTCTCGCAGGCCATCGTTTCCGCTCTGGGCACTAGCTCGGCAGCCGCCATCTACTCCTCCATCCAGGCTGGGCAGTCTTCCCTCTCGCAGATCCAAACGTCTGCAAGCGCTTCGGGGGCTTCGGGAGCTTCATCGGGGGGTTCGGGCGCGTCGTCGTCTGCCGCATCGTCACCTTCAGGGTCGACGACTAGCAGCGGCTCCAACGCTGCTCCTTCCATGCAGGCTCCTTTGGCTGCTGGGCTCGGCCTCATTGGTGCTACGGCTTTCGTTCTTGCCCTCATCTAATCGTGTCGAGATCGGACCTGCAGGATCATTTGTCACTTGTCTCAAGAGGGTGACCTTTTCAATGACCATCGGGTGCAGGCCATCGAGCTCCATGCCCCTTTATGCCTCTCATTGCCCCGTCGTTTTGAAGGAAGGTCACTTTGTCTTTCGCTCCTTGACACGTCGACCATGAGAGAGGCGTCTTTCTCCTTGACTCTGCTTGCTTAGTAACTCGCTGGAGTATCTCCAACAGACTGAGGAACAGCCACGTCACTTTCGATCACCCTTCTTATACGGTCGCATAAGGTTCTATCATGGGAACGCTTTCAGAGCCTCGTCGACTTCGCTGGTTGCCTTTTGAGCTAGCGTTGATGGCCCTGTCTCACCGTTGTGCCTACGGCGGGTGAAGCGAGCGCAAAACAATGTCCGAGCAAGCGGAAAGGGTGAAAGTGGATCGCATCAACGCCTCGAGCTTTCTTGCTCTGGATCCGACAAGCACACTAGCGCCGGAGTCTGCAGTCGATTATCTCGTCGTTCTGCGCACCGTCAAGAACCTGAAGGCTGCGTAGTGATGAGAGGCCTGCCCGTACCTACCTTCCGAGCGTGGTCTACGCGCTGACGATGAAATACTGCCGAAGGGAGCTGGCCTAGTCTCGTCTACCTGGTATAAAGGGGACTTCACAATGAGACGCAGCTGTGTCTTTGTGTCCATCCCTTGCCCTCGCCCTCTATCGATTGTCCACTTGCAACGTCTTCATCTGCATCCAGCCCCTCTCAAGCCCTCTATCGCTACCCCAAAACTTATCACGACTAGGATGCAGGTCTTTGCTCAGCTCTCCTTTCTGCTGGCCACCATCGTCGTCGGCGCTTCTGCCGCTGCCGTCGAGCCCAGAGCCACTACCGCGCCCCTTGTGAGTCTGTTGCCTCATGAAGGTTGGAACATTATGAATGACATCGCCGTCGCTTACTCGTACATTTCCCCTTGCCACTTTCCCTAGGAGAAACGCCAGACGGACCTCGGAGGTGTTGAATCGATCTTCGATTCCAACACTGCTCTGGCCCAGAATCCTGTCTACCAATCCTTCCGCGATCACTTCCTCAACAACCCTGAGCTTACCTCCGCTGTGGAGAAAGGTGGCGCTGCTTCCCTCTCGTACTTCGCAGGCCCTGCGTCGGATCCAACGCTCTCGCAGGCCGTCTACTCTGCGCTTGGGACCAGCTCGGCCGACGCCCTCTACTCTGCCTACAAGCAGGCTGTAACATCCGCTGAATCGTCCCTCAAGTCGTCTCCCACCGGGTCTTCCGGAAGTAACGCCGCCACTGCGGCTATGCAGGCTCCTCTCGCCGCTGTTCTTAGTCTGATCGGTGCTACAGCTTTCGTGCTGGCCCTCATCTAAGTGGGTGCGACTGACAGGGATGCCCAGATCGGAATCGCTTCTGTCCATCAGCACCTTGACCTTGTGTACGGTAGCACGGCACGCTCCGTCATCTTCACTTTTCTTTCCCTATGTCAGAGTCAGCGAAGGGGGTCGGAGGCTGCCTTGCTCGCTCTTCTGTCTTCAGCGGGCTCCTTGCTCAATAGCACCTGCTTTGTGAATGACCTCTTCTCTCTCGTCGTCGGCGTCTGCTGCAAGTCATCCCGCCTTCACGTCCAGGCTGCCAACTGCGAAAAGGGACGAGACGCCGTTGGTATCGTTCGGCCATCGTCGGGCTGGCTTGTGCGTGGAAGTCGTCCAGTGCCGAGCTGAATAGATATGAGCAGCGGACGGAAACGAACGAACAAGGACCGAGGGAGGGCCTCGACCAAGGGTAGGAATCGCTGAGCAGCTATTGAGGCGAGGCGAAGGACGAAGGACGCTAACGCGCTTGTTCTCATCAGAGTTCTCAGCGTCTCTGGGCGTCGCTCCCTCGTCGCGCACTTTCAAGCGAGGGCGCATCAACCTCCGTACGAGCGTCCGGCTGCATCGCGGGGACGGCAAGCCTGATCGGGGCAGCCTTCCACTCAAGACCGGATCCACTAGCGCATCAGAAAGCAGCCTTGAGAGGCTGCATCATGCTTGATGGAACACCATCCCGTCTCGAGCAGCATGCTGAAGCTGCTAATAGAGTCGCAGGCTGTCCAGATGCCTGCTTTTCCCCACGCTCGACGCATGACCCACACACAAACAAGACGAGATGCCCTCTCACGCTCTCTCGTCTACCTGCCACACCCTATAAGACCAGATAAGGCTCCGTATCCTCCATCTCATTCTCTGTATAGTACACCTACACCTACCGCCCATCTCCCAACTCCCAATTCTCTCGCCCTCCTCTGCTCTCAACAACACGAACATGAAGATCACCATTGCCGCATCTCTGCTCCTCACCATCGTCGCGTGCGTCTCTGCGGCTGCCGTTCAGCCTCAGGCCACAGCTGCCCCTCTTGTGAGTCGAGTGCCATGGCATCGTGGATCAGATCTGACCGTAGCGTGATCACTGACTGCTTTGGCCTGCGTCACGTCACCCTCATCCTACAGGAGAGGCGCCAGGACAACAGCTACTTCTCATCGCTGTTCGCCAACAATCCCGTCTTCAACACCGGCCTGCAGGTCATTCAATCGGCCCAGGCGTCGGCTTTGAGGGATCCGCAGTTCCGCTCCGACTACCTACAGGCCCAAACAGGTGGCGACCCCGGCCCTTTCATCTCGCGGGTCAGCTCCGCCTACGCAAACCCCACATATTCGTCGGCCGTCTACCAGAGGTATGGCACGTCCACTGCAGACGCTGTCTGGTCCTTGCTCTCAGGCCTCGAGAAGACCTACGCCGCACAGTCTACGTCGCGTGCGGGGTCCTCGAGCAGCGGCGGCTCGAATGCTGCACCTTCTGCGATGCAAGCCCCTCTTGCCGCCGGGATCACTCTCCTCGGCGCCACGGCATTCGTACTTGCCATGATCTGAGCCTTGCGAGCGGCAAGCGAGGGAGGATCTTCATGGTCAGCAGAGACCTGTTCCACGGCGAGCAAAGCGTTCCCCCTGCCGTGGCCTGCGGTGGGCTTCCTGCATCACCATCCTGCTCAGTCCTCTTGCTGCCTCACACTTCATCGACACAGCCTGAGAGCCGAGTCGCTCTCCTGTCATATTGCTGCCATTCACCAGTGCCATGTGCGATTGTCTTTGCCCGTTTATGATTTGAGTGCATGCATGCCCTTCGATCGCATCTTCAACCAGCCCATCATCCCATCGTCGCGTCTTGGGAGCGCGAACCAACTCGAGACGCGGGTGCGTCCATTTGGCTGGTCCGCGAGCGAGAAGCGGCGCGCCGCCCGCTCCCTGGTTCTGCCTCGTGTCCCTCCGCATGAGAAGCGCTGGGCCAGTCACAGAGTCGAGTCTGTGCGCGTGTCGTTGCCTCGTCTGTTCTCGCTCCTCTGCTTTGCATCCACTCATACCGACTGACTCTGCGCATCATATCGTGAGTATGAGACGAGGAACAAAGCGATTGAGCACACATTGGCGTGGCCAACGGGCGGTACCCTTGAGCCAGGCTGGCAGAACAGTCGGGTGAACGGCCGTTGCGATATCGCCATCCGCTGCTGCGCGTACATCCAGATGGTGGCCAGGGGGACGGTCTCACTCTGGCCATTTACGAGCAGCGCTGAGCCCAACTCAATGGCAGCTCGTCCAATATCGCTCGACGGGGCAGGAGCACGTTTGACTCGCCAGCCGCGATGGATTCTCTTTCGCCTACAGGAAGGCCATCGTCACGCTAACCTCTTCATCCTCCCTCTCGCCCAGCAATATGCTTTCCGCCATCCGATCCTCCTTGGCGCCTCGCCAGGCCGTCAACATGGCTGCTCGAGTGAGTTTGACACCCCCTCATGGACAGTGTCTCATCTGCCGGCCGCCGCTCACACCTCCCCCCGCCCATCTCACGCTCTTAGTCCTTCAGCACCACCCCCTCTGCTAGCGACTTCGCCCGCATGCAACTCCTGGGTCGCCTCGTCGCAGACCCCGAGGTCCGCACTACCCGCTCGGGCAAGGAGTATGTCCGCTACACCCTCGCTACAAACGACCCCGCCGGCCCTCCCGGCGAAGACGGGGAGCGTGGGCCCGACACGTCTAGCTTTCACTCCATCTTTGGGTTTGGCGAGCAAGCCGTTCAGCGTCTCACGGCCATTCCCAAGGGCACCTTGATGCAGGTTGAGGCTGATTTCAGGATCCAGCGCAACCCTGGAGAGGACGGTAGCCCGGCGAGCTCATCGTACCTGGTGCAGCACAGGAGCTGCCACGTTGTGCTGAAGCCCAAGGGCGAGAGGGAGGGGCAGTGAGCGTGACGTGCGCTCGATGGACCGCGGAGGGTGTGAAGGCAGGCGGAAGGCAGGCAGGCATGGTAGGCTTGATGCTGATGCGATGTTATTGGCAGGACATACCGACAATTCGATCCACTGCTTCATCTCGTCCCCCGCTCGATTAAAAGAAGTGACTGGCCTGCGTCATAGGCAGCTTCGTCGCTGCCTCGACGGTGCATATCCTCCCGTCCGCCTTCACCTCATACGTCTCCGGATCGACCTCGATCTTCGGCAGAGCTGTATTGAGCTTCATATCCCTCTTCGTGATTCCTCTACACCCTCTTACCGCTTCCACCCGTTTGTTGAGTCCGTAGGCCCCCACGATCCCTTCGTCGATGGACACCTTCGATACGAAGCAGAACGAGTTGTGGTGTGCCGCCTTGGGTAGGGCGCCGTACATTTTGCGGCCATACATGGGCTGCACAGTCGGGATCGAGGCATTCGCGTCACCCATCTGCGCCCAAGCTACTTGCCCGCCCTTCAGCACCATCTCTGGCTTAGTGCCAAAGTGGGCCGGCTTGTAGAGCACCAGGTCGGCCAGCTTGCCCACCTCGACCGATCCAACAACGTGGGAAAGGCCGTGCACGATTGCCGGGTTGATCGTGTACTTGGCCACGTACCGCTTCGCTCTCTCATTGTCTTTGCTCGGCGCACTCGCCGTCTCCCCGGCTTCATCCCCCTCCGTCTCAAGGGGCCCCGTCATGCTCCTCATCTTGGCCGCCGTTCTCCATGTCCTGCTGACCACCTCCCCAATCCTGCCCATAGCCTGCGAATCACTCGAGATCATGCTAATAGCCCCCTGGTCCTGCAGCACATCCTCTGCCGCTACGGTCTCTGCTCGGATGCGAGAGTCGGCAAAGGAGACGTCCTCTGCGATGTCGCGCGAGAGGTGGTGGCAGACCATGAGCATGTCGAGGTGCTCGTCGAGGGTGTTGGCCGTGTAGGGCCGGGTAGGGTTGGTCGACGAGGGGAGGACATTGGGGACTGAGCAAACCGTGATGATATCGGGGGCATGACCTCCCCCTGCCCCTTCGGAGTGGTATGTGTGGATTGTGCGGCCTCGGAAGGCGGAGATGGTGCCTTCGACGAAGGAGCTGCGTGCGCAAAGGGCGAAGACGAGTCAGTGCCATTCATCACGACCCCAAGCCTCCCGTTGTTCCTACGCACGACTCATTGAGGGTGTCCGTGTGAATATTGCACTGCACGTCAAACTCGTCACAGACGGTGAGGCAGCTGTCAATCGTCGCCGGAGTCGTTCCCCAGTCCCTGCGACGGAACAAATCAATCAGTCGTCAGCGTCAAAACAACGGCATTCGGACAGGGTCTGCGGCACTCACTCATGCAACTTCAATCCCGCGCAACCCGCCTTGACTTGGTCCACCAACCCCTGTCGCGCCGAATCGTTACCCTTGCCCGTGAACGCAAAGTTGAGCGGCACATCATCCGTCGCTCTCATCATGAAGCGGACATTGTCGAGCCCAGGGGTACAGGTCGTGGCGGATGTACCCGATGTGGGGCCCGTCCCACCGCCGATGAGTGTGGTGATGCCCGTGGAGAGGGCTTCCTCGCATAAGTCCGGGCAGATGTAGTGCACGTGGGCGTCGATGGCGCCTGCGGTCAGGATCTGATTTTGAGCTGCGATGACCTCAGTACAGGAGCCGATGATCCTGCGGGGGAAAAGAAGCGATGGGTGGTCAGGGCAGCTGCGCTGGCAAGGTCGTCGCACACCGTCGCCCACTCACATGCCTGGCGTCACCCTGTCCATGATGTCTGGATTCCCCGCTTTACCCACTCCCACAATGCGCCCTTCCTTGATTCCCACATCCGCCTTGACCACTCCCCACCAGTCCAAGATCAGCGCATTGATGATCACTACATCCAAAGTCTCTTCGTCGCTCCTCCCCGTTGCCTGGCCCATTCCATCTCTGAGCACCTTGCCTCCCCCGAACATGCACTCGTCTCCGTACGACGTGAAGTCGCGCTCCACCTCGACCCACAAGTCCGTATCCGCCAGTCGGACACGATCACCGGTCGTGGGGCCGTAGAGGGCCGCATAGGCTGGGCGGCTGAGCGTGTATGCTGGCGGCGCGGGGAGGGGAGCAGACGGCGAGGGCTCGTTGCAGAACTTGCCGGCCTGCAAACGTTGCAGTATCTCGTCATGGGAGCCCTGAGAGGTGAGATCGGCGACGAGGCCTTTCGCAATGCAGTTGCCCGCCTGTGCGAGTCGCTTCTGCCCGCCAATACTGACGAGGCTGACCGACTTGACGTCTCCCGGCTCAAACCGCACGGCTGTACCGGCAGCGATGTCCAGGCGCATACCAATGGCAGAAAGACGAGGGAAGGAAAGGGCCGGGTTGGTTTCGACGAAGGGATAGTGCGACCCAACTTGGATCGGCCGATCCCCCGTGTTTGTTACTCGTAGCGTGACGCGCTTCCTGTCCGGGCAGAGGGTGATATCCGCAGCTTTGCGTACAGTGACGACTGCTCCCGGGAGATGTTCCAGCGGCTCTGGCTCAGGTCCAAAGAGGTCGTCGCTTGGAATGGGGAGGAAGGACCCGTACAGTGCCTCCCTTAGATCGCCCTTCTCTGTACAGACGGGGTCGTGCACAGTCACTAAGAATGTTCCGTCAGGAAAGGTACCTTCTACCATGACTTCGTGGAAGAGCGTCGCTACGCCTGACTGAACATGCCGTGTACCCAGCATCGTCTTGCCCAATTGCATCAGGTCGGCAACGGAATGGGTGCCATCCCGTATGCGCTCCTGGAGGACAGAGGCAACGAGAGCCGTCGCTTCGGCCACATTGAGCCTGACGCCGCGAGCGAGGCGTCGCTGTGCTAGTGAGCCGGCCTGAGAGAGGAGAAGCTTGTCCCTTTCGCGGGGCAGGAGGTGCATCGTGAAGCTGAATTGTGCACTGCGGCCTGGAAGAGGAGACGTAATGTGTGGGGTATATGCAGATGCAGAGAGATAAGAAGGTCGAGCGGAGAAGGCGAGGCGAGCTAGTCTAATTCCAATTTGCATGGCTCGAGCGCCCAGAAAACCACGTGGTTGTGAGCCGCTGCGACTTGGCAGAGCCAACCAACACTGTTCTCGCTGCGTTGGGACTCACTTTCTCTCCTCGTCTTCGTTACCAATCGCACGCCCAACCGCCTTCAGTGATGTCGGCGCAGGCAAGTGGTCAGCAGCGGCACCACTCGCACAGTCATGCGTCACCAACGGTGCCCGATCCGCGGCAGAGAGGCAGAGTAGCCTTCACAACTCCAATCCCAGCCGCCTCCTTTTCGACGTCCCCGACGTCCTCCTCCATCCCGACCGACTTGGTCCTCGCTCTTCTCCTTACCAAGACGGCATTAGCATCATCAGCCCTCCTCGCACGACACTGGCTGCTCGTACCTCACTCGGAGCGCATACACTCGCCATATTCCCGAGCAACGCCTTCATCATCAGGCCAAGATGAGCATTCCGTCTCCTCTCTGGCAGTAGCGGCCCTCACACTCTTTCTCGCTGCGGCCGCTCAGTTGGCTTGGTTCAGACCATGGCAATGGCTGCCTGCGCTGAGGCGATCAGACCCGGAACTCAAGGTCGTGCCAAAGAAGCTGGCCATGCTCGGGCTAGTGTTCTTCGCGCACCTCCTCGTCTGGCTAATGGCGCTCCGACACCTCGGGGCTCTCACGGTGATCGTATTTACGCAGTTCTGCGAAGTTTGGGCATCGGACCTTGCACGATCTATCAAAGCGCGCAGCTACGGAGGCTACACTATCCTGCTGGCCCTCGCCGGCTCGTTCCTGTACAGTCTCATTGCTGGCCTGGCTACTCCTGCTGGCTCCTCCTCGGGCGGCTCAATCGCTCATGGGCTGGCAGGAGCAGACGACGTCGACCTACCAGCGTCTCTAAAGCACATGCGCCCAGGTGGACTTGCTTCTCCCTCCTCGCAGCGACTGGCAGCACAGGCTCAGCAGTTGGACGCGGCCAACTTCTCCGCTACAGGCATCCTCGCGGGCCATCTCTGGCTGCTGGGTTATGCGCTGCTCACCTTGCTCAAGCAACGAGCCACAATCGAGGCGGCAAGGCATTGTAGCGGCCGCAGGCGAGCGACAGTCCTCGCCGGTATTCTGGCCGCAGGGATGGCGGTTCCGCTTTGCCTGTTTGCGAACGTGATGGGAATGGCAAAGCTGCCCCCGCTCAAGTCGCTCGCTCCCTCAAGTACTACGACGCACCTCCCTGCCTATTTGCTGCTGGCAGGCGCCTTCCTTGTCCTCGAACCCTTGCTCTCCGCCACGCTGGAGGGGCATGCGACCCTGCAGGTGCGCGTGGCCCAGGGATGGCCAATGGCTGTGGTGGCCTGCGCGATCGTAGGCTTCGTAGGCTTCGGCGTGCATGTGGGATGGGGGCTCTGCGTCGTCGCCGGTACTGTGGGATACGGACTGCGCTCTATCCTCCGCAACTCGCCACACCTCCAGCCAGAGGCCACCACTGCCCCTCCTGCAAATGGCCATGCCCACGGGCATAAGCGCCAACCCTCAGACGGGACTGCCCTCTCTGAGCTCGTCAAGACTACCAAGGACATCGCCTACTCCACTCGCCGTGTCCTATCTGCCATATTGGCCCACTCCGATTCGCGCAAGATCTTCCAATTCCTCTGCCTCAACCTAGCATTTATGGTCGTCCAACTCCTTTGGGGTGTCTGGACCAACTCCCTCGGCCTGGTGAGCGACGCTATCCACATGTTTTTCGATTGTGCCGCGATCGGCATGGGCCTGTTCGCCAGCGTCATGAGCAATTGGGGTAGGGATGAGGTGTTCACCTACGGGTATGGGAGAGTAGAGACGCTGAGTGGGTTCGCGAACGGGGTGTTCCTCGTGCTCATCAGCGTGTTCATTGTTTTCGAGGCGGTGCAGCGTATTGTCGAACCGCCTGTGATGCACAACACGCGGCAGTTGTTGGTGGTTAGTAGCATGGGATTGGGAGTCAATCTGTTTGGCATGTTTGCGATGGGTCATCATCACCACGGTCATAGCCATGGGCATGGCCACGACCACCATCATCACCACGGGCATGGACATAGCCATGGCCACGATCACGGACATGACCACGGGCACGGCCACTCGCACAACATGATGGGCGTCTACCTCCACGTCATGGCCGACACTCTAGGCTCAGTGGGTGTGATCGTCTCGACTCTCCTCATCCAATACTACGGATGGACAGGCTTCGACCCGATTGCCTCCCTCTTCATTGCGGCCTTGATCGTCGCGTCGGTCATCCCTCTCCTAGTCGAGTCGGGCCGGGTGCTCTGCCTCGACTTGGGGCAGGAAAGGATCGACACGATCCTGGAGGCGTTGGATGAGGTAGTGGACAAGGTGGAAGGGGTGGAGGGGTACAGCTTCCCGAGGTTTTGGCCAAAAGACTCGGAAAGTGTGGTCGGGTCGATCAGACTTCAGGTTAGCTTGCGAGGGAGCAAGGCTGCTGCGGGTGGTGGGATGAGGAACAGGACGGTCTCTTCAGCCTCGACCGTAGGCACTACCACATCGGATACGTGGGGTACGATGGCCTCGAATGGCTCGTGGCGGACACTGAACGACGCGACAGCGACAGGGGACAGTGACAAATCATCCTCCAGCGTTACACCCGAAGCCCTCGCAGCACAAGTAGAAGACCTGCTGCGTGCCAAGATCCCCGGTCTGGAGTCACTCAGCATACAACTCGAGGACGCTTTAGCCGCAGCGCCTAACGCGGCGGGCATCGGTCCTTCAGTAGGAGGAGCACAAGCATTTGGCGAATTCTTACATGGGCAGAGCCCTCCGCGTGAATCGATGGGTGGAGGGGGAATGACCAAGAGTAGTAGCCAGGATTTGCCAGGCGTGACGCCTAGGAAGATGAGATAGGACGGAGGCGACAAGGCGGACGCTTTACCTTCTCTCTTCGAACTACAGCATACGCTTCATGACGTTCGTTGTGACGTGTGCATTGCTATGATATCTTCGCCGCGACTGTATGCTCTGCCTCCCCTCTCCCCGACGGCCAACCCCTCCCTCTCACTACCTCAACGACGCACTCGGCCCGCCCTGGACAGCATGCGCCGCCTGCTCTATCTTTGCCTTGACGTCCTCCGCTGTCCTCAGGCTAAGGTGCTCCGCCTTGTTTGCAAGATCGCTGCCGCTGCTGCTGCCACTATTCGAAGCAGAGGAGGCAGCATTGCCTACTGCGCTGGTCGCATTCTGTGTTAACTGTGAGGTCCGGGAGATGAGACGGTCGACAACCTCATCCCATCGCACGGCGTTGATCGACTCGCTCAGTGAGACGAGATGGTGCTGCGGGACGATGAAAGCGAAGATGAGTGAGTATATGCTACCATTCTTCAAAGTCTCCGCGTCTCGCCCATTCTGGCACTCACATTCCACCTCGACTTCAATTGCTCGCCGATACTCTCATACCTCGGCCTACTCTGATTCCATCGACTTTCCCTCCAGCCCTCATCTTCGGCCAACTTGCCCTTGGTCTCGCGCAAGCGATCCTTGAGCTTTCCCTTGACCTCATCCAAGGCCTCGTCGGCCCTGGCGGCTGCGTGCGAGAGGTGCCGCGTGCTCGATGTTGAGGACTGCTGGTAGAGGGCGACGAGGGAGAGGGAGACAATGCTGCCCGCGAGGGGGGCAAGGATGAGGCGCGAGGTGAGGAGGCGGGCCATTGCTGAAGAGGAGGGACCAGGCTGGTGGGCGTGGAGGTTGAAGATGTGGTATCCGAGGGCGGACAAGGACAACGGTCAAGAGTTGCATGCCGCTTTGTCGACGGAACGGGATTCGTCGGCCAAGTCAAGGAGCCGCTCGACCCTCGAGCGCTCAGGCCAGCCCGACACACGAGGCATCGACTGGGACTTGGACTTGGCCAAGCAACACTTTCATTCCAATCCTGTTCCTACATTCTGGTCACACCGCAGCCGACGTCATGTCTCGGCCATCGGTCGATGCTGACGACCCCGGCTCGGACACAGAGTCTGTACTCTCATCGTCACAGGCCCCTTCTGCGACCACTCGATCCCTGGCAGCTGGCGGCCTCAACTTCGCAAATGCTTCAACGCTCAACCTGTCCGTCTTTGCTGGTAGCCCAGCCAACGCCAACACCAACGCCAATGCATCGACTTCATCCTCGTCATCCACAGCTGGTCTTCTTGGCGGCTTCAATGCCCTCTCGACCGTACTGAACAGTCCTCACAAGCGGCAGCATCCCATCGACCCCAGCTCGAGTCGCTATCCTCCCCTCCCAACGCATAAGGACGCTGAAATAAGGCGGCCAAAGAAGGAAAGCGTCAAGGCTTACATCGATGAGGTGTCGACTGAGTGGGACAGATACACCAAGAGCAAAAGTCTCGGTGCCAAAGGGAGCGCAAAGACCAGGCTGTCGCAGCAGCAGGAAGGCAGCGACGATGCAGCTTCGTCCTCGACGGCTACGACCGCCGTTGCCAAGGGCAAGCTCCCACCGCTCAGTGCCGTGCCGCAGGTTTTCTTCGAAGAAGACTTCAACCTCGGCAACCCATACACCTTCGACATAGTCACGGAGCGGTACGGGGCCGTCAATGCGTCCGGCTCCAACAGCGCCGAGCCTGCGATATCAGACACAGTCGCACCTCAAGCCAATTCTGGCCCAACGCCAAACTCAAATGCTCACCTCGACAAGCTCAGCCATTACTCTGACATAGTTGAGCAGCATCTTCTGCATGAGATTTCACTCCGTTCCTCCTCCTTCTTCTCCGCCCTGGGCACATTGCAAGACCTCTCCCAGTCCTCGAGCTCATGCCTCTCCGTCATCCACTCGCTGCGCAGCGAACTCATAGCCGTGGAAGAGTCGCACGTGAAGACAGGGCTGAGGGCAGTGCGCAAGCAGGATGAGAGGAGGGTATTGCTGAGACGGATAAGGGGTGTGGAGAGGATACAGAGGTGGTGTGAGGCGAAGAGGATGGTCGAGTTGATGGTCGGCCAGGGGGAGTATGAGGAGGCGCTGCTTGTCATTGAGGGCTTGAGGGACGATCTGCAGCCAAGAGCAAGAGGCGATCAAGACAGGACACTGTCACCGTTGCGATCACCTTCGACAGGAGAAAGGTCCTTCCAAGCGCCCAATGGCGGCGAACATGATGCGAACGGAGTCACGGATGAGGAACAAGAGGATAGCGGCGAAGAGGTTGACCTCTCGCAGATCCCGGCGATTGCCGCGCTCGTACCCGACCTCGACGATTTGGAAGCCGCTATCTCAGGCCAGCTGGAAGCAGAGCTCGTAGGCGTGCTGGGACAGGGTCTCGAGCAACCGCCAGAAACATCCCCAACATCAAGCGACGCGGAATGGCCTCTGCAGGATCGTGTCCGCCCCCTCGTCCACGGTCTTGTGCGTACCTCCGGCCTCGAGCAAGCGATAACCTCTTCATACCGCCCTCTTGCGCTCCTCTCCATCCGGCAGTCCCTCAAGCGCGCCCTGCAGTCTGCTCCAGGTGGAGAGGACCCCGTACTGTCATCCCTCTTCGATCTGCTTGACGACGATCTTGCCGCCTCGGGTAAGGGGGAGAGTAGGACGGGCGAGGCAGGCGCTTATGCGGCCAAGAGGCTGAGGGAGATGAGCACGGAGGAGTTCTCACCTCTTCTGTCGGCGGCTTGCGAAGGGATGGAGGCCGCGGTTGGCAGGATTGAAAAGCAGGAGCGAGGAGTACTAGGTCTTCTCGACCGGCTTGCCCGACAGGAGAAGATTGGCCTGGATGACACCCGTGAGGAGGCCTCGGCCTCGCAATACCTGATGCCCCCGACAGTCTCATACGGCCTGCCAAATATCCTCGCCTCCCAACTCCACGCAAGCATCGAAGTGGCACACATCCTCATTGCGCGCCTCGTCTCCCTTCGCGCAATAGCGCACGCTCAGCTGTCCATGCAAGAGTTTCTGGCCTTCTTCGATCCGCTCATGGCGTTCGTAGAAAGGACGGAGAGGATGGAAATCCGTCCTCGCTCGACCGAGGGCACAGCCACAGCCACAGGCAGCAGTAACAGTACAGTGGGCATGCGTCGCTTGATCCCACTACGCTCCACACTCCTCAACCAAAGCAAAGATTGGCTGCGCGCCTTTCATCGCGTGAGGCTGGAGAAAGCGGCACGATGGGTGGAAGAGGAGACATGGAGCCAGGCGGAAGTGCCGCTCAACTCAGTTGAGCTGGTGCGCAAGCTTGTGCAATGCGCCAGCGAGGATCCGGAGGGCTGGGGGCCGGATGCGGCTCCATCAGGAGAAGAGGAGAAAGCAGAAGGGCAGGCGAGAGAGATGTCAAGCACTCTACCCATCCCGTCAGAAGCGCCCTCTTCTGCCGGTGGCACTGCGGTCGATGCTGGGGACAAGAAGTCCTTCTACGTTGTTCCGGCTACACTGCGCGTACTGGACCTCACAAGGGAGTACACGCAAGCCGTCATCGGAATGAGCCGCGTCACGGGGACGATGGAGATCATGAGTCGCGAGGTTGAGTTCCTCAAGGTGAGTTGCGCGATTCAAGATCGCCGTCGCAGGTGAACACAGTCTGATCTCTCATCCTCCCTTGCCCGCAGCAATTCAACTCCCGCACCTGCCAAGTAGTACTCGGCGCAGGTGCCATGCGCTCAGCCGGTCTCAAAAACATCACTGCTAAGCACCTCGCCCTGGCCTCACAGTCCCTCTCGCTCTTCATTCACTTGATCCCGTACCTCAGGGAGTGTGTCCGCCGCCATCTTCCCGACGAGCGCCAAGCCGTGATGCTCGTGGAGTTCGACAAGCTCAAGCGCGATTTCCAGGAACACATGTTCGAGATTCATGCCAAGCTGGTCGCGATTATGGGAGATAGATTGGGGGTGCATTGTCGCTCTCTTGCGGTGACGAATTGGAATGCGCCCCTCCCCGCAAAGGGCGACGATGAGAAGGAAAGTGACAGTACTTCGCCAGCTGTTCAGCCAAATAAGGCCATCGTGGACCTGGTGAAAGAGACAAGCACTCTTCACAAAGTGCTGAGCAAGTACCTGGCGCCAAGCGTCGTCGAGGGAATCACCGCGCAGGTCCTTTCGTCGATCACGCAGCGTGTGGGAACGGAGTTTGCCAAGGTCGAGGTCACGCGTGAAGGCGGGGAGAGTGCGATGAAGCGTATGCAGGCGGACGTCGACTATCTCGACGCAAGGCTGGGAAGTCTAAAAGGAATGTCCGAGGGCGGATGGGATACGAAGGGCTTGAGGGCGGTCGTTAGCTCCAAAACCCCTCCCGCACCGCCAGCGCAGCAGCCGGCAAGCAAGTCTTCCACCGCTCCTGCTGCCGGGAAAGCTGCCCCACCACCCGCAGTGAATACCAACAGCCCTGGTTCACCGGCGCCTTCATCCCCCGTCGGCGGCGGAGCTGCTTCCTCTCCCCGCTCGGGTCCTGCAGCCTACCGAAGCAAAATGTTCCCCTTCGGCCGTCGAGGCGCTTCTGCGAATGCTCAGCAGCAGCAACAACAACAACAACAACAACAGCAACAGCAGGGTACCCCGCCCAGGTCTGCGGCCAGTCCTGCGGGCCAAGGGTCGCCGATGTCACAGGCGCAAGCGCAAGGTGCTCGCCCGCCGATGAGCGCAGCAAGCGGGGGCGTGGACGAGCTGGCCCCTCCTGCGAGGACGAGCAGTGCAAGTAGCTCTGGTCGCCCTTCAATGGAAGCGGTTGCCCTGCCACCGTCAGTCGTCGAGGGCGATGAGCCATCCAAGTCGTCAGGAAGCCAAAATGCAGCTCCTCCGACTGAGCCGCAAGAGGTCGCTGAGCATACCAAAACGGTCGTCGATGAGGAGGGCGGACCTGGGCTAGTGGCCGATGGAGCTGCGAAGGGCTCTGTGGAAGCTCAAGGCCAGCAGGAAGCCCAGCCTTCCGAAGCCATCGAGAGCATCGCTCAGGAAGATCAGCAGCAGCAGCAGCAGCAGCAGCAGCAGGCAGAGCTAGATGTCAAGCCTACAGCTGAAGTCGCGGACGCATCAGTGCCTCCAGCCGCAGCACCTTCACCGGCGCCCCATCAGCCCTCCTCATCTCGCGACCAATCTCCCAACGGTCGTTCGTCTCCTGCGGAGGCCAACCACACAGGACCGCCGACCCCAACGACTCCAGCTCGTCCCTCAGCTGAGGCATCCGCAGCCGTGGAGCCTGCAATCTCTTCACCAGCTCCTACCCCACCAGCTTCGACATCAGCTTCGGGCAGCGCCACTCCTACACGCCCGCCACGTCAAACCCTGCAACAACGTTTGGCAGAGGCGGCTAGGAAGAGATCGGCCGCGGCTGCTGCTGCTGCCGGTGCGGCAACCACTATGGTAGACACAGCGCGCCCGTCGACGCCGACTCAAGATGAGAAAGAGGTCCCGCCGCCGCCTACGCCGGAAAAGGACATGAGTGTCCGGGGTAGCTTGGAGATTGTGGCGGCAGATGACAAGCAGATGGAGAAGCCTGAGGCTATCGCAGGGCCTGCTACGCCTACTGATGCGTCCGCGCAAGGAGCAGCGAAGGAAGAGCCGCAGACAGATGCACAGGAGACTGAGGCTGTACCATCTACAGAGGAGGAGACGGTACTGAAGCCGGCATCATCAAAGGCAGCAAACAACGACGAGGCGCCTGAGGCGCCTGAGACTGTGGCGTCAGTCGACGCCATCGCTGCTCAAAAGGAGAGCGGCGCTTCGGTCCCCACTGAAGCAATGCAGGAGAGTAGCGAGGCGAAGGAGGCTGTCGTGTCCGACAGTGCAGTTGTACAAGAAGCTGCTCCAGCTCCGTCGGCCGTACCGAGTGACCCGGCTCCGGCAGAAGCTGTCGACGCCGGCGTCGCTGCTGATCCAGCTCCCGCGACTGCTGACACACCATCTGCTGAGGCTACTCCCTCCGGCGCGACCACCCCCTCTAGGGGCGATGATGTTGCCTCTCAGCGCGGCGATGAAGATGCGGATGGGGATGACGACGAGGGCGAAGGGTCCGGCGACAAGACGGGCGATGCAGAGGCGGGCGCGGCCCCATCGAGTGGCGCTGGCGGAGGGTCGTCGAACAGCAAGAAGAACAAGAAGAAGAAGAACAAGAAGAAGGGCAAGAAGTGAAGCGTGGATCTGTGAGCAGGGAAGGCTGTTGCAAATAGAACTATTGCATTGCTTGGCTTTCCTCCTGCTGAAGCAATGGAAGCATTCTTCCAAGCACCCCTTCTCTATCACGCCTCCCGAAAGTCCGTATGCCCAGTCTCCATGGCGTGCCGACTCGCCCCCTTCTCCCCCACCAAGGCACTCCCACACGTCCCGCACCTGAGATCGAACGTCGCTGTGTCCGTATGGTAATGCCGCGCCTTCAATTTCGCCACCATCTCCTTTGCCGCAGCGTCCAGTGGCTGCTGCTCATCCCGAGAGAAGAGCGTGCGGGCAAAGTCCAGGGGCACTTGGCCGGGCGAAGGCTCCACCTCGGCCGGGAGGAGGACAAGGGAGTCGTAGTGAATCCCGCTGTGGATCAGATACCCGATCTGAGAGTGGGGAGGGGAGGCACTTTCGCCGAATCGATAGGTCACGCCTGTTGATACGTCGAGAGAGACGAGCTCTGTGTTGAAGTGGTTGGAGAGGAGTGAAAGCTCAATTGCTCCTCCCCAAGTCTTCTCCTCTGAGATCTTGCGCGCGTATTCGTGAGGCGGCATGCCCAGGACGACTTCTGGGTAGTCTTCTGGGTTGGCTAGAATCCCTTGTGACACGACTGGGCATTAGTGATGAGAAGACGGGTAAGTTCAGGAGGAGGGTATGGACAAGAGGCAAGGCGAGGCGAACTCACCTTGTCGCAGCCCCTTACAGACGTCGAGGCCGGTCTTTTGATGGAAGAGAACGGCGATTGCGTGAAAGAGACTGCAAAGCGGGGCAAGATGGTCAGCCCTAGTCGAGGTCTGTTGATAACGGACGCCGCGTTCACTAACCAGCTATTATCATCCGGCACAACTTTGAGCGTCAGATGCTCCCCCGTGGACGGCAGGCGGACGTACACCTCGCCATCCTGTACTGATCCCTTCGATCCAGCGGCGGAACCAGCTGAAGTCTTGGGCTGACTGTTGCTGCCTGGCGAAGACGCTGATGCCGCCGCGGCGCTCGACTCAGCACAAGCCCTCATCGCCACCTGCTGGCTGCGTGACATTCCTCCAACTCCATCTGTACCACTCCCCGCCCGATGCTGTGGCGGCGCCCCTCGCACTGCCGTCGCGCTACTCGTATTGAAGCTCGGTACATTGGATGGTTGCGACTTGCTGGAAGAGGACGATGCGAAGGCAAGAGGGGAGAATTGGTTTGGTCGCGATGAGGGTGCCACGCCGCCGTTTGGCAATGCTTTTGGGGCGAGGATCAACTGGTCGCCCCGCTTGATGGACAGAGGCGGTTGTGAAAGGAGGGAAGACGGAGTGAGGGAGGAAGTGTCGATGGGTTTGGGTGGATAGCCTGTGCGAACTTTTGGCGGGAGAGGGCGAGAGTTGCGTCAGTGAGGTGCGGGGCGAATGTATGCTGCGAGCGTTGGCCACGCACGCTCATAATCTTCCACCTTGACCAGGCCGGAGAGGAAGCTTTCGAGCTGATGCCATGCTGTGGTGTCGTCAATTTGAAAGCTCGAAGCGCCCTGAGGATGTCGTATGCGGATCATCGAGATATGAGTGGATGGTGGTGCAGTGGAAATCAAAGTGTTGGTTGAACGAACGACTCGCGTCCTGTCCCATCGGATCAAGATCAAGCGGACCGGCGGATTTGTGGAGGCATCGACTCCATCGACGGCGGAGCTGCATCGACGCCAAGTTGGGCTCCTTCTACGCTAGACGCCGGGGCTTGCTGTGCTCCTCAAGGTTAACTGCTTCTCATCACCATCACGCTCTTACATCCATGTCATCCACGTCAGAAAATATCGCAGCTGCTCAGACATCGAGCCAGACGCAGGCCCAAGGCGAGGCTCAGGCGCTAGGCGGTCAACAGCAGGAGATGACGGAGACTGAATTGGCCGAGTTGCAGACTGGTGAGTGTGCGCCCATGATCTCTTTCTATTGAGATTCATTGCATCCTCACCGACCGCACAATGCCACGCACGCAGGCACCGCCCCTATCCCACGCACCATGGACACATCGCCCTCGCAGCTAGACCCACGATTCGACCCGGATGACCTTCGCCAAGGTAAAGCCCCTCCCGCAGCCCGCAAAGGCGGAGTCCTGGGCACGGTGAACCAGCATCGTCCTCACCTGCGCAAGAACGTGAAGAAGGTCAAGAAGCTTGTTCCTAAGCGCAGCCTGGTGCCCGGCTTCAAGGGGAGCACTAAGAGGGAAGGAAACGAGGAAATGGTCGAGGTCGAGGAGGACGTCGAGGAGTCGCCATCTCCGGGCGAGGAGGAGGGTCACGCAGTCGGAGAGGAAGGGGAAGGAGAGGCAGAGAAGAAGCATGGTTTGATGGGCAAAATCTTCCATCATAAGAGCTGATCAGCTGACCGCTGAATGCAAATTGCAAATCGCATCTAGACTATGGCATTGCGCACGCTTAATGACCCCACGGACTGCCCGCCTCCCAGAAGCCTTGCTCGTAGTAGACGCATGCCTTCCACACTGCCTCGAGTCCTGTAGGGCAACAATGAAGGAGGGTAGAGGATGTCAGCGTGAAGCGCATCAGAAGGCGCGAGGCCAGTTTCCAACTCACTCTCCCTCTTCTCCCCGTCCCTCTTCCATTCCTCGTCAATGCCCTCAACTAGCTCTGCGATCTCTTCCACGAACACCTCGAACTCCCTGCTCGTCCAGTTGGGAATCAGCTCCGATAGAGCCGAGACTGCAGGCGAAGGCTGGGCCGGTTGTGAGAGGGCCTTCTGTGTAGACAGTGCGAAGCGCCAAGCCGTGAGGTAGAGGTGCTCCATTGACCAGAGGAGGACCAGAGCTTCTTCAAAGGTGGCCGTCGAGGCGATGGTGGCCACTGTGAGCAAGAATGATATAAGGCAGTGAGGTCAGTGTGAGAATCAGAGATCTCTTGGGGCCATATCTGTCACGCACTGTAGTCAATGTAGCCTCGCGTAGTCGGGGCAAGCAGGCCAAGTAGCGGCTCGTCGTTGCCCTTGACGCTAGTAGCAGACGAAGCAGATGGCGGCTGTACATCGAGGGGAAGCCCATTCTTCCTCGCCACATCCTCAAAGAAGGCCATCTCACGAGTGATGTTCTACGATGCGCATCGTCAAGGCAAACTGGATCAGCTCTCGTCGTCTTGCCTCTGCTCGAGGCTCTGCCCGCCTGTATGCTCGCTCACACTCATCGCGCCACCCAACACTCTCAGCCTCTTCCAGTACAGATCTGACTTCGGGTGCCCAGGAGGCACATCGAATGAAGGGCAGCGCTGAAGCAGCCCACCGAGCAGCTTTGTGTAGCCCATCAAACCGTACAGGCGATCCTGCGTCAGCCATGCTGCTAGCCTGTCGGCGGAAAGGGTTCCCTTGCCTGCTTCCAGTAGGAAAGGATGCTCCGTAGCTACCTTGAGGGAAGAAGGAGTGAGAGAGATCAGATGCTCTGTCAGAGAGGGTGCCATGCTTGATCCTTGATTGAAAGCAGTGGTTGACAAGGGTCTTTCTCTTCTCATGACGCACGGACTTCTTTCCACGAGTTGTGTGAGCTCAGGTCAAGTCGGGCTGGGCCTCGGTCCGCGTTGATCGACTTGGCGCGGCGGCGACGGGCGATGCGTGCGAGAAGAAGAGCGACTGAACGCGGCGCTGACTGCATCTTCACTTGTCCTCCTCACGACACAACTTACTCGTCACAATGGCCTTCCTAGGCCCGCCGGTCAGGTGGCCAGACGCCCTACCAATCGACAATGATGCCTCTCCCTTCTATCCTCTGGCCTCCTCCCTTCGCAGGATCCTACCTGGCCCCTTGGCGACGCTTCCCTCTTCGATCCTCGTCTCTATCACTCTCACCTTCCTCCTCATCACGGGGATTGCCATCTTCTCTGCTGTACTCAACGCGAGGCGTTCCTCTCTCCTCGTGTCAGAGAAGGCTGTCCCGGCTTCATCATCAGCAACGCAGCGTCGCAAATCTGGCCAGCCTATCACTGCCCTCCTAGTAGGCCCAGAGCAGACGGGCAAGTCTTCCATCTTCTCCGCCCTCGTCTTTCAGGCCGTGCCAGAGACTCAGACTTCTCAGCATGAGAATGAAAGTCGCATCACGCTTCGTGCGGAAGGGCATGGGGAGAAGGCAGTGGAACAGCCCGTGCAGCTTGTGGATCTGCCTGGCCACCCAAGGTTGAGGGGCAGAGTCGGCGACTTTTTAAGTGTTGCCGATAAGATTGTGAGCCGGCAGGACAAATAGAGAGATGGTTGCCAGAAGACTGAGGGCTAATAGTCTGCTTCACTTCCGCCCAGGTCTTTTGCGTCGACACCACCACCGCGATCCGAGGCGCCTCGACCAAGAACGATACCCTCATTGAGGCAGTCGAGTGAGTAGCTTCCTACTAGCGTTCGCTTTCCTCAACCCCCTTCTTCCGTCCTCCCCCTATGCATCTCACCCGCGACCATGTCAAATTCCGTTCATCCTTTTCAATGGGTCGCAACGTGCCGAAGTGTCGCGAAAATTGAGCGCAAGCAGCTGGTACGCTCACCCTTCACGGGGTTTGAGCACCCATCGAACAGACGGGAGCCGCTGTTTCGAGCATCTTAATGCCCGGTGTCTGCGACGAGTGCTTTACTCGAGCAGGCGGGCTGGTAGCTCTCACATGCCTTTACTGCTTCATTACGATGCGATGTGCGTGCGGTCGGTCGCTGACTTCTTGTGCCTTCTCATCCTGCTCCTAGCCAACTGCACTCGACTCTCACCTCCCTCGCACGACTACGCCTTTCACGCTCTGCATCACGCTCCCTTCCTCCACCACCTTCTCTGCTCGTCCTCTTCACCCGTGGTGACCTATCACCTCTCCTATCCGCCTCGCCATACGATACCAAACGCCAATCTCAGGTCGTAGCACGCGCGAGGGCGGCATTTGAACAGGAGCTGGGCCGGAGACGAGCGGGCATGGGACTGGGACGGGGCGCGGCTGGGGGACAGAGGAGGGCCAAGGTTGGGGGGATGAGTGAGGTGGTGGGTGGTGGCAGCGCGCAGGGCAGTGGAGGTTTCTTCGGTGCCATCAAGTCTCTACTAGGCTTGAGTGGATCCAAATCAGCTGCCTCAAGCGCCAAACCTGGCCTCGACGAGGAGGACGATGACGAGGATGCCGAATCAGCAGACTACGTCGACTGGTCCTGGTCAGAGCGAAACGCCACCTCCCCGGACTCTGGCGGGTCCGGAGCAACCTCCTTTAGCCTTGATCGCCTCGACGCAGATGTCGTCTCGGGCGGTAAGGCTTCCTTTGCTGTCGCTTGCCTGGGCAAGGAGCGCGGATGGGCTATGAGCGCGCTACAGGATGAAAAGGCGGCCGAGGGTAGCGAGGAGGGATTCCAGGGGCTCAAGACTGTAAGAGAGTGGCTAGCCGACAGCGCTGTATGATCTGTATGACGAGTGTTTCAATGTCACTGGACCTAACTGGTAGCTCATTGAATGCGCCAACGAGTGATGAGGCCAGCTCGAAAATCACGCGGCCCGTGCGTACCGTCGATTGAGTCGAGCGTTGATGCGTGCATCCACTTGGTGAACCGGACTGAGCTGCTCGTTGCCATTCCTACCATCCTATTGCCATCTCATCCTCTCCAATCTTTCGTCATGGATCCTTTTCAACCGGACGAGGATGACTATCAGCATCAGTCAAGCGGGAGCGCGCCCCCGCAAGCCTCGGGCTCGACCACCTCTCGTCCTCCAGCGCAACTCGCAGCATCCGTATCAGCATCCATCGCCGATCCCTTTGCGCAAGACGATGTCGCCGCGAGTGGCATGCAGCCAGAAGCTCGACCATCCGAAACGCTCTCATCTTCACCGCCGTCTCGATCCGCTGCGCAAGTAGAGAGTCGTCGTCCTCCACCAGCAGCCGTCAACTCCACAAGTGCCTCCCTGCTCTTGTCTTCAAACCCAGCTGGGCCTTCAAGTCCAAGGCGGACACCCTCGCAAGGCGCAGCAGATCATGTTGCGCTGAAGATGGGAGACGTTTCAGCTTCGACTTCAGGTTCGGCCGCCTCATATCGGGATATATCAGACGAAGACGAGCCTGAGCGCGATGATTATGACGTCGATGAGGAAGAAGGGGGCGAAGTGTCTGGCCTCCTTGGCGGCAGAGGACAAGGAGGGCCATCGCGTCGTGAGGAGCGGCATAAGCGCTCATCTTCATCAGCATCAGGCGCCACAGCTTCTACATCGTCTACGCGTCGTCGTCGCCGGCCCCGTCAAAACGGCGCGCTAGCCACCCTCCAGGCCCTCGGCCGCCGTATTGTCGCAGCCGCCCGTCTCGCCCAACAGCAGGACGCCTCATCCCGCTCAGGAGGTACGATCCACCTCAATAGTAGCACGGCCCCTTCTACTCACTCTCCCGCAACCTCTCACCTCTCACACCGCGAACAAGCCCTCTGGCTCTGGGCCAACATAGAGGACTTCGACTCCTTCCTCACGGAGCTCTACGCCTACTACACTGGCAAGGGGGCAACATGCATCGCCCTATCTCGACTGGCTGGGCTGGGCACTGTGGCTTTTGTCTTGGGATTTTCCACCTTTCTGTTCGGGTGCCTAGACTACACAAGGATACAACATGATGGGAAGTTGGGGGACATCGTAACGCCGCAGTGCAAGAGAGGGTTGAGCCCTGCAGGTCTGTCCTTGGGGACCTTACTGCTTGCTGTGGCCCTCTTGGGACTGTATGGTATGCAAGTCGTGAGGGTGGGCCTAGGCTTGAAGAGATTGAGGAGCATGCGCTACTTTTATGAGTATCTGCTCGAGGTACCAGAGAGGGATGTCCAGACTATCCCATGGCATGATGTCGTGGAGAGATTGAGCCGGTTGCTGGAGAGTCACCCATTGCCTTGTCTGGCGCCAGCGCTGCCAGACGAGCGAGGAGGACATGCTGGAGATGGAAGGCCCGAGGCACAGAGCATTGATGTCCACGAGGTCGCCAATCGACTCATGCGACAGGACAATTACTTGGTCGCGCTCCTGGATCAGGACTTGCTGCCGTTGGGGCTGCCAAACCCGTTTGGCATCTTGAGTGTCGGTGGGGATGGAGCGCAACAGCAACCTCTCCTTACTCGGTCACTCCAGTGGAACCTCGAATTCTGTAAGTCCAGGTCATTCTCAAGCTCTTCGCCCAGCTTCCGTCTGACCATCCTCCTTCCCCTCGCGCCAGGCATTCTCGGCTACCTATTCGACGCCCGCGGCCGTGTGCGACGCGCCTTCCTCTCCGATTCACATAGACTCGACCTCATCGACGGCCTGAAGCGACGCTTTGTGTTCATGGCCTGCTTGAACGCCGTGTTCGCGCCCTTCATCGTGTTGTACACACTGGTCTACAGCTTCTTTAGGTACTTTGAGGAGTATCACAAGAATCCGGGTACACTTGGGGCGAGACAGTGAGTGCATGTAGGACGGAGGGGGCGGGAAGAAGCTCCTTCGATCACAGCTGAGCTCACGACTTCCCGCTATTCTATGCCGCAGGTACACAGAGCTGGTGAGCACCATCATCCTGCCCCTTTCTTTCAAGACTCATCGCTCACCTCGCTCCTTCCCTCACGTTCGTCAGGCCCGCTGGAAGTTCCGTGAATACAACGAGCTCCCGCACCTATTCCGCCGGAGGTGCCACTCTTCCTACCCCTTTGCAGATCGGTACCTTGCTCAGTTCCCTCGGGAATCCCAAGCCATCCTCGCCCGCTTCGTCAGCTTCATCGCAGGTTCGATAGCCGGGGTACTCCTCCTCGCCTCACTGGCGGACCCCGATCTCTTTCTGCACTTCGAGCTCACACCCGGTCGTAACACCCTCTTCTACATCGGTGTCTTCGGAGCCGTCCTAGCCGTGGCGCGTGGCATGGTACCCGATGAACGACTGGTCTTCGAGCCCGAGGTCCTACTCGAGGCTGTAGTGCATCATACTCACTACTGCCCGCCGGAGTGGTCGGAGAGGGGCTTCCATTCTGCGGAGGTTAACGTGGAGTTTGCGAAATTGTACGACTTGAAGCTGGCCATCTTCGTCAGAGAGGTGCTCAGTGTCCTGGTCACGCCATTCGTACTGGCGTGGGCGCTGCCGAGGAGTGCGGAGGACGTGGTCGACTTCTTCAGGGAGGTGAGTGTGCGTAGAAGGAAGAGATGGAGGAGCTTGCTGACTGAATATCTCGATTACTCTTCGCTCGACAGCACACTGTTCACGTCGATCGACTTGGGTACGTGTGCAGCTACGCGGTCTTCGACTTCGGCGCTTCGCAAGGGGACGATGCTGCAGCCGAAAATGAGGACCAGAGTGGACGGCAGCAACGGCGTCCTGCGAACATATCGCCCATTGCGACCCGCAACGGCGTTCAGGGCCTCGCAGTCTCCACTCTGGAAAGCGACAACGAGGACGAAGCGGACAGCCCTCCTCGCGGGAAGCCCGGGAGCTCGTCTCACCGACGTCGTAGGGACCTTGACACTGGCGCGACAGACAAGATGGCTCAGTCCGCCTTGCACTTTGCGGCAACCAACGCATGGCAGCCTGACCATCCTGCCGCCTCGATCTACCTTGAGAAGCTGCAAAGGCACCACGATAAGCAGCACGACCGGCGCCAAGGGATAGGGATGGACCGCCCGTCAAGCCAGGCGTCGAGGATGTTGCTCAGCCCGAAGGCCGCAGCGATGGAGACTGAGGATCTACTGCTGTTCTCGCAGCCGCAGGCTAGTGGTGCGGTCAGGACGAGGAGGGTAGGGAAGAGCAAAACAGGGAGAGAAGCTCCAAAGTCGTCAGCGAGTGCGAGCGCGGGTACCAGCCTAGCGACATCGGCAGCAACGAACCCCGGCAACAAGAGAAGGGCAACTACATCAAGCCGCGACGCGGCCCATCTGCGCGAGCTCGACGAGGCCTCCGCGGAGGAACAGGATCATGAACACTTCGAGACCAGCTCTGCTACTACGACAGGTTCGGCCGCAGGACCGCCACGCTCGCTACTCGAGCATGTTGGGCGACGCATCTTGCCTTGATGAATGACGAAGACGATGTTGTCATGTATGATTATCTATGGAATGATAATGCAACACGCAATACTGCATGCATAAGAAAAGATGTTTCCATTGTGATTGCAGCAAGAGAGAAAGGGAAGACCAAATTAATCAAGTCTACGAGCTACGAGGGGCGGCTGCTTGCCGAAAGAGGAAGGGGAAGAGGAAGCAAGGGACGGAATATCAATCAGTGAGCTCTTCAGCTCAAAGCTTGACCCTACCCGCAGCGAGCTCTTGCAGGTCCTGCGGCAAGAAGGGTCTGTACGCCTCTGCATTTGGCGGAAGCCACCAGATGGCGTCTCCCTTGACCATCGAGTGATCAATGCCCTCTTTACGCAGTGCGACTTTGAGATGCTTGACAGTTCCCGTCTGCTCCATCGTGGGCACGATCCTCAAGAAGAAGGGTACAGCATACTTGGGCAGCGTCTTGCGCGCATGTGCTGCGAGGTGGGCAGGGTCGAAGACGACGTCCGAGGGGATGGCAGCACAGCCTGCTCGACCGTCTGAGCCGGGGACCTCGACACCATACACGTTTGCTTCGCCGATGACCTGGCCAAGGGCTTGCGCCACCTCCGCTGTAGAGACGTTCTCGCCGCGCCAGCGGAAGGTGTCGCCTAGGCGATCTTGGAACCAGAAGAAGCCTGAGTGAGGTTGAGCAGGGAGGAAGTCAGTTCACTGGTACACTTGCAGTAGACTCATATCTCGATCTTGCGACTCACCATCCGCATCCCTTTTCATCAGATCGCCACTCCTGAACCACCTGTCCCCCTTCTTGAAGACATCGCTCAAGATCTTCTTCTGCGTCGCCTCCGGGTTATCCGCATAACCCTGGAAGTCACCAGAGGGTTTCGAAGAATCAATGACCATGAGGAACTCCCCGCTCTCCTCTGGCTCGCACTCGACACAAAAGCCCGTCTTGGGATCGCGATAGATGTCTTCTGTGATGGCATCAACGCGAGCAATCTTGAAGTCTGGACGGGCGCGCCTAGCGACGGGGCCGAAGCGGCCGATGGCGCCTGCGCCGAAGGGCCCGGTGTTGTAGTTGATCAAGGCGCCGTTGCCCTCAGAGGACGCGTAGAATTCTGAGACCTCCTTGACGCCGTAGCGTTCACGGAACTTGGTCCAGACGTCTGGACGCATGCCGTTGCCGTAGGCCATGCGGACGCGATGTTGCTTGTCGAGCGGGCTTGGCGGCACGGCGAGGAGATAACGTGCAATCTCACCAATGTACTGGACGACGGTCGCGTCGTACTTGCGCACTTCGTCCCAGTATCTGCTGGCGGAGAACCTGCGGCCGATGATGACTGTGGAGCCTGCAGGCCAGGCGGTTGCGATGCAGAGGAAGGCGGCAGAGGAGTGATAGAGAGGCATAGGCGTATAGATGCGGTCGGACGTCTTGAAGTTGTTGACCGTACCGAAGATGACGAGGGCGAAGCCAATGCGGCCGTGCGAGCAGAGCGCTGCTTTGGGCAGTCCCGTGGTGCCCGAAGTGTAGATGAGGCAGGCGGGCGTCTTCTCTGTGACGTCTTTGCGGTAGGTAGGATCGATGGGCTTGGGGCTGGGGGAGGAGGCTCGCAGCTGGGGCAGGCTGAGGGTGACCGAGTTCTGGATGGAACCTGAAGCGCCGCTGCCTGACTTCTCCCCTGTGGACAATGGGATGCCGTCCTCGATGCAAACGTACTGGCGGACATTTGAGCCTTGAAGCTGTGATTGGATGGCGGCGATATTCTCTTCGAAGCCGGGCTCGTAGAGGACGACTTGACCGCGCGAGACCTTAATGCAGTGCTCGAGACCTTGACCGGTGAGGCCGTGGTTGATGAAGGCCGGGGCGACATTGATAGACATGCAGGCAAGCCAGATGGTAACGAATGCGACCGAGTTGCCCGAGACGAGGGCAATGCGGTCTCCAGGCTTGAGGCCGAGGCTCAAGAGATAGTTGGCGACTCGGAAGACGTCTGCGGGCGATGGCACGGGATGCAGAGTCAGCTCACTGATGGAAAGAAAGAGGATGACCTCGGCGGGAATCTTGCTCCTTCATCTTCCTTCTCACGCCCACATCTCAGTTCAAGTGTAGTTTTTGGGGTCAAAGTCGACACAGGATGCTCCGGGTGGACGAATCGTGAATGCAGTCTTTCCCTCTTGAAGCTCCCTCAATACGCTATCTATTCTTGCTGGCTCATCTTTGAATGCCACCAATCCATGCTTTGCTTCCTCATTACTCGGCGGCAGTACTCACCCTTCTGAATCTGGCTCCAGGTCCACGTCTGCCCTTCGTAGACGTATGCGACATTGTCTGGCGTCGACTGCACTCTGGCAGCAAATCGCTCGTAGAGAGAGATCTTTCCCTTCCAGCTGTTGAGGCGGTGGGTCAAGTTACCACGAGCTGCAGCCCTGCCCAATCGCGAGTCGGATCGAAGTCCGTACTTTGCGTCGAGGTAAGCCCAGGTGGCCAGGCCGCCAAGGGCCTTCATCGCCGGCGTGAGGGACATGGCTGGCGGGGAGACGAGAAGGATGTGTGGTTGGTAGTGGGTGGATGGATGGATTGAGGAAGAATTCAACGAAGGAGCGATGCTATGCTATCCAGCGAGTGGAGATTCGGAGAGAACCATCGTCTATGCGAGTCCAGCGAGCGCTGCGTGAAATGAGGCGGGCCACAGTGTGGGGAAATCGCTCGACAGCCTTTCACGCACGGTAGAGAGAGAGCCACCTCCACGTGGAGTTCGAGCCACACACCTGACACCGTACGAGAGCCGCCGCCTATTCGCTGCGACCATCACAAGCCGCACTCATGCATCCGGAAAAGCAGACATTGGGGTGAGGCAAGAGGATGATGATGATGATGATGATGAGAAGGCGGCTATCTCATCTTCCGGCTCCGCAGGTGGTGAACCTCAGGGCGAGAGCTCACGAGGGTCGTCACTCGTCACAGCATCGCAGCAACGCAGACCGGCTGCGCTCAGATGTGTTCTCGATGACAGCTCGATAGCACTGAGACCGAGGACAATGGCCACGTCGGCGTCTGCTGCGTCTCTTTCGACGCTGATCATCTCGAGCTGCCATCGTCTGAAGCTGGCCTCGGCGAATTGACGTCCCCTCCCTGGTGCGAGTGTGCTTTGTGCTGCACAGCCGCCGGATTGACTTTGGTCCGCGGCGGGGCGTCGAGTCGCAGGCGCACGGCAGGGGGCGTTGCCATCTCGTCTGGCTGCATTGCCAAGTCACACTCAACTGTCCATCCAACCAATCTGCACTTCGCCTCATTGCTCTTCATCACAAGTCCATCTCAAAACTGCAACGCGATGGGCATCTTCAGCAAAAAGTCATCTTCATCAGGCGGCAAGATCCCGCCAGTCGATGCCAACATCCCTCGTCAGTCGCCCTTTGGCGGGGGTGGGCCGACGCCAGGCCCCTATGGATCTAGGGAGACGGCGGGCATGTATGGCCAGCAACCGCCGCCCGGTCAGCAGCAAGGTGGTGGATTGAGCGGCTACGGGCAGCAGGGAGGCCAAGGTGGAAGTTACTACCCTCAGCAGCAGCAACGCCAGCAGTACGGCCAACCACCCCAATACGGCGGCGGCGGCGGCGGTTACCAGCAGTCCAACACCTTCCGCGATGCTAAAGCCCCTTCAGCCAACTTTGGCTCTGGCTACGATGCAGCCTACGGTGGCGGCTCACAAGGTGGCGGTCGCAATCAACAGCTCTCGCGCAACATGGCCTCAGCCCAGGACGACGCCGAAGCGGAATATGGCGCAGGATCTGCTGCCAGCTATTCCAACAACAACGGCGCCTACGATGGGGTCGAGCAACAAGCTCAAGAGCAAGACGAGGAAGACGACGAAGTCGAAGCGGTCAAACAGCAACTCCGCTTTACCAAGCAAGAGTCCCTTTCTTCCACCCGCAACGCGCTGCGCATCGCCCGAGAGACCGAGGAGACTGCTACGGGCACAGTGCTCAAACTTGGAGAGCAGTCCGACAAGATTGCGAATACGGAGCGTCATTTGGACATGAGCAAGGCGCATAGCAGCAGGGCGGATGATAATGCCAAGGAGATCGTGGCGCTCAATCGGTCCATCTTCCGCCCGAACATCCAATTCAACAAGAAGGCAAAGAGGGATGCGGAGGAGGCTAGAATTCTCAACCGACACATCGAGGAACGCGAGGAACGTGAAGCCGTCAGGAGTGAAGCGCTCAAGGCTCAAGTGAGGGCAGATCAGGCACTCACGGGCGCAGGTACGGGCACGGGACGTTTCGCCGATCGTTTTGGCGGAGGACGCTTCGGAGGATCTTCGTCCAAAGCCCTCTCGCCAGAAGAGCAACAAAAGCAGCGCCTCCAACAGCGCTCTCGCTACCAATTCGAGGCGACAGAGAGCGACGACGAGCTCGAGGGGGAGCTCGAGGACAATCTGGACGAAATTGGAGCCCTTGCTGGACGGCTCAACCAGTTGGGCAAGAGCATGGGTGCAGAGCTGACTAGCCAGAACGAGCGATTGACGAGGCTGAATGATAAGGCCAATCGTTTGGATACGAGGGTTTACGGGAGCGCGCAAAGGCTCGATGCGATCGGGAAGAAGTAATCACGAGAGCAGAGCTGGAAGCCGTGTACATAAGGTCGAGGCAGTCGCGAACTGCAATTACTCATCACACTTTGCTGATTGGGATACGAGCCATCGATATTGCATCTATACGAGAAAATAGAGACCGGAAAGCCAAGGTACAATCGACGCGAGTCGCGGCCGTCACAGATGAAACAAAGGGGGTATCTGGGGATGCTCAAAGCGCCGGAGCGCCTCACTGCTCATCCAGGAACCTCTCTCATTCAGCTCCCCTCTGCAGCTACGCCTTCTTCTTTTTGGCGGCGGCAGCGTCCTGTCCCTTCTTGGCCCACTGCTCAAAGGTGAGCAAGAAGGGGAACTGCTTCCTCACAGCCTGCAGATCGCCATGGTAGCCATCGCTGACGAACCACTTGAACATCTGCGACAAGTCGTAGGGCAAGATCTTGAAGAGGATAAACGGCGGGATGTACATCTTCCACGCTCCGCCGGGGATGGCCTTCTGAATGTCAGCCGTGCTGAGGTGTTGCGAAGCGAGCTCGATTGTCTGGCCGTGGAACTTCTGAGGAGACTGAAGGGCAAGAGCGGCTACGCGGCCGATGTCCTCCACGGCGATGAAGTCGACCTTGGTGTTGCCGAGCAGCGATCCGAAGAAGGAGAGGGCGCCAAAGCGGGCCATTCCAGGGTTGGGGTCGAAGTTATCGAAGAAGGCGACAGGACGGACGATAGTCCAAGTGCGATTCTCGCCCTTCCATTGGGCTTTGAGGTAGTCCTCAATCTTGGCCTTGGAGGCAAAGTGTGGGACTGAAGGGGCAGACGACGCCGATCCGACAGAGGAGAAGACAATGTGCTTGACGGAGGGAGATGCGAGCGCGGCATCGACGAAGATCTTGCCCTTCTCAACTTCACCGTCCGTTCCCTTGGCATCGTCGAAGGTGGTGACGAGGAAGGCGGCAGAGGCGCCGGACATGGCCGACTGGAGCGATGCCTTGTCATTGAGGTCGCCCTTGACTGGTTGAGCATTGTAATCCTGCGAGAGGGCTTGGCCGCGGGGCCCGGAAGGGTTGCGGGTAAGAGCCTTGACGTTGGCTACTTGGGCCTGAGCGAGGGCGGCCAGGGTGGCTTGGCCTTGCTTGCCAGTAGCACCGGTGACGAGGATGGAAGACATTGCGGTGCGAGTGTGAGGAGTTGGTGTGGAGTTGTTGGTGTGCAGGCTGCTGCGAAGGCGAGTTGGTAGTAGTAGTAGTTGCTGATGAGGAGAGGGACGGATGGAAGGAGCTTGGTCTCACCGCCCTTTTATGTTCTTCTTCGCGGTCTGATCAGGATGACAGACAGGGATCACTGATATCAATCAAGTGGAGCGAACCTGAGCTCGTCGCCGTTTGTCTTGCTTCTCACTCACTCATCAGCGCAGCGAGGTTGTGGCTGCAGATCGGGCTGCGCCTAACGGACGAAGCAAGAGTGAGCTGACGGGGCCCCTAGTTCCGGCCCTTAGAGCCGCCCTGAATAGTAAGCGCCGCCTTGGGGGCCACGCGACCGGCGCCTTTGAACCGCTCCCACGTTCACAGCCCAAAATCAGGGTCCGGCGCTGAGCACGCAAGCGCTGCGTCGTCGCCGTCATTGACGGCCAAGAGACGGCGGCGAATGCGACAGCGATGGCGCTCAGCACAAGACGTGAATGGATGGAGGTCTCACCTCGAATAGAATCGACAGGAGCAGCGAGCGCCGGCCGTAGCGCATAATGTCGTCTCCTCGCACCGGGTAATTCGAGGCGAGTAGAACTTCCCCACTTTGTTCCACCCTTTCTTCCTAGGACAGACCCAGACGACATCCTTCCACCCATCAACTTCCTTCCACTTCATCAGCTTACCAGCATAGACTACGACCGTTGACCAGCATGTCCGCAGCCGTGGTTGCAGAACAGCACCCACCACCGTCATCATGGACGAAAGCGCGGCGCTTCTTCTCCGGAGGCAAGCGATCGAGTCGCGCCGGTAGTTCAGTCAGGGGCGGCGAAGCTGATGGGGCTGCCCAGCCTTACCACCTCGAGGACGATGATGCAAAGGATCAGGGAGGTCGCTCAAGTCCTGCGCCCGCCACTACGGCCGGCGGTGGTAAGGGCAAAGAGCCTGCAGCCGCCGCAGCTGTGACGGACGCAGCGACTCAGCCGGCAGAGCAGGACAAGCAAGACGCTGCGCTTGCTTCTCAGCCAGAACGGGGCGACGCAACTCCAGCCGCTGAGGGATCAACTGCGCAGAAATCTCGTCGCAATTCGCAAGCATCCGCTGTGAGCGCTCCTGCTGGTGAAGGCGAGAGGGATCAGCCTGCTATAGAGCAAGAAGAAGACGATGGGACTGGGGACGCACCGGCAGTAATTGAGTTCCTCCACAAAGGAGCGCCCTACTTTTGGTTGAGCAATCACTTCCTGATTCCCATTTACTACGATGGAATCAGGTACTCCTCAGCAGGTGAGCAAGCGGCACAGACATTGAGATGACGATGCTGCAGGACTAACTCCTACTTATCCCACCGCAGAGCATCTCTTCCAATCGCTCAAATTCCCGCATCGTCCGGACCTGGCAAAAGCCGTTCGCCGAGCAGAGACGCCTTCCGAGGCTGTGAGGGTGGCACGCAAGCATGCGCCTGATGTGCGAAAGGGCTGGAGGGCGGAGGGGCTCAATGTCATCGCAATGAGAGAAGTCTTGTAAGTGCCAGCAGAGTCAGGTAGCGAGGTTGGGAGAGAACCACAACTGATCACTGCATCACCATTTTTCTCCGCAGACTGCTCAAATTCACGCAGCATGGCGCCTTGCGCTCAAGGCTGCTACAGACGGGGGAGTGAGTATCAGCTGCCCAAAGAGTAAAGTGAAGGCCAAGGCTGACTGTTCCGTTGCCCACCTTCCCCGCTTCGCAGCGCCGACCTCATCAATGCTTCGCCTACCGACGTCTTCTGGGGCGCTGGTCGAGGCATTGGAGCCTCCAAACCTGGCGTTGGGCGCAATGAGCTGGGCAAGGCGCTCAAGGCTACTCGCAACCTGCTGGCCGAGTCTGCTGGCCTTGGCTGGGGCTCGGGCGCAAAGACTGTATGACCCGTTTCTCGTATATAGAAGCCGCTCTTCAAGATCGCTGTGCTCTCTTCGTTTCTCGCCGATTATACGCAATCCAGCATGCCATTGTTTTCAGCTTTACGTCGAGAAGGGCTGCTTTGCTCACCCACTCTCATCGTAAAGGGCACGGGCCATCAACTTTTCTGCCCGCCCTGACCTTGCCCCCGAACTCGACTCAACTCCGAGCACCGGTTCGGCCGGCCTCGACTTGCTTGCTGAGACGCCAAATTTACGAGCCTGTGGTTGTTGCCTGGTCATCACAAAGTCACCTTTCTCTCCTACTTTGACTATCGAATCCTCATCGCCCGCTTTGATCGCGCTCTCCTATTCGCTTCTGCCATTCGCCCTCAAACCCACCCTGCTGTCCGTGTTGCTTAGGCCGCCTCGAGCGTCCTGTTCGTCGCTCGCCCGCCCACGTCAGCCTGTTGCTTGGCTTGCTGCACATTGCGTCGACCGCTCGCCTAGCCTCCGTACATTGTGCGAGCCCCGCTCGCAGGCCACGACGACGGCGGGGATCCAACACTGGAAAGAGCACCGAGCTCAGCAGCAACAAGTGAATGGACACGACCCCTCGCTCCACCTTTGCCTTATCTTTACTACCACGACCATCATCATCGCCATTGCCGTTGTCTTCCTCATCGTCTTCATCATCAACATCGTTCGCAGCAGCATCCTCATCGTCTGAGGCGCACGCAGACGCCGGATCAGCGTTGGATCCTCCACTACCACCACCACCAACAGCATTGTCGGCTCCCTCCTCGCATCCACCTACACATCTATTCGACCAGCATCCTGAAACAACAACTGGCAACGTCGTCGACCCTAGCATCAACACAAACACCGGCTCAACATCCGCTCTTCAGCTGCTGAATATTAGCGGCACTCAGCTGGACGACACCCTCCGATCCTCCTCCACACCCGCACCGCCGCAAGCCATCACGACGTCTGACTCAGAGGACCGTATTCAGTCGTCTCGCCCTCCAAAGAGGGTGCGCCTGTCCCTGGAGGAAGACTCATCGCCATCATCGCCCTCGTCATCGCTATCAGTAGACCCGCAATCGGCCATCTCGCCGGACAGTCAACGTGAGTGGGGCGTCGCAGCAATCGGTGACAACCGTCGTTCCCAGTCGCTTAACATTCAACCCCTCTCCCCCTCACAGCATCGCATTCTCGAATGTCGCGAGCATACAGGGGCTCATCAGCCTCGTCATCGCATCATACGAATGGAGGTGGCAGCAGCATCAGTAATGGACACGGCAATGGCGCCAGCAGTATGGACATCGAAGCAGGACCGAGTAGCAACGGTCATAGCCATCATAGACATGGCAGCACCAGGTTCAGCAACGGCAAAGATACCAACGGCTCGACGTCGGCATCACTGCCACCGCCCGAGACGGCCGACTATGCAGGCTTTCGCCCACTCTATGAGGGCAGCAGAGTCGATCGAAGAGAGCTTGTGCGCCTGACTGTGCAATCGCTGCGTGAGATGGGATACGAGTGAGTGCAGCCGCCAAGTGGACCAGCATATAGAGAGTCCAGCTGATCTGAGGCCCCCTTTTTCCATCACTCAGATCATCTGCAAAGTCGCTAGAGGCAGAAGCAGGCGTCATCCTTGAGCACCCGTCCATCACCGCCTTTCGCTCAGCTGTCCTCGATGGCGACTGGCGCAACGCTGAGCGACTACTCATAGACGGTCTCACCTATGCGGCAGCACGCAAAGCGCCAGGTTCCAAGGACTCGGTCGTGGCAGGATCACACACCGCATCGACATCAGCTTCGTCCAATGGCGCATCTTCGTACTCTACCGCTGCGGACCTCGACATCGTGCTACGTGACCCCGGCAGCCAGTCGCTCGACTCGATCCGCTTCCTCTTGCAACAGCAGCGCTACCTAGAGCTTGTTGAGGGTGGCCATACCAAGAAGGCTCTCTCTGTCCTCCGAGACCGCCTCACGCCGCTCAGCCACGGATCAGATCGTCTCCACCTCCTGTCGAGCCTCGTAATGTCTAGCTCACCGGAAGAGCTCAAGAGTCGCGCCCAGTGGGCAGGCACCGGCGAGCTTTCACGGCGAAAGCTTCTGGAGGACATCGAGTTTGCCGTATCGCCCAATGTGATGCTGCCCAGTCGCCGTCTACCACATCTCCTCGAGCAAGCACAGATGCATCAAAAGCAGCTCGATCCCTTCTTCAACCTGCCCTCGTCGTCGCACATCTCCCTCTACACCGACCATCGCTCTGACCGGACCATCTTCCCCTCGACTACAACGCACATTCTACGTGGCCACGAGGATCAGGTATGGGTCATGGCCTTCTCGCACGACGGGCGGTGGCTTGCCACGGGCGGGAAGGACAAGGTAGTCATCGTGTGGAGCATCACGAGTGAACGTTGCGAGATGGTCACGAAGCTTGGCCCCCATAGCCACGAGGTTTCGACCGTGGCTTGGTCACCGGATGATGCGACGCTGCTCGTTGCGTCGGACACGGACGTGTACCAGTGGCAGTGGCGCACTAGCGAGCAAAGCGTGATCAGGCGCGCGCACAAGTACACGATCTATGCCGCCGAGTGGCATCCAAGTGGAGACAGCTTCGTGACTGCTGGCATGGACGGAGACATTACCTGGTGGAGCCTAGGGAAGCAGCGTATCGCTGAGTGCAGAACATGGCCATCTCGCGTTCTAGCGTTGCGCTTCACTCCGGATGGCAGGTATCTTGTTGGCGTCAGTTGGAGATCAGCACCTCTCAAGCAAGGCGGCCAATCAGCTTCAATCTCAAGCTCGACTACAACGGGCGGCAATGGCGGCTTGGCGAGGCTCTCTGCAGGTCATCGCGGCTCTGCCTCAACCAATCGCTCCTCGCAGAACTCTTGGTCGCCGTCTGAAAGCCCCTCGCCCGTACACATCTTCCGGACGTCGACCGATTCAGGGGCAGCATCTGGCTCTCAGTCATCCCAACCAGGCGTGATAGGCGTCGGTGGAGGGTCGCGAACATTCAACGAGGACCAGCGTGGCGCCCTCCATTTCTGGGGGGTACCTTCTACTCTCTCCGCTGCCGGCAGCAGCGAGCCGGCCAAGCTGACAGACCTAGGTACGATCTACACCGAGCAGGAAATGGTCTCTCTCTACCCATCCATCGACTCGCAACACATCTTGGTCAATCGAAGGCCTAACGAGCTGCAGCTCTGGGACATTCATGAGCAGCAATTGGTTCGCACCTTCCAGGCCGGTCACCGAATGGAGCAGGACATGATCCGCTGTTGCTTCGGTGGGAACGAGGATAATTTCGTAGCGACAGGAAGCGAGGATGGAGCCGTCTACGTTTATCACCGGGGCACAGGAAAGATGCTCGGCAGACTGGTAGGCCACGATGAGCGTGAAGGGCAGAGAAGCGTCAATGCCGTGGCCTGGCACCCAAGGCTGTGCAGTCTCCTCGCGTCCTGCGGGGATGATGGAACGATCCGCATTTGGCAACCAGAAGCCGTGGCTGCTGCGGTCAGCAGTGCTGGAGGAGACGTTGACTACAGCGGCGGAAGGGATCGAGCGAATAGCTTCATCGACCCAGCTGTTGGAGGGCCGAGACCGGGCTCGACCCTCTTCTCCACGGGCAGCGGCGTCCCTTCATCAATGTCTGCCGCAGCATCCTTCAACGCGGCTTCCACGGGCCCAATGCCCTTCCCGTGGTCTATGAGCCCTATGCGACCTTCTTCCCCAGAAGATCCGGAGGCTGCTGCTGCTGCTGCTGGCGAGGGCCCACATGCTACGAGCCTAGTCGCGAGGATGCACGCGCAGAGGGCGAGCAGGATGGCGGCGGGTGGGGCAAGTAGCTCTAGCGGTGCAGGTTCGGGTGGATTAGTAGGCGATGATGCAGAGATGGCCGAAAATGACGAGGGCGAGGATGAAGACGAGGAAGATGAAGATGATGATGAGGAGGATGAAGATGAGGAGCTGGAAGAGGAGGAGGAGGACGAAGACGATGAGGAGGACGACGTGGAGGAGGACATTGAGGAGGACGTCGAGGTTCCTGGCATCCTGTAGGCGGGGCAGTGCGTCTACGGTACACGTGCGGTACGTCCTTCCTCTTCTGCGCATCCAACACGACAAGCATATGGCTTGAAGCATTGTCAATGATCACGACTCTTTTCATTAGCATCTGACTGACTATTGCAAGGCCCATTGAAGTGAACAAAGCATGATGATTAGGCTGGCAATGCCCTCGTATTTTCTCATTTCCGCGATTTGAATCAATCCACCTTTTTGCCGCCTCCACCGCCTCCTCTCGCAGGCCCCTTTGGTGGTGGCCCGACCTTGATCGGCGAGCCGCCATGCGCGCCCATACCACCAGCGTGAGCGTACGTAGCATGCTGAGGCGCCGCTCCTGGGCTGGGACCTGCGCCGTTGAGCAGCACTGCACCAATCTGCACGTCAGGCGACTCGCTCCGCGCTTGCTGCGGCAAATGTACTTGCTGAGTTCGTCTCGCTGGTGTCGCAGCTGAAGACGAGGCGGCTCCCGTCTGTTGAGCGGCAGTAAAGGCTGCGTATGGCTGCTGAGCCTGCTGAGCCGCACCGTTGGGGCCCGCTCCCCACCTTGATGCTTGTTGCGCTTGGCCCTGCCCCTGCCACACACCACCTACGAATTGCGCGGCCGTTCTGCGACCGAGCGCTGGTCCTCCTGACGCCGCGCCTCCATTGCCCATCGTGCCAGCCGCTCCACCCGCCCAACCATTGATGGTCGAGGCGTCCTGCCCGTAGCCCATCCCATTCACAGAGCCCTGCCCGCCATAAGCTGGTCCTCCAGAATAGAAGCCCGCTGCTCCTCCAGTACCACCGCCATATGCCGCGACGCCTGGCGTCTTGCCCGCCATAGCAGCACCAAAGCTCTGATGCGGAGCCCCTCGACCGCCGTACCGTGAAGCGCTCTGCTCGAGGTAAGCCACGTCACTGCCAGCTGGAGGGGCGAAACGCATGGCGATCCTATAAAGTATCGCTGTGGGAAGGAAGAGGGGTATCCTTGCCGGCAGGAAGGCCGACTTGGGTGTTCCCGCTGCTGAGCCGCCCTTGCTTCCTTCTGAGGAGCGCGGCAGCGGATTTGCGAGGAGGGCGAGGACGGTACAGAAGGGGTAGATGGCCATGAAAAGGAATAGATTGACTAGCCCTGAGGGATGGAAGTAGGATACCGCGGTCGGCAGTAGGCCGAAGGTGGTCATGTATGCCCACCGGCTCTCTACGTATCGTAATCTGCGCTCGATCGGCCAACCCCTACTCGCCATCACTGGATCAAAGCAGTAGAAGGCATCTACCGCACTGATGAGCCCGAAGGCCAGCGCTGGCCCAACAAAGGGCACGTAGTTGCGTACGAGCAGAGCGAGGAGGGCGTAATTGATGAAGAGGAGCGGTTGATACGACTGGAGCAGGATGCGCCGTCTGAGGTTGGCGGAAGGCGCAAAAGATGAGGCGCTGAACGAGGTGGAAAAGGCGCGACGATGCGCTTGCAGCTGATAGGCCGTCTTTGCTACGTCGAGCGTCCAGGACGAGGCCATATAGTATGAGATGGCGATTACCGGGTAGAGCCAGAGGACGCTGCTTGTTTCGCTCCATGTCCCAGCTGCATCACGTTTGGTCGATGATGATGAAGGAGAGCTGCGTGGGTAGAGCTGCGCAGGGAAAAATGCGAGCTCAAAGAAGAAGATGATGAGAACGACTGCCGAAGAAAGGATGAGACCCTTGATCATGCTCAGCCGCACAGCCGAAGATTCGACGACCAGGTGCGCAACCTGTCGCCATCGTAGCGAATCTGTCCATCCCGCTCTTGCGTAGCCCAGATGCTGCCGCACGCTAGCACCTAGTGCTTGGAGGGACAATGTTGAAGCTGCAGATGCTGATGAAGAGGACGCATATGACGCTGGCCCAGCCGCAGTCCAGGGTAGATCGGCCTGGTGCGAAGAAGAGAGAAGCGGCAAGCCGACGAAATAATCATCGTCTAGTCGTGCTGCCCCTGGCCCGCCTTCGACATCTACTGACGTGAGGTCGAGGGAGGAGAGGCCGCGGAAGTGAGCCATCGCTGGCGAGTCGAGTGAAGCTGTATGCTATGAGCGGTAGTGAAGAGAAGAAAAGCGGAGCGAGGGCGAGAGAGAGCAACACAAGCACAAGACAGCAGCGCCGAGTTCAAATGCAAGGGCGGAGCGACGACAGACCATCGAGCCGCGCCCGGGCCACGGCAAAATTGAGCAGCCACTCTCCACGTCAACGTCCGATCTTCGCTCCCTCGCCGATGCAGCCAAGCAGACGACATTCGTGATGATCAGAAATTGAGAGAATCGAGGCAAAGAGGAGTCTTCTGCCTCGATGATGATGTATTTGTCTTCCCGCCAACGTCATTAATCTATCACTTCTCGCCCTTCGCTCTCTCGCCATCGTCATCCCGCGATGAGTTGCTCCCTTCACCTGACTCGCCCGACTCGCCGCCAAGCAGGTCAGCCTGCTTTTCCCTCTCCTCCTGCTGTTGTCGCCCCTCTGCCGTAACAGGCGTCTTCTCTGAGTCTCCAATAGTGAACCTCTGATCGCCATCCTCGTCATCATCCACATCGTCGTGATACGCTCCCGCGCCGCCCTTCTCCTTTGAACGCAGCAACGCCTCATCGTCGCCCGAATCGTCGTCCTCATCATCGCTGCCTGGACGGAAAGCGTCATAGATCTCTCTCGTCCTCCTTCCACTTGCACCATCGATGCCACGTCCACCAGGCCCTCTGGCCCCACCTAGGCGCGACATCTGCATCTCGTCCTCGTCCTCCGGCACAAACTCGTAGTCGCCCGCATTCGCCCTCCTCTTGCGGCTGCGACGTCGCAGCACAAAGAAGGCGACGGTGCTTCCCGCAAAGATGATGACGATACCTGCAGCAACAAAGAGCCAGGTCGAGTTCTTCTTGAGCCCAGTGAGATAGCCCGTGTCCCCCTCTGGCTTCGAGCCGGTCCAATCCTGGTGCGACTCTCCCGGCTGAGAGCCGTGGTCGGAAGGCAGATGGTCTGTTGGTTTGGGGCGTTGCGAGGTCGGGCCACTACCAGCCGCGCCGCCCGCAGGCGTCTGTGCTGCTCCTTCTCCTTGCACCAGCGTAGTGGAAGGCGCAGCGGCCAGCGTCTCGTGGAACTCGGCCGAGTCCTCGGGGAAGTTCCAGACCTTTGCCAGCTTAGCATCAATCGCCTGACCCCAAAGCGTCATACTCCACGCCCAGAAGTTGCCCGTCGTCTTCGGATTCGCGCGGTCGTACACCACCATTGTCCAATCGCCTACGGGTGACTCATCCCAGTGTTTGAGGGTCATGAAGCCCCAACCGGGGAAGCCGGTGGTCGCATCATCGAAGCGGCGTGGGCGGGCAAGGACGGACTTGGTTCCGTGAGGCGAGATGAGCTCAACTTCGACATCGCCGCGACGCTCGTGCGTAATCCAGACGCGGACAGTGACATGTTCGATGCTCTCGAGATTATCCCGCTTGAGCATCTCAGGCGTGACCTTGAAGACCGACTTGACGCCCTCTTTGCCGACCAGCGTGCTGTCCTTGGGGATGGTCAAATTGCCCGAGTTCGACCAGGCCTGCGGCTTGACGAGCTTGTGACGCTTGGTCTCCTCGATGAACTGCCAGGCATCGATGATCCCGTACCCATACTTATGATTGTAGTGACGACCAGCTTGGGTCTGCTGCCAGTCCTTGTCGTTTGGGTTGACCATTTGCGCGCTGTGCACTGCGATGTGCTGCATGTCTCGCCAGGTCAGTTCGGGCCTGATCTGCAGAGCAAGAGCAGCCACGCCTGCTACGAGGGGAGCTGCTGCGCTCGTTCCGCCGTGGTTCGAAGTGCAGCGATTGACCCCGTTCCACGCCACATCCGTCGTATGAATGTGGTCATTGGATCCCGAGCTCCACCCCGAGGCCAGGTTGGATGAGCACATCTCCGAGTAGTACGGGTGCAAGTTCTCGCGATCCACCGCAGCGATGGTCATAGTGTAGATGGAATTGGTGTAGCCATCGAAGTTGCACTGGTCGTCTGAAGCGCCACCATTCCCGCCGGCAAAGACGTAGATGCTTCCCTTGCCGTTGCGGCCGTTCTGCACGCCATTCAAGATGGCCTTGGCAATCAGACCCTTGGGCGCGTCCATGCTTCGTCCATCGTCTGGCGGACCCCACGAGCAGCTGTAGATGTGGTTGTCGTGGTAGGCGTAGTTGAGAGCAGCGGCTTCGTCAACGTCGGATATGGGCCCGGAGAGGATGCGCAGACCGGCGACGTGGGCATCGTAGGCTACCCCGACACCGCAGACGTCGTTCTTGATTGCCGCAATCTCGCCTGCGCAGCGCGTGCCGTGCTGGTCGTCTGCTTCGCGGGGCTCGGGCAGGGCGGTGTGAGCATTGAAGTCGTATGAGCCGCCGGCAAACTAGCGCGGGTGGGAAAAGGCAGGGGGGTCAGCTTCTCTGCATTTGCGTGTGATCTAGCAGCTACTCACGAAGTTCTCCTTGAGATCTGGCGAGTGCATGTCCACTCCGTCGTCGATAAGCGCGACAGTCACTCCCCTTCCCGTAATATTCTGCGCCCAGACCCCGGTCAAGTTGAGGTCATTTCCGATTCTCTTGTCGTTCACCAGATGCCACTGCGTAGGAAAAGTAGGATCGCGAATGCCAAACTGGTTGGCAACTTTGAAGATCTTGTCCGTAGTCAAAGCAGGCGGACGAGGTAGAGGGTCTGGGTAAGGCTGCGGCTCTGGACCAGGAATGGGATCCCTCTGCTCTGGGTAAAGGTGAGGCGTATCCCACGGTGAGTAGATGACATCGCGCTTGTGTCTTCGTCTGACTTCTTGGCGCTCCACGGCCTTGATGGAGAGGGCAGCGGCATGATGACGTTTGGCTAGGCCGTGGGAGTTGGTGTGGCGCGAGCGAAGCAGCTCAGTCCAGCGTCTGAGGACGGCGTCTGAGTGTGCAGTCTCGGCGTCTCTTGCTCTCAAGGGCTTTTCTGATCGTACCAGCCAGTGATGCTGCAGCTCGCCAACTCGCTCTACGAACTCTGCTCCCAGCAGCTCTGCAACCTCGCGTGGGTCGATGTCGGACGACGCGCGAGTCTCGACGGCGTAATAGTGATGTGTGTCGTATGATCTTCTGGCAGGTAGAGGCGTGCGACGGACACTTGTCTCGAGCAACTCAGCTTCGCCAGCATATACTGAGCTGAAGAGGGCAAGGGCGAGGACGACGAGGGACAAGAGTGCGGTCCGCCGCCTTGCTGCTGAGAGAGGGCGGGACATGGTAGGCGGCGATGGAGGTTGAAGAGAGGTCGATCGATACGCTAACTGGGTGACCACGCTAGCTGGTGACGAGATAAAGTATCGCTGTCGAGATGAGGTAGCGGATGTCCAGCGCTGCTAGCTGCGGTTGCTCTCACGGCAAGCGGTTGGACCCCGTACGGAGTGGCCTTGGAGCGGCAGTCGTGCCGGTTGCGATGCTGCTCTGGGACTCGATCGTCGAGCGCGGTGAATCTTGGAACCAAGGTAGCGCGAATTTGGTGAAAGATGGACGAGGCCTGCCTCTGATCAAGGACGGTAGTGAAGAGGAACGAAAGAGGCGCAGAGCTGGCCGGATGAAACGAAGTGCCTGTCTGCCTGCCCCGTACGCCCCGCCGCATCATCCCTTGCCGCTCGTCTCACTCTTGCCGCTCCGCTGCTTGCTCGCCTGTCGCTCGCTCGCGTGGTCGTGGATTCACGGTGGCCCGAGCGTCAATCTGCTCGCTCCCCTCGAGCAGCACGCTACTTGTGTCCGTTCCTCGCCTTGTCCTCACTCATGCGCCCTTGGAATGGCAGCTATGCTGTACGCCTCCCCAGTTCTCACGGACTTCGATTGAACCCCATGTTCTCAAGCTAGCGCGGAGCAACGAGCTCCCTCTCCACTAACGAGAAGCTGCCCGTCGAGGTCCTCGAGCAAATCTTCGCACACCTCAACGTCTCTGAGCTTTACCGCTGTCAAGTCGTCTGTCAAGGTGAGTGCAAAGTAAGTCGAGACACGATCAGGCCTTTCTGATCCTGGTCACCGCGTCTGCACGCTATAGTTTGGCGCAAGGCCGCCCGCAATGACTCTCTCTTGCGCCTCATTTGCTGGAAGGAGGGGTATCTGCCGTGGGGACAGCATCTCGACCAACTACTGGCGCCTCAACGCACGACGGGATGTAGCGATGGCAGCAAGTACTCTGCATATCGTCTCAGTGGTCGCGACGAGAAGCATGCTTCTACGCTCGAACATTTGCTCAAGACCAGTCATCTTCTACGCACCATCAAGTCGCCGCCTCCCCTCCAGAATCTCAACATCGGGCCTTCAAAGCCCAATCTGACAGGCGTAGTCAGGTGCTTCTTCTCGAGCTGGGACGAACAAAGGATCAGCAATATCGGACCCTTCCACGTTGAGTGAGCTCCGCAGTGAAGATGGGCCGGACTGTTGAACGAAGAAGCTTACGGTCCCTGACTGCATCGCAGCCCGGTCGACAATGTCATCATCGCAATCAACTCGTACGGAGAATTAGATGTGATTGATCAAGATAGCGGAGCCGTGCTCTGGAAGGATGCAGAAGCCAGAGCAAGCAGTCATCTGGATTTCAGCGAGGGCTGGGTAGTGCATGACAGCCGCGATGAAGACGGTGTCGGTGTCCACCTTCAGGTGAGTCGCATGATTGAGCACCGGCCGAAGAGCAAGCTGAGGCGATCATCTCTCTTTCCCTCCTTCTCTAGCTGAGGAAATTTGACAGGCTCGACCCGCAGCAAAGCCAGCCGCGCCGAGGCATCTTGTTACCAGCCGCCTCCATCCGCTGTCCCGACACTCCTTCTGCTGTCCGCCTCGTCTGGCCTCATCTGGTCTTCTTTGCGCATGCTAACATATTCATCTACGATGTCAGCACGCTGAAGCTAGTAGAGCTGATCCCTTTCAGCCCGCGTCGTCGGGACAACTGGCGCGTGCACTACATCAGCTTCGACGAGGACTTTGTCTTCCTTCTGGCCTTGCACACGGGCGTGCTCGACGATTCGGGTTTACACGTGCTTGATCGAAAGAACAAGGGAAAGAGCGTATATCGCCCTACCCGCTGCAGCTTGCGCTATGCTACGGGGTGGCAAGTGGATGGCCACGGGATGGGCGAGCTCTGTTTCGATGGGCGACCGATCAAGGACTGCCCCGTTAATGGCATCACGACGGAGCTGATACCCAGCAATGGGCATGGAGGGGACCGATACGTCAAGACAAATCGCTGCTGCGCCGTCCATCCGGACCCCAAAACGGGCAGTCTCTGTCTCAGTGGTGCTGGCGCACTCGTCGTCATCCCGGAGTACAAGGACGTCTTTCGAAGGCTACGCGGGCGAGATAAGATGGGAAATCCATTACGAGAGATTCAGGTCGTCGGTGTCGGGGAAGCCGCCAAAGCGGGCACAATGACCGATCTTGCCCTCGCTGACGGCGTGGCAGCTTTTGTTTCATCTGTGAGCAGCTCGTGGTCAGCAATCGTCGTCTAACAGAGCTGAGTATGTGACCTCGTCCTTCATCGCAGGCGCACTCTCTACCTGTTTGGATCGACCTCGCAGCACTTATCCGATGGCGCCCTATGACACCCAAGCCCCGTATCACCACCTTCTACCCTGGAGATCCAATCCTCTACGACGCCACTGGTCTCGCCTTTTACGGTGCGGGCGGCATCAGGCTTAATGCAGCGCAGCTCTACGTTGCCCTTCGGCTACTCAGGCCCCACGCGTCCGACGGTTGGTCCGACACTCCCTCATGCGGTGTCCTCAAGATCGACTTCGGGGCCATTGTTCAAGCTCAGCTTGCCTTCGCAGATCGCAGTTTCTATGACGAGCCACCGGGGACAACCATTCTTTTCCCAATGCCAACGACTGCACAGGGGCTAACTCGCGCACAGCAGCGCGAACCTGGTCTCTTGCAGCATTTAAGTCAGGGCTCCACCCGCGAGCTCGTCTTTCCAAATGGGACTCGTAGGACACGGAGCGAGTGGCTGCGCGAAAATTCGTCGCCTAGACTTGACGAAGAGAGACTCGGCGGTTGAGTGCTGTGAGGCCTGAAGGGCTGATGAAAGGAGCGGACGGCAGTAAGAGCTACTGTAGTTGACAAGGATGGGGTAAGGCGGAGCTCGTCGCGCCTGAGATGACCGCGACAGAATGCAGCAAGGCTGCGGGCTATGTCGATATGTCTTGTCTCAGCATTTAAGTAGTCACCAGTTTTTCTTACCTTTTAGCCCAAAATGCCGAAGCCTTGCACTTTGGACTGCATCCTGCGTTGCCACTCTCCTTCACGTTGGCTGCCCTTCCCACCCTCATAGAGCTTGCTCAGTCGCGCGACACTCGCGACACTCGCGTGGCTCTTTTCCCCGCTTCGAGTCCAAAATCCGCCTGGCTTGGGCGTGCATGGGCGCTAGCCTTCGTTGCCATCCCAGATTCCCCTCGACGCCTTGATGCGCGGTATTGCTTCCACATAAGACCGCACTATCCCACCATCGTCATCGGCCTTTGCTCTCGCACTCAGCCTTAGGCTACTCAAGCGCCCTCAGCGGGCTGTCTTCCGCTCGAAGCCCCCATCTGAGAAGCCAGAGTGCCCTCGACTACTTCCTCTCAATCAAACTCGTCAGACGCACTCTTCATCAGACTCGCCAGTCTCACGCTGGAGAGCGATGCTGGTCGATCAGCTCCCGGACGAGGTACTGTCCTTGATTCTCTCGAATCTCGAGCTTGCTACCTTGTACCGCTGCCATCTTGTTTGCAAGCGTGAGTATCGAGATTGCAATTGCGAAACCAGCATGCGGTTGACGTTTTCGACATCTTCCATCCTCGTACTTATTCGCAGACTGGCGCGAAGTGGGTCGCACGGATGCCCTACTACGAAGGGCCTGCGTAAATTTGGGCTTGCTCGAGGCTAACTCGTACTTAGGAGACCTTGCTACCACGTCGCGCCTGCCTCCTCCGACGGACGAAAGGCGGCTGGGCGATGGCCATCGACATTCTGCCTTCGAGCTGTCGGGTCGAGACGCGAGCGATGCTGCCTCCTACGAGCAGCTCCTAAAGAGTAGCCTGATACTCCGCAAGATCAAGTCACCTCCGGAGCTGACGTCTGTTGACCTCGAGCCTGCGCCGCCATGTCTTCAAGGCGTGGTCAAAGGCTATTCAAACCATGCAGACGAATCAGAGAGCGACATCTGGCGAATCAAGCTCGACCCAATCGACAACGTCTTGATCACGTCAGGCGCAAAGGGCGGCCTTACGGTACTGGACCTCGAGAGCGGCCAAGAGCTCTGGCGAGAGGCAGATGTGAAGCAGTATGCCCACGTGGAGTTCAGCGAGGGCTACGTGGTTCACGACCGAGACGGCCTTGATGAGCAAGGGCGAGAGACTCATTTTCAGGTGAGCGAAGCGGACGCAGCAGAGTCCATGACAGAGGCATGGGGAGCTCATTCACTTCACTGATCACATACAGGTCTGGAAACTCGAACGCCTGGTCAAGGACCCTGATGAAGCTCGCCGTGGGGTGCTCGTCCCGGCCGGGACCATCACTTCTCCTTTCTCACCACGAGCGTTTCGCCTCATCTGGCCTCACCTCGCAGTCGCAAGCGCAACAAGAGTCGCCGTTTTTGACGTCACGACGGGCGAGCTCGTCGAGCAATTCGAGATGTCTCAACCTACTCAGCCAGACTGGGGAGTCTTATACATCGAAATGGACGAGCAGCACATCTTTGTATTGCGCGCTACTGTCCGTGGCGGCCAGCGCGACGGTCTATACGTGTACGAGCGTATGAAGGGGGGGCGCGAGCTCTGGAGCCCACTGGCACCTCCGTTCCTGCGATCACAGATCATTTGGACCGCTGAGGGACGTCAAATGGACTTTCTGCGGTACGACGGCGAGCCGCTACAGTCCTGCTCGACGCTCGGCTTTGCGCAACAGCTCATGCCAGCAACTTGTGAAGATCAAGACCTCTACGAGCGCACAGATTGGTGTAATGCCGTACACGTCGATACGCGCACTGGAAGTTTATGTCTCGCCGGTGATCAAGGAGGCTTGATGGTCATTCCAGACTACAAGGAGGCTTTCAGGCGACCTTGCCCTGCCTCGAGCCCATCAGAAGAGGAGCCTCAGCCGGGCATCCCAACCATTGGCGTTGGAGCGGACATTAGCAGATCGATATACCCCTACCTGGCCGTCGCTGACGGCATAGCTGCATTCACTTGCGCTGCAGATAGTCTGCCTGTCTGGATCGACCTGGAAAAGTTGATTTGCTCAAGACACAACGAGGATATCGATTGCGAAGCAAGCGAGGTCATTTTGCCAACGTTGAGCACCTTCTATCCTGGTGATCCCCTACTGATGGACTGCTGCGGTTACGATTTCACCGGTGCACAATGCATGCAGATTGACGCCCGCCAACTTGTCATGACCTGCAGAACGATGACCGACGTCGAAACAGGCAGGTTTGGCGGCTTTAGATATCAATCACGCAGCATTGCCCTTCGGCTGGACCTGGGTGACATACTGAAGGCAAAGCTCGCTCAGCCGTCTCAACCATTTGAGAGACAGGCATACCAGACTCGCGTTCATTTCCCGAGGCGTACCGCTGCCCAAGAGGCAGAGAAGGCGAGCTGGCGCCGTCTTCAAGACCAAGACCCAGAGGTGAAGCTTCACTTGCCCTCCTCGGACTTTATCAGCCGAGCTGATTGGCTGGCCGGAAGAATGCCCATCGGCATGGAGGTTGAGAGGGAGGTGGAGGAGGAGGAGGAGGAGGAGGAGGATGAAGAGGGGGACGAAGAGGACGAAGGCGAGGCGGGAGAGTCGGGAGATTCGGAAGGAGATTCAGACGCAGGAAGAGATACGGACAGTCGCGAGGAAGAGTAACAGGGGAAGGGGACAGCTGCGAGCTTCGAGTCGTGGAAAGATAGCTGCTACCACTGCCACACTATCACAGTAGACGACGAGGTCAGAGCAAGCGGGCTCGGTCAGATCATACTCGACGAGTTCCTATCGTCCTCAGCAGCTCGGCCACCTGCAAGAGTCTCATGATGGTGGATGCCACGCTCCGGGGAGCTTCCCAACGTCCTACCAGGAGCACGTCTGACCTGTCGAGCGCGATCAACAGCGTATGTCTCGCGGGCGAAGGGTGGAGGACCGTAGTCCTCATGCACCTCATCCGTCTCCTCATGCCCGTCAATTGTATTCCGAAGAAGCGATGCAGTTGATCTCTACCATCATCAGGCTCATCATTGTCAATATATCGATACCTTCCTCATCGCTTTCGTCCTCCTACTAGCTCTCAACTCCTGCCCAATCGTCCGCGGATCCATCTTCGGCTTCACTTTTCGTCCAGCCCGTGGCACTGCTGTTGTCCTCTTGGTTCTCGAGCCCGTCAAAGCTATCCGAGTCATCCTCCCTTACCTATTCCATGTCGCCGGACCGCCAGCCGATGCCGACAGGAGGCTTAGGTCCAGCTTAGGTCCACCCCAATACATGGTACGCCCACCGAAGCGAGAAGTCGTTTACGAAAAGCGATTTGTCATCCAGTAGGATGGCGAGGGCCGAGGTCAGGTGGTGGTTTCAGCATCAAGCACGATTGACAAATAAGAGCGAATGCTCCAAGCGTTGAGCCTTCACGAGGCGGCAACGTGATCCATTCAATCTGCTGAAGCGCCATCTTTCTTCAGTCGTCATCAATGCACAGCCTTGCGGGTATCGTCGTCACAGTTGCTGTAAGCGTCATAAAGCTCATCTCTCCCTTCCCATCGACAAAACGCCCTGCCTTCCTGCTTCATTCATTCCCATCATCCCCCTCCGTGTCCCGCCCGTGTTCCCCGCTCCTCCATCCCCACGCATCGCGCCCTGCATCATACTTGCCTTCACGCTATCCGTAGCATAGTGCCTCGCCGAACAGCTCTGGCATCCGCAGATGTCTGAGTGACGCGGAGGGGCTGGCGAAGAAGCAGCCGCGTAGGCCCCGCGGTGCTGCTGATCGTAAGGTGAGACCGGCCTGCGGTCTTGATCGCGATCGCGATATTGTCCGAACTCTCCTGGTGACACTGAAGGGGCGACAGGCATGGTAGCGCGTCTGTTCTGTTGCTGTGGTCTCTTCAAGTGATCCCTGTCGTCATGCGCGTCCTGCCCAGCGCCTCTCCTGCCGAAACCACTCGAAGGAGCCGTAGAGGTTGTGGCAAATTTCTCGGCCTGGTAATGAGCCTTCATCCTCGCAACGAAGGAGCGCTCCGACTCTGTAGAAGATTGGCGACGACGCTGCGGCTGTTGCTGTAGAGGCGGACGTTCGAAGGCGGCAGAGTGGCGCGGATAGGGGCCGTCCACCGAGGAAGGAGCTTCTTGGCGGTACAGCTGAGAAGTGGGCCTTGACGGTGGTTGTAGCTGCTGGCGCGCAGCATCACGAGAACGATCGTCGTACCGATCAAACGTCCTCGGTGACCTCGGCGCCTGGCTGGACGACTCGTACGAAGATGGAGACATCCTCCCCTGATCCCTCGCTGACGGCGCGACCAGCGCGCCACCTCCACCTCTGCTACTCTCAGCCGGCGGTGGATTTGCCCTTTCCACAAAACGCAGCCTGTCCTCGGCCTGCTGCAGGCGACGCTCCAGCTCCGTCTCTCTCTGCCTTGCAAGGGCGCGCTCCCGCTCTTGTTCCCAGCGGTGCTTGACAGAGGGGGAAGGGCTGAGTGTTTCGCCCGGTTTCTTTGCGACTGGCTTGGTCGGTGTCACGGCGGGCGAGGGGCGCAGAGGCTTGGGTGAGGCCATACGAGGCATGCTTGGCGATGAGGTAGAGGTGGAAAGCGGCGCCTCGCTTTCTTCGGGAACGGCAGGTGGGACCTGCAAGCCGCCAAGGGCAGCTGTTGATGAAGGCAACGGATCGCCCTCGTCCGGTGTCCGCGGGTAGGGCGAGGCTGGCGCTGTCGAGGAGGAAGAAGACGAGATGGCAGATCCGGTGCCGCTTGGCCCGCTGCTGCTGCCATTCGCTGAGCCGCTCGTTTGCGATGAGTCGCGCTGCAGTGAGGAGGATAGAGGTGAGGACGAAGAGGACGAGACCGCTTCGGCTGGCGTGCTCTTTCTGGGGACGGGCTGGCCATCCCTGATTGCCGTCGAAGCTGGCCCGTGGTCAATCATTGTGGGCTCGGCGGCCTGTGAGTGCTGACTGTGCGCTGAGGCTTTACGCTGCACTCCCTGCCCGACATCTTTGATCACTCGGAGGCCGTTCTCAATCTCCCCCTCTGCCCCCTCCTCCTCTTTTTCCTCCACGATGACCCTTTCAGCCTGCTCGGACTGTTTCGGGGCTTCGTCGTTGTACGAAGCCCCGAGCCGAAAATCCCGCTTCTCTTTGGCCGCGTCCACCTCTTTTCCGCTCGAATCCAGTCGGGGTAAGGCAGCGGCCAACATCGTCTGCTGCTGCGGGTTTGGCTTATCGCTGAAGGCGAACGAAGGGTCCAGCCCTTGATGCCCGCCGACCTGCGGTGAGCCAAGCAGCGATTGAGCAGCCAAGGCAGCGTACTGCTGCTGTTGTTCCTGCTGCTGATGCTTCCACTCGCCCACGGCCTGGCTTCTCACTTGATGGAGTGCCGCCTCTTTGGCAAGACGTTGCGCCTCAGCAGCCTGCGCCTCAGCGACAGCAAAGTGCGCCGCCACGCCGACCTCTTCCTCACTGAGCTCTATCGGAGCATTAGAGGGCATGGCCTCGCTTGAGCAGAAGTTGACCCACTGAGCCAGTGGCCCGACGTTGGGGCCTGACCGGCGCACCGTCTCGCATTGAGCGCGGAACGAGGCTTCTGCTAGCCCGCCGACTGCAGAGGCGACGAGCAGCGCCGTGCTGTGTGACTTGACGCCGATGCTCGACGCGTGCGTGGTCTTGGCCTTGGCGATATCGTTTGTAAGAGAGGACATGGTGGCGATGTACCGGTCGTGAGCCTCGAGGGCGCGCGGGCCTGACTGCGCCTTCTTCCCATCGTAAGTCGACTGGACTTTGCGCACTTTGATCTCAAGGCCCTGTACCAAGTCCTCGTGCGTACGCTCCTCCTTGGCTACTTTCTTGAAGTACTTGGCACACGCCTCATTGAGTGCTTCGTACTCTTTCTGAACCATCTTGGCGTGCTTGCTCGTGACCTCGTGCTGCGCCTCAAAGATGGCAGCAGAATGCTGTAAAGCTGACGCCGGCGCAGCGGCGACGACAGCCTTGTTGTTCTTGGCCAGCTCAGCACATGACTTGAAGAGCTTCTTTTCGCATTTGGCGAGGGCGGCCTGAAGGTCGCGATATTCGTCGAGCTGGGCGAGGAGGGTCTCGAGTGATTTGAGAGATCTGTGGAGATCGGCACGGTCGACGGGATTGGGATCTGGAGAAGAAGAAGAGGACGCTGTGCGCTGACCCTGAGCTGCTTGTACAGGAGCCGCGAGGTACTGGACAGCGCCCATCTGCCCCACGGACTGCGGGCCAGCACTCTGGCTCATCGTTGTCTGGCCCGTAGGGTGGGGACTGAGGAAGGCCATTGGCGTTCGCGGTGCAGCCGAATACATGGGCAGTGTGCCACTGGTGGGAAGGTCGAAGTAGGCCTGCTGTCGTGATTCTGGGATTGTCGCCAAATTGCCAGCCGCGGCCGATCCAGGTGCGGGGGACGCGCCTCGCTGCACGCCAAAGCTCTGCTCGCTCGGGGATGAGGAGCCCGCGAGTTCCAGGCGTTGACCGTCGTCTGATTTGCGACCAGCTACGGCGGGCGTGACAGGCGTCGAAGCAGTGGCAGGTCTGCTCTTGTCCGAAGACAGGAAGTTGGTCATGCGCTTCATCGGAAGCGCGTCGTGAAGTCAAAGTCGTGGAAGTCCTTTAAACAGCTGTAGGGTATCACGAGTCGTAAGTCGTCAGGGGTCGTCGTCTGTTCACAGCCACCTCATGAGCTGGCAGAAGGCCGTATGGTCGTGCAATGAGGGTTGAATGTCAGGAAGGAAGCCGGTGCACGATCCTCTTGTTCCCCTTGGGCCCCCTGTACAAGTGGACGACAGGAATTAGTGCCAATTAGGGGCTCGGGGCAGCCGATCCCTTTCCGTCTCGGCGAGAGCCACGTGGCTTTGCGCTCCCAGCATCGGCGGACGTCGGCGGCCAGAGCCACGAGGGAGGAAGCGCTGCGTCGTCGTCGCTCGGTGCGAGGGCCATTGCAAATGCGCCTCGGCCTCATCCGTGTCCTTCTCCGTCCTCAGCAACACCATCCCCAGACCTTTCACCACCTCGTAGCATCAGCAGCAAGCAAAGATGGGCCTCTCCTCGACAATCTACCAGACCATCTTCAAGAGGAACTCCGTCTTGTGAGTGCGCGGCACACGATAAACAGCAGATCAGCAAACTGCTCGCCTTGGCAATTGTGAGAGATCGAAATGCTCACCGCCGCCATCATTCCCACCCTGCTCTTATGTTTCCAGCGTCGGATCCATCTTCTTCGGCGCCTTTGCTTTCGGCCTTGGCTTCGACACTGCCACCAACAAGCTCTGGGAGAACCACAACAAGGGGGTGAGTAGGCGCACGGTAGCTTTTGATGACCGGGCAGCTTGATTCAAGGATTGCAGCTGGTCGGGGATGGGCGACTGGCTGCAGATAGGCAGAAGGAAGGGAGGGCAGGTACACTCTCTGGGAGAGGTATCGTGCAATCTGGTCGCGCTGCTCGACCTTGATGTGGGCCAGAGTGAATGAGGATGGGGACAATACGACCCCCCTGAAGACTTGGAAGACCGGCCCTCCAGTGTCTGTTGCTTCAGTCAACCTTCCATCGAGAGACAGATCGTGTTCTCTCCAGCAAGGCGGGGTCAACGCTCCCTTTGCTCTGAATCCGCATCTCAGAAGAATTCAGCTCGACGATGGAGCTCAAGAGCGTACGACTGACCACCCGCATACATTCTGTCCCCCTCCTTGCGCTCAAACCCCTCGCAGAAGCTCTGGGCTGACATTCGTGACAAGGTCGGCGGCTCAGAGGAGGAGTAGAGAGCAAATGTCACAAGTTTTGGGCGTCTGAAGGAAGCATATCCGAGCTGCATGCAAGCGACGGAGAAGGGGGTGACGATGGTAGCGGCTGCGTAGGAATGAGCATCCCTTTTCGTAGTCGACCTTCCGGCTGATCGCCGACAAAGGAGTGGAAGACTGGAGCAGATTCAGAGCCAGCTGCCGCGCTCACATTGAGTCGTCAAGCGACAGAGCAGCAGGATGGCTGCCCCGTCGTGGTGGCTTCGCACTGCGAGCCACGTACTGATCAGGGTAGCAGCCAAAGAGAGAGTGCAGCGATGGCCAGGACGCAGATCAAAGACGACAATTGCCGCTGACAGAGAGTAATCAGCCATTCGGCCGCATCGCGAGGATGAGGCTGCCTTGTGTGAGAAGAAGAAGAGATCGGCATTGAAGCCAGCTATCATGAACAAAGGGCGACTCCTCAGCACAGCGGTCTCTCTATGGCCTCTGTCCTCCCTCAGGCCTCTCCCCCTTCGGGATACTCCAGTTGACGCTCAAGATCAAGTTGTCGTAGCCCTTGCCATCGACCCTCTGCCTGGCACGATCGGCATCTTCCCTACTCTCAAACGATACAAAGGCGAAGCCCTTGCACGCGCCCGTCTCTCTGTCCCTGCCCACGTAGACACGAATGACCCGCCCGAATCGCGAGAAGAGCATGCGCAGGTCCTCATCGTCCGCATCTTCGCTGAGGTTGGTGACACGAAGTGTGGGGAGATCGTCGCGGGAGAGACCGCCACCAGGGGGGCCGCCCATTCGCTCTCCTGTGCGGTTGGCTCCGGCACGCATTGAGGGTGGGACGTACTTGCCGCCTGCTCCACCTGCTCCTGCTCCACTTGATGGTCCAGCGAGGCCAGCAGCCGCGACTGCAGGGTTGGAAGGGTCCACTGCCGCAGCCGTAAGGTTCCCCTCCTCCGGTCCTCCCTCGGCACCAGGGATCGTCTCCAGCGTGTCCCTGTAGGGGCACTTGGAAGTGAAATGCCCGCCCTTGCACAAACGACAGCTGATAGCCTTGTTGGCCAGCTGCTGCCTCATGCTCTCCATTTCGTCCTTCTCCTCCTCCTTTGCCGCCCCGTCGCCGCGCGAAGCTTGGAGCTTGAGTTGCACATTCTCACCCACCGTGGTGGTGGAGGAATGAGGGCCAGCAGCACGGTTCTTCTCGGCGCCAAACTTGACCCACTTCTGCTTACGCTCCGCCTCGGCGGCGTTGACTGTCGTCTTGACGGTGGTGCGGCGCACACGGCGGGTGACCTTGACGCGCTTGCCTTCGGGATTCGTACGGTACTCGACTGTGACGCGAATCCCATTGGGCTCCTCACGCTCTTCGACCTTGGGGGCGTCACCGGCGACTGAAGGGCAGGGAGAGGGAGCAAGGAGGGAGTTGCGCTTCAGCGGCCACTCGTAGTTGCCACTTGGCTGCGCTCGTCCGACTCACCATCGTCGTCGATGTCGTCTGCCCAAGACATTTGGGCCTTAGCCTGTGCCGCTGACGGGGTGCTGACAGCGAGAAAGTGAGAGAAATGGTCAGTTGAGAGATCCACGTCATCTCTTGTCATCACTGCGACGCACGCTTCTTGAACGGATGGCGACATGATGATGGTTGAGATACCAAAGTGGTAGCAATGGGCGCTCAGCTGATGCCTTGTCCAAGTCTCGTCCGCGGGCTCAGCTGCAATTCGCTCCGTTCTCCTCGTCTTGTCTGACCTCCGCCGGCGCCTGCCTCTTCTCTCTCTCCCTCTCGCGGAGCCGCGCGCTGACTGAATCTCAGCTCAGGCGACCAATCCACAGACGAAAGCCTGTCCGGGCGGGCGGGGCTCGACGGACCACACGGCTCGCCTTCTTCTTTTCCCAGGCAAGTTACCAGGCTGATCATCACATCTCACTCATCTCCTTGCGTCACGATGGCAGCATTGCGTGGCTGCGTCGCCTCTTCGTCGAGGTCGGCCATCAGCACCTCGAACATGCTGCGCTCTGCCACCACTTCCTCAGCCCGAGCTACGACCTCTTCTTCTTCCTCCTCCGCAAAGCGGCTTGCCCGCTTCTCTACCTCTTCACCACCGAGGCAGGCAGCCGCTCAGGCGCAGCGTAGCTCCTCATCATCAGACGCTACGCCGTCATCCCCGTCAGATTCGTCAGCTGCACCTCCACTCTCATCTACTGGCTCTAACCCAGCTCTGAGCCCCTACGACACGACCGAAGAGATGCAACAATGGTACCGCCGACAATACCCCGCTTCTCTTGCACTCCCCGACGACGTCCTCCTTCAAACATTCACGCATGAGTCATACGACCAAGGCATGGGGAAGTCAGGCCATAATAGACGGCTGGCCTTCTTGGGACGAAGAGCAATGTATCTCTACCTTTCCCTTTTCCTGCACTCGCAGATGGCACAGGCTGCTGCGACATCCTCCTCCTCTTCAGCATCATCAGCATCGGCCGCGGCTTCCTCCTTCCTGTCCTCCACCGACCAACTTGAGAAACTTCTCCAGACCTCTCGCCTAGGTGACTCGGTGGGTCGCTCATTGAAGCTCGAGCAGGTAATGCGCTGGCGCCCAGCCGTCTCGGACGGTCAAGCAGGCCCCAAAGAGATCGGCCTCTTCAAGATCCGTGGGACGACCGTAGAGGCACTGATCGGCGCCATCTACCACCAGCATGGGGCTGCTGCCGCTCAAGCCTTCTTCGGCTCCAAAGTCTTGCCGGAGCTCGGGACCTGGGGGGAAAAGCATGGGTCATTGAGTGCAGCAATCGACCAAGAGGCGAGGAGAGGAGGGGAATTCCTCGAGGCAATGAGCGCACAAGGGGCTGGGGACGCTGTGCCGGAGAGCGAAGTGCAGGCGGCGGCTACGGCGGATGCGCAGGCCGCTGAGTCGCATGATGGTAGCAGGGCATTCGATGGTGCAGGAGCAGCCGCGGCGAGGGGCTTTTCGACTCGTAGTAGCAGCAGCAGCAACAGCGCCGCTGGTGCGATGAGGAGGACAGCGGGTGCGAAAGCAGGCAATGTAGTCTTTGAGGAGGGTTCGGGCGAGGCAGCTACATCGGCTCGAGCTGCAGAGGGCAGAGCATGAGCTTGAAGGAGGGTACGAAAGAACGATCAAGTCAGCGGTGCGCATCAATTCTCATTCGCATAGCATATACGTTCCTCTGCGTTGGATCGTGGTTGCCGTGAGAGGTCCATTTGCTTGCAAAGCCGCGTCTCGACAGGCGGACTGAGACGACATCGACGGACTGAGAGCACTTGAGCTCGCACTGTTCTTCTTGACTTTCTCCCAACACCTCGACCCCGCATCATGAGGCTCAAAGACTCATAGCATTGCTCCACACCCACTCGAAAGACTCTTTGACTGCAGGTTCGCCATGCCAGAGCAGATGCCCCAGCCACTGAGCTGGCGGCAAGTCCAATCTCAGGTGCGCAGCACCCAGCTGGCCGGGCCGCTCCCAAACGTTGAGTCCGTGCTGGACATCCTTCTCCCCACGTTGCACATTCTCGATCTTGTCCCCTCTACGGTACCTCCGCATATAGCTCACAAACATACTCCTCAACGCGTCTTCGGCCTTCTCATCAATGGTTATCCCTTCGAGGCCGATGCGGAACTGTGGAGTGAGGAGGAGGGGCAAGAGTGGCTCAGAGCGTTTCGCAGCCAAGCCTGGCTTGGGGATGTGCAGAGAGCGCTGCTCGTGGGCTCGATTGCAACGACGTGGGATCATGAGATGAGGCAAAGGGAAGGCGAGATGTGGGAGGCTCTGAAGAGGGCTTGGCTTATACCGGCAGAAGAAGAGGTCCACCCGCAGACATCTACTTCAGGAAGCAAGCTCATCATGATTCAGGATGAAGTCGAGACAGATTCTTCGGGCAAACGACAACGGCGCAAGCAGTCAGCAGCAGCCGTGACCCTCTCCGGTATTCAAGCCCTGAGCTCAGCCCTCTCAGCCGTCAGCTCCACCCGCAGCGAGCACGCCCATCAGCCTCACCCGCTCCTCACCTTCACCCTGCAGATAGCCGAATGGTATGCCTCCTTCCCTTCTCTCCTCTCTCGCCTCATAGAGGCCACCTGCATGGAGAACAACGCAGCGAAGCGTGCCCTTCTTTGGGGTGAGGTCGTCAAGATTTTGGCGAGTCTGCCAGACAGGGCGGCTAATGCTGAGGGTTCAGGCAAGGATGTCGGCCGCTTCGCAGGGCAATGGTGGATGGCGATGCAGAGGCAGATTGTTGAGCTGGTCTTCCCAGACAATGCGGATGGGGATGAAGTGGGGGTGAGACTTCTGGCCGAGCTTCTCTCCAAGCTGGTGAGGACACGGCCGGAGATGCTTGCTGATGCGGGTAGCGCCTCGAGCATGGATTGCCCTTGCTTCTGGGAGATTCTGCTCCGCCACCTATTCTCCCTCTCTTCCTTAAGCAAAGGGCTCTCAATTCCAGCCAGCCTTCGCAAGCGATGGCATTTGCTCCTTGCGCCTCTCGACACCCGAGACAGGCACAACGTGGACCTCTCCCTCGCCAACTTCTTCCATCGTCGCTTCTTACAAGTAGATGTGGTGGAGTCAAAGGAGCGCGGTAGGCCTGCTGCGGTAGGCAAGAGCTTCCTGGGCGATGAGACAGGGAGGACAGCTGAGCTGGTTGGCAGATTGTTGTACGGCCTTTGGACGCCGCCTGTGGGCGTATCTGAAAAAGAGGCGTCTGACTCAGACTCGGATGACGAGGAGGACGGACAGGCCGCAGCCGTCAGTAGGCTGCTGACGCAGATCGTGCTGCCAGCACAGCGCTCCTCCTCTGCTCTACTCTGGACAGCAGGAATGGCTCGCGCCTACGTCTGTTCCTTCGCCAGCCCGCACCTCCCCGCCACGACACAAGAGCAACAGCTCGCATCCTTACTCGAATGCTCGATCAACCTTTGGGGCAACTCAGAGCGCGTCAGACGGACAACTGCGCAAGAGGAGCAATACCTCGTCACCCTCATCCTGGGGAGCCTTGCGGAGCTCACCAGCCGTAGCGGGAGCTCAGCAGGCAGGACAACATCGCGGTCTGGTCCTTTCATCCAAGGTGTCTCTGCCCATCTTGACCACCCCGATCCAGACATTCGTCGTATGGGCATGCTCCTTGCCGAGCTTGTGAGCGAGGCGGCGCAGCGTGAGGTCAATGCCAAAACTGGTATGGAGACGGGAACCGAGGTCAAGAAACCCCTCGACTTTGGATCTAGCATGTGGGATGGAGTAGGAGAGGGAAAGGAGGAGGCGAGAGTGTTGAGGACGATGTGGTATTCGTGGGTCCGGATGCGCGACCAGGCGAGACAGGAGATTCAGGACAAAAGCGGAGAGGACATGCTTGAGATGCTTGGGTTCGCGAGGCAGGAGGAAAGGGCTGCAGTCGTCGCTCCTTCTCCGTCACGGAATGCTGCGAGGACGCCTCGTCGAGGAAACCCTAAGACTCGACAACTACCGCAGCGGACACCAGTGCAAGGCAAGAATGGCAAAAAGCAAGCAGCTCCTCGCTCTCTCATTGTGGACCTGGACGAGGGAGAAGAGGAGCTTGCAGACGATACACCTGCCAGGAAAGATCCGATCGAGTCGGACAACGAGTCCTCCTCCTCAGAGAGTGGCACCTCATCAGACGATGAAGCTGGCCCCTCTACCGGCCCGAATCTTGACCTTGACATCCACGGCTCAACTCAATCCGCCTCGAAGGGCAAGCCATCTGCTGCTGCAAACGACAACGACGAGCTGCTCGGTCTAGGAATCGACAAGAAGAAGCGTCGCGCCCCTCCTGTATACATCAGTGACCTGACTTCCCTGCTTCGCGACACAAAAGAGCGGGACTCGATTCGCTTAGCATTGAAACACGGTGAAACCCTCTTGCCGCGCAAGGGACAGCTGGCGGCTCACGCTTCATCGTCAATGTCGATGGCCGTTGGCTTCTCCACGCTCTCTTTGGCAGCAAAGGGGCAGTCTCGCGCTCCACGAGGGGAGATAGACGAGCACTGTGTCGACCTTCTGCTCCTTCTCTGCGCCTTGCAGAACAACTATCGCATCCGCAACTTCGAGGTTCGTAGAAGAGGAGCCCTACGCGCACTTGTGGTCTCTGCGCCTCGCATCGCCGTCCCCGCCCTCGTGGAGCAGGTGTTCACGCCCAACTACTCGATCGTCCAGCGGCTGGGTATGCTAGAGGCTTTAGGGAAAGGGGCGAGGGAGCTATGCTCGTGCGAGGAGATGGGCGTTGACGGGATGGAGGGATGGACAGAGGAAGCCATCAGGAGGGCAAGGAAAGAGGGAGAGGAACGCGTACCTGAGATCAAGAAGCAGAGAAACCTTGAAAGGTTGACGGACGTTGGAAGCAAGACGAGATTACTTCGCCCGCAGGGAGCGGCCGGCACTGGTCGAGGCATACAGGAGATTGGGCAAGGGTCTAGTGGTCAATCGATCACCCATCGCCAGCCATCCCGGTTCGACGCCGCCTCTACCAGCCAACAGGGTACTGCTGGCTCTCCACCCTTGGCTTCAAGTCTCTTCCTCTTCCCGCTGATCACTCGCCTACATTCCCACCTGAGCGACGCAGCCTCGCGTCTGTCAAGGGCGCGTTCCATCTCCTCCACCCTTACGAGCACATCGCTAGGTCTCACCACTCCGGACCTCTTCACTGCCTCGCCGCCCTTGCTTCTCCCGGCTATACTGGACACATTGTCCCTCCTGATCACGACGTACGTGAGAGAGCAACGACCTACACCCCTCGATGCGTACGGGGTTGTATTGCCGGAGATGCTCGACCTCGCCATGCACGTGGTGAGGGAGGGACTCCCCCTGCTCGCCTTTGCTGCGAGGGACGAAGTCGGACCTGGGAAGACCGATGCGTCGTCTGGCGAGAGTGGCAGCGGCAATGTCGTCACAGCCATTGCCTCCCTTCTCCTCACCACCCTCGACCTCGCCCTAGAGGCTCCTACAGGTGAAGCGTCCCGCCTGCTCGTGTCCACAGAGCGTGGAAGCGCCATATTGGAGGACGCGTTGCGCTTTGCTGCGGGGGTGTTTGAGACTGAGGATGGAAAGACCGCTGCTAACGGGTCAGGGGCAGGAGGGTCGGGGATCAGCAGAGTGGGAAGGATCTGCGCTGCGATTGTGGTGAGGATTGAGGAATTGAGAAGCAGGGAAAGGGAAAGGTGGCTGAGTGGGGTCAATGTGCGATGATAATGTAGCGGGCGCGATCAGGTCATTGGGACGCATTGGAATTATGTTATGAGTGACGAGAGAAAACAAGAGGCTGGGGCGCATGAAAGCCAAGTGAAAATAGATGATCTTCTCAAGAAGCAACGAGTCTGGAAGGAAGCGCACAGAGTCCCGCACTGGAATTGTCCTCCCACTTCTATGCTGCAGTGTGAGCATCACCCGCCATGTCATCACGAGGCGCTTCACCCTTAGCAGCATTGCTATGTTCTGCCTCTTTGACCGCAGATGTGTCCACAGCAGCGCTGCCGTCCGTCGGCTCTGCCATGTCCGCATCACCATCCTCTTTCGCCGGCTCAGAAATCTTTGTACCATCTTGACCATCAGCGTCGCTAGGTACGGGCAGCACTGCGACATCAGCTGGTGCGTGCGCCCCCGCTGCAGCCGCAGCCGCCACCTCGAGATCGTTCGTCGGCGCAGAGCTCTCAGCAGGAGCCGACAGAGCCTCATCGCTCGCGTCATGCTGCGCTGTCGCTATGTCTCCGCCTTCATTCTGCTTGAGATCTGGAACGCTCTTCTTCGAGGAGTCGGCCTCAACAGTCGCAGCACTGTCGCCCTGCTCTTTCGCCTCGTGACCACCGCTGCTGCTGTTGACTCTCTCGCCTGCGCCGTTGGACTTGCCTTGAAACTGCGACGACGACGACGCCTCCGTCCCTGCTTTGGCCTTCTTCGCAGACGATGGCGACGATGACGCCGCTGCACTCACGCTGCGACGCGGAGAAGGGGTCACCGCAGCCGCCGCCGCGCTCGCCTTGGCTCTTTGCGCAAGCAGTTGCGCTTGCTGCTTCTCCTTCTGCTGCTTCTCGAGGACCTCTTTGCACTGCGAGCGCGGAGGCGGATGGGGGTGTCTTGGTTAGCGGGAGAAGATCAGAACAAAAGCATGTGATGGAGCGCAGGACTTACCATGCCATCGAGCGCGCGACTGATAAGGTTCGGCGGCATGCTCATCAGGAGGCCATCGATGCGTTGCGAGAACTCGTCGCTCCCGCTACTGCTGGCGGCCTGGCTGGTGCTGCGAGCTTTGCCCTTTCCCTGCTTCTTGGACTGCGACTCGGACTCAATCATCTCCGGCTCTTCTTTCGCTGTCTCCCCGATCTTACCAGCGTACTCCTCCGCCAGCCCGAACAAGGCCAAGACAGCAAGAGAGAGATGCGTCTGATGACTAGAAAACTTTGACCTCTTTGCCGCCTTGGCCAGCTCCGACGTTCCACTCTCACCGGTTGCCAAACCCCAATTTGTGGCAGGAGCGCTCCTTTCTCCCCTCACCAGGCGACACAGAATCTCAATCTGACCTCGAGGAGTCTGAAGATACTCGCTGATGAACCTGCGGCGATCACGCCCTGTTCCGAGAACAGAGCGGGAAGACCAATCGGAAAAGACGTCCTGCATCGTCGGAGGCGGGTCCGGATCGAGAACGTACAGCTTGGAGGACCAGGCGTGCACTCCGTCAGCAGACGTCGACGAAGCAGCGGCCGGGGCGAAGCCAGCAATCGCGTACAACCACTCGTCGACGTCGCCCGTCTTGATCCATTTGGCCTCAGGTTGCGCGGAGAAGCGATCCAGGTGGATGATGAGGGTCGTCGTGCAAGTGATGAAATCAGCGTTGCCGCCATCGCCGCCACTATCCTTATTTGCGTCTTCTGCATTCGCCTCGCTCTTGATCTTCTCAGTCGCACCGTCGCGACGGTCGCCGCCATCACCGCTCGCCTCCATGCGGTGCAGCGGTGGTAGCGAACAGTACGACGCCGACGGGTCCGTCTCTGCTTGCCCTTCGCTCTGCATCACAGCATCTTGATCTCCGTCATCAAGAGTCTTCGAGGCAGCTTCGGAGTCATTGGCCCAAGCAAGCTCAAGATCGGATCGACTCTGCACCGCAAAGTTATCCGTCGTGTTCTCCCTTGCCTCAACCTGTACGTGCGCATGGAGGAAAGGCTCAATCAGTAGACGCTCATGTAGCTCTTCTTCTGCGCCTCGGTCAAACTCACCAACACTCCCTTCCAAGTCTGCCACTCCTTCACCTCTCTTTCCTTGGCATCCGAGACCTTCTTTCTCGCCCCGTCACTGGGCCTCGTCACCGTCACATCCACTTCCACCCTGCCTCGCGCACGATCGATCCGCACCTGCTCGACGACGGATACATCTATGCCCAGCCGCCTAACACTGCCAGCGCGAGAGCTGTAAGTGATCGTGAGTCGGTTTGCGGAGGACTGCGGGATAGCGGAGCTGAAAGGATTCCAGCCTTCCGAGTCTACGAGAGCGATTGACGACGGACCAGACTTCTGGCTGGGCTGTGCGCCCTCTATCGCGTCTTCTGCGACATTCTCCAAATCTGCCTCTGCTTTGACTGCCTTGGTCTGCGAATCTTCTGGAGCCGCCGAGTCTTTGGAAGCATGTGCCTGATTTTCGCCCTCCTTCTGTTGCGTAGCGCTGACCTCGCCCTCGACTGCTCCTTGCGAAGCGTCAGGATTAGCAGGCTGCGCTTTCGCCGCATCGCTAGCTCCTTCGCCCTCTTCTTCTTTGATACGAGTCATGTTCACGGACGCAGTGTCTTTCTCTGGAACGTCTGGAGCAGATGCAGGCTCACCGCTCGTGTCTTTGTTCGCCTCCGCTGTCTCATCCTCGGGGCCTTGCTCCGCTGCCGGCTGCTGCTGTGGTTGCTGCTGTTGCTTATTGCCCTTCCCTTTCTTCTTCTTTGGCTTGCGCTCCGCACTGGGACCAGTGGGGGCTCCAGCGGGAGGCTTGATGGCCGGAGAAGCAAAGCAGATGCGCAGCTTGCAGTTGGCGTCTTGCTGCTGACTGTTGTTGCCATTCTGCCGTCCTCGCTGCTGTTGTTTGTTGCGTTGAAATGCTGGCGCCCTTGGTGTGCGAGCGCGAGGCTCGTTGTTGGCGGTTGTGGTGGTTCCAGCCTCAGAAGCTGCTTCTGTTGCTGCATCGTCGTCGTCCTCGCCTTTCTCAGCTGCGTCATCGTCGTCCTCTTCATCGTTTGACTCATCATCGCTGCCTTCAGCAGCAGCAGCAGCAGCGGCGGCAGCAGCCGCCGCCTCCGCAGCGGCACGCTCCTCCTCTTCTGCCTGTGCCTCGGCCTCCTCTCTCGCAGCATTTGCAGCCCGCGCCTCGGCCAGATCCCATCTCCACTGAATGTCTGGAATCTCGATTCTTGTGATACGAAAGTCAGTAGATGTCTTCTTCGCCGGTGCGATCACGGGCGAATCAGATGCGGTGCTGCCTGCGCGGACAGTCTGGGCGGCCGGAAGCTTGTTGCGGGAGGACGAAGCCGGTGCAGAGGGGAGTGTCGGCGTGCCATGTCTACTGGAAGGGGCAGAGCTTCCGCTGGGACCAGAGGGAGCTTTGATTCCGCCACTGCCGGGGATGACGCTCTGTTGGGGGAGGTTGAAGCGATTCTTGTTGCCTGTAGGGATCGAGTTCTGCGAGCTGAAACCGCCTCGACTGGAGCTGGACGAGCGTGAGGCGTTGCCGCCACCACGACTGGGTCCGCTTGGGGCAGACATCATTGCGCCTCCTCGACCTGATCCGGGCATATGCGCGCCGCCGCGCCCTCGCCCAGTTGGGCCGGCTTGCTGGTGGCCCATCTGCTGCTGTTGCTGGGGACCTTGCATGTGCTGAGGGGGGCGAGCAGCCGCAAAACCGCCCATTGGTCCTCCTCTTCCGGGACCTCCAGTCGCCCCTCCTCGCGGCGGGCCAGTCATGGGTCGAGGGGGTAGGCCTGCGGGCGCTGCGCCCTGTGCGCCTGGCCAGCCAAAAGATGATGAGGGAGAGTTGTTGATGTTGAATTGATTGGGGTCAACTTGTTGCTGCTGCTGCTGCATCTGCATAGACTGAGCAGGGTAGGTCTGCGGTCCAGCGAAGGGCGCGGGGGCAGCATCGAAGCGTTGACGCTTGGCTGGAGGTGGGGTGGGGCCAGGCTGACCGCCAGGGTAGAAGCCTTGCTGAGGGGGCTGTTGCTGATGTTGTGGTGCATAATGAGGATTGATGTGTGGTCTAGGTGCGGGAGGTGCAGGCGCTGCATTGTATGGAGCTGGTTGTTGAGGATATCCTGCATATGGCTGGCCGTACTGGACCTGAGTCTGCTGATTGTATGCAGGCGGTCTTGCCTGGCCAGGCTGAGGATACTGCGGCCCCGCTTGCTGCTGATAAGGCTGCTGAGGATACTGCTGCTGCGGTTGAGGCTGCTGTTGAGGGTATTGAGGTCCGGCAAATTGCTGTTGAGGCTGCTGCTGCTGCTGCTGCTGCTGCTGTTGAGCAAGTTGAGGAGCAGTTTGTCCTGCTCCCCCTGCGGCTGCCGCTGCTGCCTGCTGGGCATAATATTGCTGCCATTGCTGATGCCACTGAGCTTGCTGCTCTTCGTTGGTCATAGGCTTGGCCGGCTGCTGCTGCTGCTGTTGTTGTTGTTGCTGAGCAGCTGTCCCGCCATAGCCGTAGTTAGAATAGTCGATTGGGCCAGCGATAGCAGGAGTCGCTTGGCCTGGCTGAGGAGTGGCCGGCGTGGCAGAGGACCCCGGCCCTGTGTAAGGGTAAGGTCTGCATTGGCGAAGACGGAAGACGGATGTCAGCTATGCGCAGAGCACGTTGCCTTGATTGCGCTCACCTCTTCATGATACCACGGTCGGGAAGATGTATGTGGATGTAGGATAAGAAGGCCATCGATCCGCATCTTGCGCGTCGAGCGGACGAGGTCGAAAACGCTGTGGTCTACTCTAGTTCCGCCCGTTGACCCAGAGTCACGCCGACGAAAGGGAAAGTCGGCTACGGCCACTCAGCTCCACTCTTCCTTCCTCACCCTCACGTTCTCTTCCAGCCGGCTAGCATGTATAACGGCATTGGCCTCGCCACGCCGAGAGGCTCGTGAGTAGCAGCAGTCAATGATTCATCCGCATCCTCGTCCATCCACTAACCTACCCCGTTCCTCCACCCAGCGGCACCTCCGGCTACATCACAAAGAATGTCTCGCACTATCGCCCGCGCGAAGACTACCGCAATGTCCAGGAGAAACCCACCCTCAACCGCCAGCCAGATGCAGGCATTCTCGAGCATGATCGCAAGAGGCGCGTAGAGGTGAAATGCATGGAGCTGCGCGACCAGCTCGAGGATCGCGGCCTGCCCGACGCAGAGATCGAGCAACAAGTTGGGGAGCTGAGGAAGAGCTTGCTTGCTGCTTCGCAAGGACCGGGGCCAGCGAGGGGTGGGCCGAGTCATCAAGAGATCAAGAATCTCCGCCCTTCAGACGTACACGCCCGCGGTGTAGCTAAGCAGAGGGAAGTCGAGTCCTTTGGCCGGGCGTTGCGCATCGATCCCGAATATCAGGAGGGTCAAGCTTGGGACAAGGAGCTACAGGAGCGGCGCAAGCAGGAGAGATTTGAGGCAAAGAGACGCAAGCTGGAAGAAGAGGAGGAGCGAAAGCGCGAGTGGGCAGAGAAGCGTGAGAGATTGGCGAGGGAGAGGGATGAGTTTGAGAGGGAGATGAGGAGAAATCGCGAAGAGAGGGGCAGGAGAGGATACGAGAATGAGGAGCGCAGAGACGCCAGAGATGGACCGCCGGGCAAGAGGCCACGCCGCTCTCCTTCGCCTGCACCGAGAAGCGGACGGCGCTACGACAGCGCCTCTCGTTCGCCTTCCCCACCTCCACGACGCCGCCGATCAGACGACGAGGACGACCGAGACTACCGTCGTCGCTCCCTTTCTCCACCGCCTCGTCGACGACAGCCCAGCTTCACTCCCTCCGACGATAGTCGCGGTCGCGGCCCGGGTCGTGGACGCAGAGACAGCTACTCGAGCCGAGGACGCAGCTACAGCTACAGTCGCAGTCGCAGCCGGAGCTATAGCCGATCACCAAGCCGCAGTCGCAGCCCTCCACCAGACGGTCGCCGTCGTCGCACTCCACTCAGCGAGGCCAGTCGCTCGCCCTCGCCTCCTTCCGGACGTCGTGAAGCACCGCCGCCGCGAAGACAGCGCAGGGACTCTCGTGATGCAAGCCTTAGCGAGAGTAGGAGCTCCTCGTTGCCCCCTTCTCCTCGCCGTCGTGCTGCGGAAGAGGATGCGAGGAGGAGTGGTCGTGGCGCGAGACGAGATGATAGCAGGGGAAGGAGCAGAAGCCGGAGCAGGAGCGTCGATAGTAGTAGTAGCTACTCTGGTAGCAGTCGCTCGAGTAGGAGCCCTTCGCCTCGACGTTGAAGAAGCTCAAGAGCAGGACGAAGCTTGTTTCCGACTATCAATGATCATCATATCCAATCGCAGAAGCTTCAGGTAGACCAGACTGCAACTCATCTCTCTCACTCTTCTTGGCCTGTTCCTTCGCACCTGGTTCTCGAGGAAAAGACTTGGCATTGACGTTTTCATGTTACGCACAGACTTGTTGATAGATTATCGAGACACAAAAAGAGAGCGGAAGGTAAAAGGAGCGAGGAGCAACATTTGGGCGTGAACGAAGGACGTTCGGTAGTCGAGCCTGCTCGACTGAATTTGAAGACCAAGGGGGGGGGGGGGGGGGGGGGGGGGTTGGTGCTGAGGAGGGGTAGTCTAGGTGAGGGAGTGTTGCTGAGCTGATGCTGAGTCTTGTTCATTAGGGAAGGTAGTACCCCAGTGCTTGATGCCAATCGTGCTGGCCTAGGGGAGCTCAGGCGGGCGATTGAAGATAGAATCGGCTCCAGTGTAGAGGAGGAGGTCTACCAGCCCTGCACCGACGAGGCCGCCAAGAATATTGGCTGCCCAGATGCCGTGGAGCCTGTCGCGGCACGCGAGAGAGCAAGAGAGGTTAGCTTGGCAATCGTGAGCGGTGGTGCTGAGTCGCGGTGATCGAGCTCACCAGTAGCCCGAGTTATGCCCAAATAGGTCCTTGATTGGGTAGCCCAGAGTAGCGAGCGCTAGCCTAGGTCCAAAGTCCCTAGCCGGATTGATGGCCGCGCCAGTCTGAGCACCGACACCGTTGGCGATGGCGAGGAGCAAGAAGAAGATGGCAAAGGCCAGTGCGTGGCCAGGCAGAGCTGGGTTGGTAAAGGCAAAGATACCGCCTACGAGGAGAGCCGTGCCGAGGAACTCGTCGTGGAAGGCTGACCAGAGAGAGATGCCCGGAGCGGGGATGCTGATGAAATTGCCTGCTGTGGCGTTGGTGCCGAAGACTGCGCGGCCACCGTTGGGCTCGAAGTGGTCGATGGCCTCGCTGTAGTTGGTGTAGATGATCCAAGCGGCGATGAAGCATCCGAGAGTCTGAGCGAGGAGGTAGCCGGGCACCTAGGTGGGCGAGCAAGAGGGAAGGATCAGGGTGAGTGTGAGTGTGAGTGGCGAGGCACAAGTGGCAAGGTGACGCCAGCGGCGATGAGTAGGGCTCACCTTCCTCAGAGGGAAGCGACGGAAGACGGCTTGAGCGATGGTGACTGCCGGGTTGATGTGGCCGCCACTGATGGGTCCGGCTACGTAGGCACCGAGGCCGACACCGATGGCCCACCCTGGCGTGCAAGGAGGGGTAGAACAGGGATGAAATGGATCAGTGGGTGAACATTCGGTCATGACGCTCGTCCCATCTCGTGCCCACCAAGGTGAGCGGTCAGCACATCGCCGGCGCCGTAAAGCTGAAGCTGAAGGCTTGCACCCGACCCAAAGAGAACGATTGTACCGGCTCCAATAGCCTCGGCTACGTAGTCACCCCAGTTGGCCTTGAAGCGCTGGAAGACGGTAGGAGGAGACGAAGGGGGAGCAGAGTCGGCACCGGTTTCGGGGTCCATGTTGACGACTACGGTGGTGGTGGTGATTGTGGTGTTGGTTGTGACAAGGTCGGCGGGAGAAGGTGGGCGACTCGAGGTGAGAGAGACCAGGAGAACGACGCTTGTGTTGTCGTGATTGGGGCTAGAGAGAGAGGTTGAGGAAGACGTCGTGGTGGTAAGGAAGGGAGAGGGCAGTAGAGGTTGGTCAGGAGGGAAGGGAGGCAAGGATGCAACGAGGGCGAGCGCGGCCTTTTGGTTTGCTCTGTTGCTCTTTTGCTCTTTTGCTCTTTTGCTCTGGCTCTCCTTGCCTGTCATCGCGTCGCTTCATTCGAAGGCTGGTGGGTCAGATCGAGTCGAGGGCCAGGGCTACGCCGTCAGCGGCAAGACAGGCTCGCTTGACGTGGCGCGAGTGAAGAGCGAGGGCGGCGTAGGATTGCCCTCAAGGCGGAGGCAAGCAACGAAGCCGACTTGTTCATTGCGCTCAACGCCGCTGGTTCTGTTCATGACCTTGGCGCTCAGGCGCGGTTGGGACTGCTAGAGGATCGCTGCTCGTCCTGCTCATGACTATGTTCGTCAGTACCGGAGGTGATGTAGGGCAACCTCACTTCACTGACAGCTTCCTTTGCCGCACGGTGAGGCGTATGGCTTGATTTGGCGCCAAACCCCCTCCTCCTGTTGGCAACTTGAGCGTGCGCGATTCCCGCTTGCGTGGGCCGGCCAATGTCACCGATATTGAAGTCTGTCTTTTGAGGTCGAGGGCGTGCAGCGCGCGAGCGAGCTTCCACAACCTGCTTCTTCTAGAGGACGCCTACTTCCAGCCCGGAAAAATGGATCCGGATTCGTGACATCCGTCAGGATCATCGCCATCGCCGTCGATGTGCGGTGAGCTTACCGTCCAATTTCAATGGAAACAGAAGCGCAGTCTGTTACTGAGCAACGCAGGCAACCAACGGCGCTCAAGTTCGGGGCAGCCGATTCGGCACGCGGCCTCCGGCGTGCGAGGGAGATTTCACCGCTCAGCGAAACGAGGCGACGACGAAAGTGTCAGACAGGAGCGGTCAAGCGGCACTCCTGCAGCACCCAGCACCTCCACGCACGCTGCCTGGATGCACGGACGCAACCTCAGCCTGCCCGGCCTTTGAGATTTGCCTACATTAACCCAAGAATTCGCAACGGTCATTCTGGTCTAGCCCTCCTCTTTCATCTCTTGTCCCCACACCATATCTCAGACTATACGCCTTCAACATGCCGCAGACGCTCTCTGCAATGTACGCCGAGCTCTTCCCGGGCAAGAAGTCCGGATGGAACCCTTCGGACATGCCCCCTCTCACAGGCAAGGTCGCTGTAGTCACGGGAGGATACACTGGCATCGGCCTTGAAACAGTGCACGCCCTGCTGCAACATGATGCTGCCAAGGTCATCGTCGCGGGGCGCAGCCAAACGAAATACGATGAGGCAGTCAAGAAGTTGGAGGCCAGGGGAGACGTCAGCGGGACGTTGAACAGAATGGAGTTCCTTGAGCTTGACTTGGCTAGCTTGAAGGGCATTCAGAAGGCAGGCAAGGAGCTCCATGGGAAGACTGATAAGTTGCACATGCTCTTTGCTAGCGCTGGAGTCATGGTCCCTCCCGTGAGTAGGCGCGCGAGCTCGAGATGCTGCAGGCTTGCAACTCCTCGCTCACTCATCCACCCATCACAATGTCTTCCCACTCTCTCAGCTCGGCTCCCGCTCGGCAGACGACATTGAGCTCCAATTGGCCACCAACACGCTCGGACACCACTACCTCATCCAGCTCTCCCTACCTCTTCTTCTCGCCGCCCGCTCCAAGGACTTCTCACCTCGAGTCTGTCTCACCTCCTCTTCAGGTCACAACGCCATCATGGGTCCCCCTGCCTTCAGCAAGGCCGATCCCGAGATCAAAAATCGCGGCAAGGCGTGGTATCTGCCCTCCGACACGCGTCGTCAACTCCTGTACGGCAACTCCAAGATGGGCAACATCCTCACTGCAAACAAGTTCCACCGCCTCTATGCTTCACAGGGCCTCGTCTTTGCGTCGTGCAACCCGGGAAACCTCAAGACGGAGCTAGCCAGACACGTCCCCTCGCTGACCAAGAGGATGATCCAGTTCCTTCTCTTTCCCCCCGAGTACGGAGCGCTCAATCAGCTGTACATCTGCACGAGTCAGGATGGGGAGAAGTTGGGCGGACAATACGTTGCGCCGTGGACTAGAGTGGTCAGTCCCTCCCACGAGGCGAAGGACCAGAAGAGCGAGGATGAGTTGTACGAGTGGTGCGAGGAGACGATTAAGAGGGTGGTCGGATAGAGGGGGGCGTGGCGGGCCTTCAGTCGCGGCTTCGCGGCGAATTTTCTTTGTTCCTTTCGATACTACTGCAGTCTTTTCGATACCAATCGTGAGCTAATTATGCGTGATGAGAAGGCAAAAGGCCATCCGTCTTCGTAGCCGGGGTTAGCAACATCGCTGTGCTTGAATGGAGGGAGGTCACACGAGCTGTCACTCCTGCAGCTAGGCGTTTAGGGCCATCTCCTCCCTTTCGCTGTGGGACCAACGCTGCAACTGTCGACAGCATCTGGTGAGAAGCAGAGGATACGTTGCCGTCGTAGTGATCACGTTATCACTGCCCTTGTCGATGGTATCGCCTCCACTGCCCCGCAGTCAATCGGCGAATTCCGTACCTGAGCGTGGGGTCGGAGTAGCCGGTTGGATTGAACTAACTTGTCTTGGGCTGCTGGGCGCGGACGCGGATCTCACGCCGAGCCAAATTCTCTCGTGCGCCGTGCGGACAAGTCAGGCTCGGCGTTAGCTCCGCGAAGTCCAGAACAGGAAGAAAATAGTCTTCACGACTAGCCATCACTTGCTGCAAGGCCAAGAAGGAGTGAGCCATCGTCGCAGCGCTGCAGAGACTCGAAGAGGACGTGGACGTGGACGTGGACTCATCACCCTCGTATCTCCTTCCTTCCCCGCATTTCCCCTTCATCGACTCGCATCACGTCGCGTGACTTCTCCTCTGCCTTCATCGACGTTTCTCCCACTTCTTGATTCTCTTCTTCTCTTCCCTCCTTCAACCTCTCCCTCGGCGTCCGCAGCGCCAGCTCATCATGGTCGCCTCCTCTCACCCGTCGACGCCCCAGGAGCGCCCCATCGATGATGAAGCTCCTCATCACACCCACTCTGTCGACTCCCATCGCCCACATGATGTCTTCGCCCCCGCCGAGGGGGGCATCAACTTCCGCACCCTCACCTGGCCTCATGCAAGCGTAATCGTTGCCAAGCTGCAAATCGGTATCGGTATTCTGGGCATTCCAGGGACGTTCGATACGCTAGGCTTTGCGCCCGGCCTTATCTCGCTCCTCATCATCTGCATGATCACAACGTACTGCGGTCTGCTGGCTGGTCGGATTAGGTTGATCCACCCTGAGCTGCACAGCGCTCAAGACCTTGGATCCCTTTTCTTTGGCGGCTCGCGCATCGGCATGGCTCTATTCGGATTCTTCTACTGGGTGCTTCTCGTCATGATCGCCGGCTCAGGTATCCTCTCCACCACCATCGCCTTGAACGCCATTTCCTCCCACGCTCTCTGCACCATGGCTTTCGCCGGGATCGTAGTGGCCGCCTGCCTCCTCATCGGTGGAGGATGCCGTCAGCTGATGAAGGTTGCCTGGCTAGGCTGGGCAGGCATCATCTGCGTCATGATCTCCATCTGGACCTTGACCATCGCCATGCTCACCAAGGACTACCCCATGGCCAGCCTTGGCCAGACGGGACGCGTGCAGGTCAAAGCGGGAAACAGTAGCTCGACGTTTGCAGAAGCCATGTCTGCCGTTACGACCCAGCTGTTTGCTATTCTGGGGAATGTGGCCTTCTATTCCATCTCAGCAGAGATGAAGCGACCGAGAGAATTCGAAAAGGCGGTCTACGTCGGACAGCTCTTCGTAATCGCAAACTACATCATCGTGGGATGCATCGTCTACGGCAAGGCGGGGCAGTTCCTCACCTCTCCTGCCCTCGGGTCGGCAGGACCGCTCATCAAGAAGATCTGCTACGGTTTCTCGCTCCCCGCAGTACTGATTACGGCGATTATGTACTCTCACTTGGCCACCAAGCAGGTCTTTGTGACTGCCTTGCGCTCCTCTCGCCACTTGACCACGCCCACTGTTATCCACTGGGGAGTGTGGATTGGCTCGACGATTCTGGCCGTTGCCATCGGCTTCGTTCTTGCGGCATCCATCCCGGTGTTCGACGATCTGCTCAGCCTTATCGGCGCCACTGTGGGGTGCTTCTTCTCGATCGTCGTCGGAGGCATGACGCTGCTCTACATGGTCAGCCACGAGGACACGCAAGGCAGCGTTGCAGGAGACGACAGCAGCAGCAGCAGCGGTGAGGGTGCAGAGGCGGAAAAAGCTGTTGTTGATAGTCAGGCGCAACAGGGCAAGGCAGGCCAGACAGCAGCGAGGGTAACGTCACGAGCGCATGTAGCGCCGAGCTTGGGAGCAGACCGAGCCTGGCTCGTACGAGCCTACCTGGTCGCCTTCAAGTCGCACACCACGACGAGAAGCCGCAAGGTGCGTTTCGGCCTCGGTGTACTGCTGCTGATGATCGGCGGCTTCATCATTGTCGGTGGAACGTACGGCGCTGCCGTGTCCATCTCGAACGCGTACAGCTCAGGAGCCGTCCAGCAAGCCTTCAGCTGTGCGGACAATTCGGTCTGATGGCGGGCGCTCTCTTCTCTGTTTCAATGTATTCGTAGTCAGCATAGCATCGTAGAATGTATGGAAAGGACTGTGATCATCATCCGCGCGAGCAGACTGTGTGGCGGTAACACATTCTCGCCGCTTTGTCAAGGTGTACAAAGCAAATTGATGATCGTAGATGAAGATGACAAGCTGCGTGGCTACGAATTTGCGTGGCGGCGTACAATGCTGGTCGAAAGCTGCGGAGATGGAGAGTCATCACCATGACCGCCTCTGGATCGTCGGTATCCCAGTTCGGATTACCCAGTGGTGCTGCGAGAACCTGCTCGCCTTCCCTCTTTCCCTCGCCTGTCCGCTCACAAGATCAAGCACTTCCTGTCCTTCCCACTACCCCCGCCGGCGCCTCCTCCGCCTCTTCTCCTGCTCCATCTCTTCTTGGTTGCCTCCCGCAACGCTGCATCAAATACCTCCTGCACTCCCTGCTTAGTCCTCGCGCTACATTCGACGTATCTGGCCGCTCCAATCTCCTTTGCCACTGCTGCTCCTTGCTCTGGTGAGACTGGGCGCAAACCTTGTGCTGACAGCATCGAGTTGGAGTGCGGGTCATTGCGCAAGTCTGTCTTGAGGCCGACTAGGAGGATTGGAACTGGTGGTGCGAGCAGACGAGCGGAGAGGGCCGGTCAGTGCGGCCGAGCAGGGGTGGATCGTCTCGCCGCTCGCAGACTCACCTCCTTCGCAGAAGTGATTGATCTCCGGGTACCACTGCAGGGATGAGATAGCATCTAGTCAGCCTCTGCGCCCTCGCCAGCATTATCGCGCCTCTCAAAGCTCTTCCCTCCTGCGCCTCACCTTATCCTGCACATTCGCCAGACTAGTCGGGAAGTCCACTGCAAAGCAAATGAGGATGATATCGCTTTCCGGATAGCTCAATGGTCGCAGCCTATCGTACTCTTCCTGTCCTGCTGTGTCCCATAGCGCGAGCTCGATCGTCTTGCCCTCGAAGCGTACGATGGGTACATAGTTCTCAAAGACGGTCGGAATGTACGTCTCTGGGAAGCGATTCTCCGAGTAGACGATCTGCGAAGGCGAGGCAAGGGGAAAAGCAGGTCAGCGATGCATGCTCCTGGCGCCATGCTGAGATCACCCGGTTGCCATGTACCCACCAAGAGGCAGGTCTTGCCGCATCCACCATCTCCCACAACTACCAGCTTCTTCTTTGCATCGATGTGCGGTCTGCCAGGCTGCGTGGGCAACCCGGACGAGGGTCCCTGGCCGGGGGGCGCCGAGTTGAGACTGCTCTGTGTGTTGAAGGAGCTCTGCATGTGCGCAGACGGGTGGGCGGATGTGTCGTAGGATGAATGGAGGAAGAATGAGGCAAGTCAAGGCAAGGCAACGGAATGAGGGATTGGATGGACTGGTGGAGGTGATGGTCGTCGTGGTAGAGAAGTGAGGTGCCCCTCGCTCCCCGCCGCCTGCCGCTCGGACATCGAGAAGTCAAGCGAGCGGGCGATGGCTGGTCGAGGCAAAGCAACACCAAGCTCGAGCCAAACGCGTGCATTCGTCGCGTGGCGTCGGCCTGAGGCGCGGGAGGCGGACAGAGGTGCAGAGGGCGGAAGTAGCACGAGGTAAGCCACGCTACGACGGATGGTCCACTCTTTCATTCAGTACTACCGCAAGCATTTCGACGACGACGACGACGATGGAGGGTCGGGGTAACGAGTCTCGAGGAAGGTAAGTCAGGTATTCAGCAGCTGCCATCTCTTACCGCTTCAGCTGACTTCCGATCCATTCGAAACCTCAGCTCCTCGCGGCTCACCCTCGACGACCTCGAGCGCATAGAGGCAGCACAGCAGCAGCGGAGCAACGAAGCCTTCGACGACTACAGGCGGCTAGCATCCGGGCTCAGGGAGGCAGCAAAAGAGAAAGAAGAGCTTTACAGCAAGGTCGTCAGCTCATCGAAAAGAGCAGAGCAGGCTACCGCTCAAGAAGCCATAGCCACCACCAAGCTCAGCAACGCCCAGCAGTCTCTTTCCTCCGTTCGCGCAGAAGTTGAAGCGCTTCGAGCGCGCAACAAAGAGCTAGAAGCGCACCTCTGCAGCGTCAAGGCCGAGCACGAGAAGGAGCGTGAGACATGGAAGCGCTTCAGGGAGTGGTGGAACGGTACACTGGCCGCCAATGAGGCAAAGGCATCGTCCTCGGGCAAGAAACCGCGAATCGACGATCGAGGCAAAGCCCTGTTGCACGAGGTGGGCCTGGCTACACCTCGGCAGCGAGCAGACCAGGACGACGGCAGCAGTAGCGACGCATCGCATAGAGAGGCACCAGCGTCGAGATTGAGCAGCGGGCCAAGCGCCGCCGCTCCTACGACCAAGACTAGAGAAGCTGCCAGCGGTCGTACTTCTGCGTCCGCGATGGCAACTCCGAGAACACCGCAGAGACACGGGATCAGGGAGTCGACAAATGCGCAGCGAGGCTCAGCGCTGAATCCGAATGCTCGCGCGACCGCATCCACCACAAGGCAAAGGCCACTGGAGGCAGCTGCAGGTGTTCAATCTACCTCCATCCGTCCTCAGCAGGGCACCACTAAAGATGGTCAAGCAGGTCAGGCAAGAGCCCTTCATAAGGAACCAACTCACGGTCTTCAGCCACCTGCTGAATCATCAAATGATAAGGCTGCTTCAGCTCATGGCTCAGCAGAATCACCACCCGCCCTTCCGACTCGCGATTCCTCAGCAGGGCAAGCGAAGAAAGTCCGTGCTCCTGCTCACATCGAGAATTCGGACACGCGAGTACGCGATTGGCTCAGCAGCTCGCGAGAAACGCCTATCTCAGCCGTTGCCGCTGAAGAGATTGCCGTTGCTCGTGCCGCTATTGCATCCCCGAAGGTCGGCCCTTCAACTTCTAGTCGAACTCTCGCCGACAAAGTCAGCTCACCGCTGCAGCCCCCTCAGTCTCAAGCCCACGCTCCACGAAAACATTCAGAGTCGACGAGCAAAGCTGCCTTGCAGCGCCGCTCTCACTCGCCGCAGCTGCAGGGATCCATTCTCCCGCCTCGTCAAGTCCTTAATCCCATCTCTGCTCCTAACTCGCAAGAAGAGCCCGCTCCTCCTCTGGCCGGCGCAAGGGAAAAGGTCATGTCGCCCCCTTCGGCTCCTCTCCGTCGCTCGAGCAAGACGCCACAACCGCGACCCAGCCAGCGTCCTTCTGGTCCCGCGCAAGGCTGCGCGTCTTCGAGCCAAGAAGTTCTGTGGAGCGATCCGCCCGCCACAAGCCGCAGCCAGCTCCCCATCGTCAAGGCCGAGAGCGACGACGAGGCCGAAAGAGAGGTGGCACTCACGCGCGTGCCGACGAGGCGCCGATCGATGGAAGATGAGGGTGACAAGGACGCGGCTAGTAGCGAGGAGCAGCAGGACATGCGTGCAGGTCGTTCGAGGGAGGAAGATGCAAGCGCAGAGAAGCTCCTCCGCGAGCGCCGTCGCGCTGAACTCGCTGAGCTCGCCCGCGACCCTACTACATATCGACTGCACAGACGTCAGGCGCTAGGGCGATACGCCTCAGAATGGTCACCTCGCCATCTTCCCTCTGCCGTGTCCACCGCGACGACTCCAGCGCGCGGCAACATCTCCTCCGTCTATCAGCTCGTTCCCGAGCTCAACGGCGGGCTAGATCACGAGCACGTCTCCGTCGCGCGTGATAAGGAGACGAGGAGCAGGATGCACGCGTACGATTGTCCGTGCTGTAAGGGTTATTGGGATATCACGCTGAGGCAGGAGGAAGAGAGAGCGGATGCTACGGCAGCTGGCGAGGGTGAGGCGGAGGCAAATAAGGCGAAAAAGAGACCAAGACATTCCGAGCCGTCACGCAAGACGGGCGCCGACGTGTTTGAGGAGATGAGAGCTCTCGGTCGCGCAGAAGCAGCAGGGATCGCCTCGACTACCCGCCGCACCACAGGTGACCCCTACGAAGAGAATCTAGAGCAAACTCGACTAGCGCAGGAGCGTCGCAAGGCCCTGCAGAAAGCCGGCCGCCATCGTGCGTGGGGTGGTCCTCCTGCTACGCCCGAGGGCTACTGGGAGATTGGTTTCCCTAGCACGCCGCGGCAGGAGCAGATCAACGAGGCTGCTGAGAGGGAGAGGGAGAGAAGGTGGAGGGAGGTGGAGGGTGATCCTAGGTACAGGAAGAGAAGGAGGGCTTGAGTGGGCGGGTCAGCAGAGGTCAGGAGCCTAGCATAGGCGATAATACCATTGTCTTAAGCGTCAGAGATCAAGCTGCGATTAATCCATGTCAGTTAATCAGAAGATCCTCGCGCTGCCGCCGCTCCTCATGGTCTCTACTTGTGATGAATTGGATATGAATGTACAGATGAAAAGACCAGGCGGTCTCGTCGCGGTCATGCTTCTTTGTTTGTCACCGTCATCCCGTCTCTTTCTCCGACGAAGAGGCTGGTCTTTCTCATCGCCTGGCTGACGTGCTACTGCTTCCTGCAGCAGTGTCGCCCTGTCCGCTGCTCCCTGACCCCCCTCCACTCGTCTCGAATCCCCTCTCCCTCAACACCTCATCTCTTCTCCTCCTCTCTATCTCCAGCACATCAGCATCCACGTCAGCGCGTGAAGCCTCCAATCGCGCATGCTCAGGTCGTACACGAGACTCGAGGAGGAGCTGCTTACGGCTGAGCTCTGCTTCGATTCGAGCGCGCATCCGATAGAGGGAGGCGCGCAGAGGTGCGGTGTATGACGTGGGAGCAGTGGACGAAGAGGATGAGGGGGTGGCAGCATTCGTGGTGCTGCTCTTCGGCTTGCGACCCCTCTTCTTTCCAGAATAGGCGGAGCCGCTTGCTGCCGGAGGAGCGCCACGGCCGCGAGGAGGGCGACGGCCATCGTCTGGATCTTCGTCGCCGTTGCCTGATCCACCGCCGGGGCCTGAAGGGACGGCGCTGCCGTTGCCGCTGCTACTGCCTGCATTGATGGGTGCAGAAGCAGCTTGGCTGCCTGACGGCGCTTCATTGCCGCCGTTGGAGCCGCTCGAGCCAGAGGGGCCCGGCTGCTGAGTCGAGGGATCGGCATCTCGTTGCTCTTGCTGAGCTGCGTGCTGCGGCTGAAGCTGCCCGTCCGGCATGGAGACCCAGAGCTGGCGCGGCTTCCATTGCGTGGGCAAAGGCTTAGTGGCGGGTGCAGACGGCGATGACACCGACGCCATGGCGGCAGCAGAAGGGCCTGACTGCTTTTGCTTTCTTCGCCGCGCTGCAAACCGACTTCGAGAAGGCTTCCTTGCATCCTTCCTGACATCTGACTTGCGTAGACGGTGTGTGACGAGGGATGGCAGGGGAACAATGCGTCGTCCTACACTTGGTTTGCGGAGCCTTGCCAGGTCTCGCCCTGCGCGTCGGTACAGGACATAGGCTTCTGGAACAAGCAAGACTCGAAGGGCCTCTGCTTGACTTCGTGTCCTGACAGCATTTGGTAGGGTCAGCGGTGCGAGACGGTCATGCAGCGGCTCGGGTCGGCAGACTTTGACGAGTGAGCGGCCAGCGGTTTGGTAGATGGCGAGCGCCTGAGGAACTGGTCCGATGGGCCTGGAAGTCAGGCCGGGGCACGTGGGCTCGGGCTGAGGCAGTGTAGGCTGACCATGGCTCTGTTGTCCCTCTGCTTCGGCTGGCTGCGGTGGTGGCAGGCCTGGCGAGACCGCCTTCAAGTCGGATGGGGTACGATGCGAACAGGGGTCGAAGCAAGGCGAAAGCAGTGCCGACCCGTGGGGAGGCAGCTGGTCTTCAGGTATTGGCGGCGAGGGTGAGGAGCCCTGGATAGCGGATGACGAGATGGATGCTGACATTTCCGGTAAGACCAGTGAATCCGAGGTCTTCATCGGCGCCTCATGGGAGGTTGCGGCTCCAGTCGACTTCTTTGCTAGGCTGCGTCCCCGAACCAGCCCTCTCCCCGCAGCTTGCGCCGACACGAGGTCCTCCCTAGTAGGCACGACCAGGTAGTCCAAGTGACCGAAGCGAACGATACGCTCGACGATGGCGCGCGGGGCATTGGCTAGCGTCAACTGTCCCGGGACCAGTCGATGGCCCTTTCCAGGTCCCCCATTGGCGAGCCTTTTGGTAGCAGACTTGACCGCTTGCTTCTTCTTTCCCTGCGGAGCATTCTCATTGCCCGCCTTGACTCGCGTCCTGCCCTTCTCTTCTCCGGCTTGGCTGCCCCTGTCAGTGACAGGACGTCGGATTATGCTCTTGACGGCTGAAGTCTCCTGCGTGGCCTCCGAGGGTGAAAAGTCGGTGACAGCTGATATTTGTGGCCGAGCGTCCAAGGCATCGTCGGGGAGGAGAGGCAAATCATCGTTGACGAGCAAAGGAGGTGGGGCAGCTTCGAAAGGTACAGCAAGCGACACGGCATCGTCCCCGTTTAATTGCGTGGGCGTCACAGCTCTGCAAGGTGTTGATCCACATCGTGGCGTTGTTGCAGGGGTTTGCGCAGGCGACAGCCAGTTAGAAAGTAGGTTCTCGTGTGGTACTAGTTCTGACGCGTTCTCTTGGTGGACGGGGCTGATCTGTTGCATCGCGTCAGAGCTGGGAGAAGGGGCTGCTTCGAGCGCAGGAGTGCTCGACTGCGCCCTGCTCGGTGACCTTCCGGCGCAGCCTATGCTCTCGTCTTGATCAGGCGTTCTCCGCATCGGCATTGACTGCACGGCATCCGTCTCACTTTCCTCGCTGCCCCTGCTGCCCCTGTCAGCAAGCCAAGGCACCAGGGCTCCCGACGCTGCAGCAGCAGCTGCTGCTGCCTCTTCTTCTGAGGAGTCGATCGTCACGTCCGGAAGTCTCTTGCAGTTCGTCGAGGCGGTGATAAGAGGTCGTATAGGAGAGGCTGACGCCACTCTTCGTGAATCTCCGCCTTCCTCCGGCTCGGATTCCGAAGATGACGTGTACACAATGGTGCGGCGAGGGGCGCGTACACGAGCCGTAATGGCAGAATCCGAGGCTCTGCGTGGAGGAGCACGAGGACGAGGGGGGCTGTCTTTGGATGCGAGGAGGGTTGGCGCCGCTCTCAAGGGCATACTGAATCCATCCTCATCTGAGCTGACCCGATCCACGTAGACGGCCGAAACCGATGCTCGACGACGCTCTCTACCTGTAGGAGATCTCTGCAAAACGACGACTTCTCCCTGCAACTCCGATGACTCTGGGATTGCTGGGTCAGGCTGCGCCTTGCGCGGACGTCCGGTTCTTCGCTGAGGAATGGCTGATGCCCGTGCCGCTGCTTGCTCTGCGGGTGAGCGATTCTTGGAACCAAGCGGACGAGCGCGCTTTCGCTTCGGCGGCGCTACGTCTGGACCAGCAGTCTCGCTGGTCGTGTCGACCGGTGTGGAAGAGAAGGGAGCGGTCGGGACAGCCGATGCCGATGCCACGGTGTCCTCGAGAGGCTGGCCAGGCGCTGGAATAGATGCGTCTTGTCGCTGCTGCTTCGTCGCAAGTACTTTGACAGCTGCTGCGCCTTTGCCTGGGCCTCGGTACTCGCCTGCAGGCTGTGACGATGATGCTGCGATAGCGTCGCGTAGAGACATTTGGCTGCTGCTTTGCTCCTTGCGAGGTCGCCCTGGCTTACGCTTGGGTGTAGCCGGGTCCGGTGCTGCGCGTGTGCGAGGGCGGCCAGGCTTGCCCTTGCCCTTGGCGTCTCCTAGGTTGGGCTGAGATGCAGAGACCTGCAGTCGGCCGGCCGTCCTTGACTGTCCATGGTCGTGTGATGTAGCCGGCTGTGAAGCGTAGACTCCGACACCGGCCAGGCTTCGTGACGCCACCGTTGTCTCATCGCCTTGACTGTCTAACGACCACTCATCCAATGAATGGCCAGTGAGGCCAGGCAAAGTCTTACCGCGACGTAGTGCAGGCGCCGAGGAGGCAGTAGTAGGTCGCGGCGATTCTATGCTTCGCTCGCCCTCTTTCTCTGAGAACGCGGCGGTTGCTGCCCTCAAGGTCTCCACTTCAGCGCCGCTACTATTGTGATGCTCGCCGTCGCTGGAGGGCTGCAATCCGATGTCGAAGAGATTGTTGATCTCAACCTCGCGCTCGTCTTCTCCATTCTTGTCTGGGGCCATGTTGGTTGATGACTGGGCATTGTTGCGATCACGGGACTGCTTTTGAGCTGCCCGAGGATTTGCTCCGGCACGAAATATCCTTTCGTCCTCGTCATCCTCGCTGCTTGAGGTGGTGTTGTCGGTCTCGTTGCGCAGGCTCGACGTGGCAGCCGTTGTTGGTGGCTGAGCTGGCGTCGACTCGATAGCGGCAGATGACGATGCTGTAGCTGCGCATCGTGATGTTGCAGATGGCCGCGAGGGAACAGGGGGCGCGAATTGCTGCAATGACTCCTTCTGCTGCGTCGGCGGATCAGCCGGTCGTAGGCACTCCGAGGCAGCTCCGCCACCTGTGAGGATAGGAACGAGCGGCTGCTGCGAGGTACTAGCATTATCCTCGGCTTGGAGAAATCTCGCTGCACTCAAAGTCGACTCGTCATCCTCGGTAAGGTCGATTGCTGACTGTGACGCTCGAGAGGTGCTAGCCCCCGATGTGGCGCTTGCCCCTCTATCTCTGCTGCGGCTACCTCCCGAAGCTCGACTTGTACGGCGCCCGCGATCTTGACCCTGGCTTCGAGCTCGAATAGGCGTTGCTGGTGCGCTGGGATCTGTCGTTGCGCTACCACGGCTGCTTGTCGGCTGCGATTCCTGCGATTGTGCTCGCGAGGGGCCCGGAGACAGCCACGAGAAGGTAGCCAGCGTATTCTTCGAGGCCACTTCCGCGACGACTGCTGCATCGACGTTCCATCGGGGCTTGGCGGCGGCGGCTGCAGCTGCCTCAGCTGCCTCACGCTGTAGCTTGTCCTTCTCCCTTTGCTCCCTCTTTTCCGCTCTCTTCGCCCTTGCCCAAGCAGCTTGCCTCTCCTTCCTCACGCGCTTGGCCTCGTCCTCGATCTCCTCCTCCGTCTGAGCCAATTGACCCGATGCTGCATTACTTTGGGAGCTGGCAACCTTTCTCTTACGCTTTTTTCGCCCGGTGCTGTCTTCCTTCGGGGTGGTCGCGGTTGCTGTGGCTGCGTTGCTGTCGCCCGAGTTGCCGCTTACCTCTTTGGCATTGCTTGAGGAGTCACTAGTATATCGTGCTCTTACCTCATTCGCATTTGCGGATGCGTCGCTGGGGCGATAGGGAGCATAGAATGAATGATGATGAAACTGACTGGCAAGTTCAGGGTCGCTCACGGCCTGCTGTTCCGCCGTTGGAGGCGTCGTACTTGCGCCAGTGGAAGCAGGTCCACGTCCTACCGGGAGGATGAGGCCTGAACTCGAAGATATTGAAGCGCGTGGTGGGATGGAGAGCAACGGCGAATGGAATGAGGACGAGGCGGATTGCGGTGAGAATGCATCCATGGGCGAGGTACGGCGGCTGTTGGTGTTGGTGGATGTCGTCTCCTCAAACGTGCCCTCGTCGTCGAAGAGATTATCTCCGAAAAGGTCATCCGCGACGTCATACTCATGACTTCTTCTTCCTGGCCAGTCCAAACCGCTGCTGCTATGCGACAGAATGTGCTCGAGGCTGTTACCTTCAGCCTCGAATCCGGGAGTAAAGATGTCGACTAGGCCGCTACTGCTCTTGCCCTGCGGCTGTTGATCTCGCGATGGGGCTGCCACCCCTGGCTGAATGAGCGACGCCCCTTCCATGATCGGATATGCGCTCGAATGACTTCGTCGTCAGCTCAGCGTGGCATGACAAATGGCTTGAATGGAGTGATGAGAAGGACCTGTTGCTCAGCGCGAGCTCAGCCGTCGACCAACTCGAACGACAATTGAGCTCAGGCCAAAAAGGGCGGACTGGAACACGTGGTTGGCAGTGGCAGGGCGAGGCGCGTCATTTCAACTGGCTTTCCGTCGAAGCCAACACTTTAGTCGTCAACTCATCAATCATCCTTGCTGAGCAGCATCATCACCATCTGCGCCAACACTCGTTCTCAGCAGAGCTGCCTCGACATCATGGTCGTATAAGAGCTCAACTGCCAGCATCGCACCTCACGACGAGATGGCCTCGAAGTCTAGCTCGCCCACTCCACCTTCCTCGTCCAAATCTCGACGCGACTCGACGCGACCCGTCATGACAGGTGATGATGGCCGCGACGACGACGGCAGCGTCCGCAATGCCCAAGAAGAAGATAGCTTCGAGGGAAGCGCTACAGCTCAAGGTAGTAACAAGGAGAATGACGCGAGTCAGGTCAAGAGCATTGCCTCGAGTGGCACTCGCAGAATCGTCAAGCCAGATCCAGACGATGACGACGACGACATAGTGTTCCGTGAGTCGAGAGCGAATCAGCAATAGCATATATCCATGCTCATCCCCACGCATACCTTACAGAAGTGATCGCTACGCCCCCTGCTCGCCCTGAGACGTCACGCGCCAGCGAGAATCAGCCTCCTTCTGCCGTCAACGCTGCTAGCTCCAGCAGAGTCGTCGTGGGAAGACTCAATGGCAATGGTCCATCGTCTTCTTCATCTGACTCGCGCTCCTCTAATCCTCCTTCCAGTGGTATGATGCCACCAGCGAGCGTCACGTCGTCCGGCGATTTTCTCGAGGACAAATCGACCGATGACCTCAACGCCATGCTCATGGCCAACCTTCAGCGCAAGGACAAGGTCAACGAGCAGCTCATAGAGCTCATGGAGGGCAATGCTCCGCCTGGTACAGATCCAGAGTGGCTCAAGTCTTCGAGACAATTTCTCACTGCTCGCATCGAGCATATAAAGAAGATTCTCGCTGAGCGCGGGTCGGCCAGCTTTCCAGGATCATCTCAGCCGCCTCAGCCCGCACAGCCTCCTCGCGAGCTCTCCCCGCCACAAATCTCGGCGGCAGCTCCCATCCATCGCAGCCAGCAGCAACGCAGCACATCGTCGATGAATCGCCATCATACCTTCGACCGACCGACGGAGCAACGGCCTTCGCCTTCTCCTCCCACACCGCCACCACCTGCATCTGCTCGTCGTACAGGCTCTTCAGCAAAGCGCTTCGTTCCTAGCCTGCCGAGTGCGGGACCTGTTCGCAGCCCGCAGCCTCGTGCGCCTGTCGAGCGAATCAGAGCTGCAGACTATTCCCACCACGAGAAGGGATTGGGGCCCGACGAACAGGGTGACGATGCAGACTTTACCAATCTCGACTCTGCCTTCTTCGACGATGATGAGGAAGCACTCATGGCGGAAATACAAGGAGAAGAGGAAGCCTTGAATCGAGCCTCGACGTCTCGCGTCCAATTCGACTCTAGACGGCCACAGCCTGGCAGCTCTGGCTCCGGAGCAGGACCGGCAGCAGCGGCCGGGGCGGCGAGGAGTCCAGTCAGCCACCGTACCACACTGAAGCGCCATCACGAGGGCAACGCTGAGGTGGCAAAGAAGCGCGTGAGCATGCGCGAGCAGATGAACTACGTCTGGTCACGCGATGTCGCCAAAGCGCTGCGTCGCACCTTCAAGCTGCATGAATTCCGCAACAACCAGCTCGAAGCAATCAATGCTACTCTCAACGGTGAAGACGTATTCTGCCTCATGCCCACGGGCGGGGGCAAGTCACTCTGCTACCAGCTACCCGCACTCATCGACTCTGGTCGCACACAAGGAGTCACCATCGTTATATCCCCACTCCTCTCCCTCATCCACGACCAAGTCCGGCACCTTCTCGACAAGACGATTCCCGCCCTCATGCTTACGGGGGACATGGCCGTCTCAAAGCGCGAGTTCGCGTTGCAGGAGCTCTTCTCGAAGCAGGTGACCACACGTCTCCTCTACCTCACGCCCGAGTTCGTGGGTAGATCAAGACAAGCAACGGACATCTTCACTAGTCTCCACCGCAAGAAGCTCCTGGCTCGCTTCGTCATCGATGAGGCGCACTGTGTCTCTCAGTGGGGCCATGACTTTCGCCCAGATTACCAGACGTTGGGCAAGCTTAGGCAGGACTACCCAGGGATCCCCGTGATGGCTATGACAGCAACAGCGAATGATCGCGTCAAGACAGACGTCGTGTCTAGTCTGGGGATCAAGGGCTGTAGGGTGCTCGAGCAATCCTTCAATCGTGCAAATTTGCGGTACGAGGTGCGCGACAAGAATGCCAAGTGAGTGCGCACTGAGTCGCCGTGAGACGATGTGCACGTACTGACGACTATGTCTGACCCTCTCTCTCTCTCTCGCCTTCCAGGACGGTCATTGCCGACATAGCCAAGTTCATCCAAACTTCTCATCGCAACCAATGCGGCATCGTGTACTGCCTTTCTCGCCGTGCTTGCGAGGAAGTAGCAGAGCGGCTCAAGCGTGACCACAATCTGCAAGCGCAGCACTACCACGCCGCCTTGAGCAAGCAGGATCGCCTCGCCATCCAGGAGTCGTGGCAGGCAGGGGAATTCCGCATCATCGTCGCCACCATCGCGTTCGGCATGGGCATCGACAAGGGAGACGTGCGCTTCGTTGTTCACCATACCCTACCGCAGTCCCTCGAGGGATACTATCAGGAGACGGGAAGAGCAGGAAGAGACGGGAAGAGCTCGACATGTGTTCTCTTCTTCAATCATCGGGATACGAACTCGATCAAGCAGATGATTGACAAGGATGAGAAGACGAAGGAGCAGAAGGTGCGTACGCGCGCGATGGTACAGGGGCTGTCGATTCTGCATCGAGTGCTCACATCAACCTCTTCCCTTGCCTCTTGCCCTCCACTCAGGAGCAACAACACTCCAATCTGCGCCGAGTCGTAGCCTACTGCATGAACAAATCAGACTGTCGTCGATCTCAAGTCCTCCAGTACTTTGGCGAAGTCTTCCCCTCCGAGTCCTGCCACCACACGTGCGACAACTGTTGCAATGCGGCCAAGAACCACCAGGCCGCCATGCTGCAAGACTTGACTGATCAGGCTCGTCAAGCAGCGGAGATGGTTCGAGATCTCAATCAGCGGAGCAGGTCGGGAGCGAAGAGTGGGTGGACGATGTTGCACTTCGTTGATGTGTTTCGGGGCAGTCAGAGTAGGGCAGTCAGAGACAGTGGGCATCACAGCCATAAGTGGGCTGGTGCCGGGAGCACGATGAATAGAGGAGACGTGGAACGGCTTTTCCAGCATCTGACGGTGCGCGAAGTCTTCAACGAGCGATCAGAGGTCAACGCAATGGGCTTTGCCAACGCCTATCTCGAGTTGGGGCCAGGTGCGGAGGCACTGTTCAAAGGGGAGACCAAGGTGGAGCTGAGCGTCCAGAGACCTACGGCCCCGGTGACTGCAACGCTGCAAGCTGCTAATCGCAAGGCCGCCGCCAACTCGAGGGGGACGGCGCCCATGGCTAGGGGACGGGTCGGGGACGATTTTGATTTCGAAGACGAAGAGGAGGAGCAACCCTACGATGCATGGGATATCACCAACGTGGACCTATCGCCTAGTCCGGGTCCGCCTGCTGGCGGCGGTGGTGGGAATGACCGTCTTTTCCCGCCGCGAGGCATGCTCGAGCGCTCTGCAAGCTTCGAGGCTCTCCATCCCCGTGGGTTGACCAGGCCTAGTAGAACGAATGCAGCTTCAGGACTGGCATGGGCCAATGCCGGTGGAGCGAGGAGCAACAATATCAGAGACCTCAATCGGACCACGACGAGCAATGCGGTCGGGCGCGCCATGGCCATCGAGATTGCCGACGAAGAGGAAGATGATGTGGTTTTCGACGATGACTTCGAACCCGACTGTCAGCCGCCGCAGCAGAGGGGTCGGCTGAACATTGCGTCGACGACCTCTCGTAATGGCGTTCGCAATGGTGGCAACGATGTCGACCTCAGTCGCTTTGCCAATCATGACGTGGATACCAACGGCACTACCAGAGCGGCGAAAAGAGGACGAGCGTCCGACCCTTCACCCTCGAATGGTCGTCATGCCACTGGTGGGGGTGGAGCGAGCATTGCGCATATGCCGCTACCAGGGAGAGGGAGAGCGGGAGGACCGGCCAAGAGGTCGGCTGCATTCTGAGGTTGGGTGGGAGATGATGGCGATCAAAGGTGTGTTGGATCTTCCAGATGACGAGTTTTCCCTTCTTGTACTGCTAGTCAACCATCAATCAAAGCGATTGCGCTGCCCTCTTCGCGCGCTGTTTCGCTCTCAACTACCATGGCTTGAATCGTCTCGTTGGATTAGCGCGACTACACCATCATGCTGCCCGTTTACGACAGTTCCGCGTCTACTGTCGATCCACTTTCACGTAGTCCCCCTCCCCCTCGGCAGCATTGCCATTCGTCACACCCGGCGTAGCCCCGTCCTTTGGCTTCGTCTCAACAAAGACGCTCCCCACAATACCGAGAGCCGTAGCTCGCAATCTCTGCGTCTCCTTACTCAGAGCTGCCTCACCTCCCGCTCCCTCCTCACCTTGGGCCGCCCCCGTGCCATAAAGGACCCTATCACAGACATCGCGAATAACGCTCTCCACCTCGAGACTCGCTCCCTTGAATAGAGCCTCCATTCCCTTTTGCGCAGCCTTCTCCTCCAACTCGCGCTTGCGCTCTTCACTCAATCCACCCGGAGCCTGTTCCGCCTTCTGCAGCTCGGCAAAAACGCTCTTGAGCTCCAGGGCTGCTCGTACGGTGGAGACTGTGGAGGAGACAATGTGTGCCGAGGAAGAGAGGGAGTGATACATTCCTCCCAGGGTACCGAGCGGGGATGAAATGAGGTAGGAGAGGGTTGATGTGCCTGAAGAGGAGGAAAGCGGGGCGTGGTGCGATGCGAGGTAGTGGCGGGATTTGGATAGGTAGATGTACCCTACGACGTGTAGAAGCTCGGTACCATAGCTGTGCGGGCGGATGGGAAGATCAGGAGGTCAGCTATGACCATCTTTGAGGTCGATGTTTCGTCACCACTACGGCTAACACACCTCTCCTGCTTTAATTCCTCCGCCTCCAACCTCGTAATCTCCCTGAAGCTCCTCTTTACCTCAGCCTTGAGTTCCTCCTCCCCTGTTCCAATGCCGCGCACACTCTCTGTGTACACGCTCAGTTTTCTCACCAGCTTTTCAGTAAGCATGGCCACCCGCTCCTCCCTCTGTCGCGCTCGCTCTTCGTTGCGCTTCTTCTCTCGCGCTTCCTTTGCCGCCTTTGCTTCGGGGGACAGTCCGGCACTGTTACTTGAGGACGAAGAGGCAGCGGCCTTGGAAGGGTCGCTCTGTCCGTTTGCCTGTCTCTCCAGCTCCTCCTCGTCTTGCTGTAACGCCTCCTTCATCTCCCTGCCAATGCTGACCTTGCCAATGACATCGGCAAACCTGGCCCCGCCGAACAAGCTGCCGAAGACCTCCTCTGGGTCGACGAAGCCATCCTCTGGTACCAGGCCAGGTGTCGAGGCGCCAAACTCGTTGTACTTGTGTCGTGTGACTGGATCCGATAGGATGGAGTAGGCCGTGGCTAGCTGTTTGAACTTTTCTGCCGCTTCAGCATCGTCTGGGTTCTTGTCTGGGTGAAGCTTGATGGCTAGCTTGCGGTAAGATTTCTTGATCTCTTCTTGGGTCGCGGTGGCAGGAAGCGATAGGATGTCGTAGCTGTGCAAACCGGTGTAAAGAGTGAGAGATCGTAAGCACGATGTATGCGAGCTGCGGAGCATGGCCGTCGATATGCTCACTAGGTCATGTCCAATGGCCGCTCATCAGTGCCAATCCTCCTCTTCGTCGCCGGCTTGGACGTCGATCCGGACGACGATGAGGAGGTCCCTGCCCCATTAGCACCTTGGCCGCTCCTTGCGTCCCTCATGTACTTTCCAGCATTGGGCGGCTCAAACCTTTGCTTACATTTGAAGCAAGCCACCCGAAAGCTGTTATCACTGCGATGCTTTTCGTGGTTGGCCTGTTGAGCTGTGGGGGGCAGGTACTCTAGTGTGGTGCGACATGATGGGTAAGGGCAGGATATGCTGATATATGGCTCTTTTGGGCGAGACTCGAGGATGAGGGTGGACATCCTGCCGTGCCGGGTGGTGATGATGTCGAATGACAGTCAGTGTCAGGAGAGAGACGAGGCAAAGGAATTGCACGTCGCTCTCGGCAGGCAGTCCAAGATTGCGGTCCACTCTCGACTGGTTGAAATCGACTTGACTTGCAGGACCCCGCCTGCAGCTCCGAGGTCGAGCTCCACCCCCGCTTCCCGTCCAAGAGCAACGCAGTCACTCGTTGCTGCTCCTCTCCTCCTCATCTTGCAACTCGAGTCAAGTCAAGCTCCGTCGAGACAAGAAAAGCAGTCCAGTTCGCTACTGCGCTCGTCTCATCACAGCTGCCATGTCTTGGCTAGGCGCAGTTGTCCCCTCCCCACTCTCCCACCCTGTACCCCTCCTCCTCGCCCTCCTCCTCTCAGCCCACGGCCTCCGCAAGGGATCCCTATCCACCTCTGGCAGCATCGCAGCCTTCTTCGTAGGCTACCTCAGCTTGGCAGTCGAAGGAAACAAGACCTTTGGTGTCGTACTGCTCTGCTTTTACTTGGCGGGCAGTAGGGCTACCAAGGTCAAGAGCGAGTTCAAGGCAAAGTGTGAACGTGAGGAAGGGACGGGGCAGCATAAGAGTGCGGGAGGTGGAGGGAGAGATGCTTGGCAGGTAGCCAGTAATGGTCTCACAGGCGAGTCAGTGGTTAGGTGAATGTCAGGCGACACAGCTTGCTCATAGACTTCTCGCTCCTCCCCACATGCTGCGCCTTTACAGGCACATTCGCAGCCGTCGCGTATCGCATTGTTCTCTCCTCCCTCTCCAGCAATGCATCAACCTCCTCTTTTCTACCGTCATGGCTCTCCCCAACATCCTCCACTCTGGGTGCCTGCCCTCTCACCCATCCGACGCTGCGCTTCCTCGCTAACCTCTCCCTAGCCCACTACGCCGCCTGCATGGGAGATGTCCTCGCCTCTGAGCTAGGCATCTTGTCAAGGGGGGAGCCCTGGTTGCTTTTCACCTTGAGGCCCAGAAGGGTGCCTAGAGGTAATTACGGCCAAGACTCAGGCGAGCGAGCGGCTTTGACTGACTTCAGGCTCCCTCTCACACCACCATTCGCAGGAACAAACGGCGCCCTCTCCCCTTGGGGCACATTTTGCTCTTTCCTCGGCGGCCTCTTCATTGGCATCGTGTACCTAGTCACGCTCCACATCTCGATGCCTGCTTGTCGTCCGGCCCCACTACGCCCTGGTCAATCTGTCTGGGAGCCTTCGCCTACGCTTGCTCCCTCTGGCGGGGCAGTCAGTATCGCCTGTATGGCGGGCTTTGGGGGAAGCATGCTCGACTCCTTCTTGGGAGCGGTATGTCAGAGGACGTGGTATCATCGAGGGACGAAGCAGGTACTTGTTGGAGGCAGTTTGAAGGAGTCGTCGATCATCGACGAAAAGAAGGTCGACGGGAAGCCAGCAGCTGCAGATTTACCAAAGGGTGACGCGGTAGGCTGGACCATCATTAGCGGGTATGACATCCTGTCCAATGGGCAGGTCAACTTCATCTCCTCAGCTGCCGTGGCGCTGACCCTTGCATCCTTTAATTATGTAGTCACCAGGGGTAAATTGTAATTCACACTGACGGATCGACGTTGCAGATAGACATCGATTGTCGCACAAAGCTTGCTAGTTATACACGAATGGAGTGCAGAGAAGTGACCAGTAGAGAAGAAGCGAGGAGGAGGACGCCCGAGGCACGTAAGAGACAGGATTGCGACGCCGGTGTCGCACTCAAAACGAGACGAGACGAGACGAGCAGAGCAGCTGCGGCGTTGGGATATACAGAAAGTGACAGCAGCTGCGCTTGCGAACTGGGCAACGCGCTCCCTTTTATAAGGCCTTGTTCAGCCTCTCCCCTAAGTCGTGCACCTTGTCCTTGAGACCACCTCCATCCGCAGCAGCTGAGGACTGAGACCGTCTCTTCTCATCACTGCTATGCTCCCCATCCGGCGTCTGCCACCCACTCGCATCCTCGTCATCGTCGTCATCGTGCTCGTCCTCCGAGTAGAGCTCCGACCTCGAAGGCGGTGATTTGCTCTTCGTCGGCTTGCCCTTGACAGGAGCCTCTCCAGCTTTGGTACCATCGTTGTCCTGCTCTGCGCCATCCACGACAAGACCACTACTTTGGCTACTCTCTACGCTACTGATGTTGCTCGAATCTCCAGGCGTGTCATTGCCGCCAAGAGACGCCTGTCGCCCATCTGCTGCAGCCAAGGCAGCGAAAGTACGGAACTTGGTGCTCGCTCGCACAGCGTTGATGGCCGTCTTCCATCTCTTGCGGTAGTTCTCTCGCAGGCCGACAGAAATGTCGTGCTTCCCAGCCTCTTCGCTCGTGGGAGGTTCTTGCATCCAACTGCGCGAACGAGGGGGATGGCAAGGGACACGATAAATGTCAGAAGACTGATCGCTACGACTACGACCTATGCCCACACGCCGCCCACACGCCTTCCACTCACGCATGATTCATCGCCTCGTCTGCCGTTATTCTCTTTCCCGGCTCGACGGTCAGACAAGCCTTGACAAAGTCCTTTGCCTCCTGGCTGATGTTCTTCCAGTACCGATCATGGAAGTCGATCCTTCCCCTCTGCGTTTCTGCCGCCAACTTTGCAGGGTCGTCGCTCCTGAAGGGTGTGTACCCGCACAGCATCGTGTATGTGATCACCCCTAAACTCCAGACGTCAACGGGCTTGCCGTGCCCTTTCTTGGCCAAGATCTCTGGCGCAGCATACCCGTACGACCCGCAGACGTTGGTGAGGAGCTCATCCTCCGTCTCGAGGTGTTGGGCAATGCCAAAGTCCACCAGGACGACATTGGCATCCTCTGCTGCAGTGCGGTAGAGGATATTCTCTGGCTTGACATCGCGGTGGACGATGTTGTGATGGTGGAGGTATTGGATCGCTGAAAGGACTGCACGTATCGTGCGACGTGCGTCGAGCTCTGTGAAACGGCCGCGGGAGAGGATCCTTTCGAAGAGCTCGCCGCCGGTAGCTTCTTCGAAGACGAGGTAGTACTGCACGCGAGGTGGGGTGGGCTCGGGTGAGCTCAGGGGAGAGAGAGCATATCGCTGTCATGCTGCGTAGAGCGTGCTCACCTTGTCTTTTGACTCGAACCAGTCGAGGAACTTGACGACGTGCGGTTGATCGAGGCCCTGAGAGGGGTGCGATGCGAGCGATGCGAGCGACGCGATACATGCGACAGTAGACGATCAGCATATATGGCTTCCAAATCACCAAGACTACTCCTCGCGCGTACCTTCAAGACATCCATCTCTCCCTGCACAACCTCATCGTGTCCCTTTAATATCCGCTTCGAGATGACCTTGACCGCCACCCCGATGGGCGGATCAGCCGCCTTCCACACTGCGCTGCGCACGATACCGAAAGTGCCTTCGCCCAGTGTCGACTTGAATTGATACTCCTTCTTCTTGTGATAGCTCTCCGGTTGGCGAGCGAGAGGGTTGTGAAGCCCCATCTTGCTTCGTCGTGTGTGCGGGATAGAGATGGGTATGGAACAACGGGATGATTGGATCACAGGAGTGGAGTGTCAACCAGGGTGCGACCCACTGTCGAGAGATGTCGGCAGCCCACAGCCGGACAGACAGACACAGAGGCTGCACCGCACAGACGGGCAGCCGCCAACGGACGGAGACGACACAGGCGCACGGGCGAGGCGAGGGAGCGAGATGAGCGACCTTTGGTCTGTGCGACAGCTGCGCGACTCAACTTGACTTGACTCTTCTTTCTGCTCACCACTACCACCCACCATGCCGCCTTCCTCTTCGTCACCGCAGGCTGTGAGACATCTGTTACAATCAGCAGCAAGAGCGACAACTACTCGACGGCATCCACGCAGCATTCAAGCCCGCTGCCTAGCCACAAGTCGCAATCAAGACTCGTACCCGCCGCCCAACTCATCCTACTACGACGACAATGCAGCCGCCTCCTCTTCCTCTTCCTCCTCGTCGCAACCCTTCGTCCCACCTACCTTCTCCTCGCTCCCGTCCGCCGTCTCGACATTTGGCGCTCCAGCTCATCTCCTGGCTCAGTACACCTCTCAACCACCCACCAATCTCTCCCTCAAAAAACTCCTCTCCCTCAGCCCTACGACTACCACTCCACCCTCGCAGGCTCAGGTGCACGAGTCTGCTCTCTTCACCTCGCAGGAACTGCCCATACGAATGGCGAGACGAGTAGCATCTTTTCGATCCCTACCCTTCATCGTGGGCGCTAACCCGCACATAGGTCGCGTGGCCCGCTTGTACGCCGAGAGCTTTGAGATTCTCGCAAATTGGTCGGATCGACTTCGCAAAGGAGGAGAAGGAGAGGAGGAACGCTTCGTCGAGCTGCTTCGCCAGTTGGTGGAGCGTCATCGCGATAATATTCCAGACCTTGCCCGCGGTTTCCTCGAGTGCAAAAAGTACATGTCCCCAGCAGCACTTAGCGCCTTCCTGGACGAGGCCATCCACTCTCGCATCGGCATCCGACTCATCGCTGAACAGCATCTGGCACTTGCGTCAAACTATTTCAGACAAGGGGTCAGCTACCAGGCGACGGGATACAATCCATCCCGCTCGTCCATCGCCGCTTCCACCTCCAGGCTGACGGCCATGACCAGCGCAGGTGGGACGATTCACACCGACCTCTCGCCATACGACGTCCTCAAGCACGTCGAGAAGGGCGTGTCGGCTCTCTGCCAGTCCACTCTTGGGCAGGCACCACAGCTGCTCATTGAGGGTCACATTGATGCAACCTACGTCGGCGTGCCTGTGCACCTCGAGTACGTCCTCACCGAGCTGCTCAAGAACTCGTTCAGGGCTAATGTGGAGCGCAGCCAGAAGCTGCGTGAGGAGGAGGTTCGACCAGTCAAGGTGACGATTGCCAAGAGTCGCAGGCATATCTCGTTGAGGATAAGGGACAGGGGCGGGGGCATTCATCCGAGAGACTTGGATAGGGTATTCAGCTACGCCTTTACTACCGCTGGCCGTGAGCCGGGCAGCGATGAAGCCAATTCAGTGGATGAGGCGGGTCCCTATTCCATTCAAGCGACCGCCGGTGGTGGTGGAGGTGCGGGTGGAGCCGATTCGAGCATCGCAGGCTTGACAGCTCTGGGCGCTTCAGGGTTGCAGAGTAGCTTAGGCACTCTCGCGGGTCTGGGCTATGGTTTGCCGATGGCAAGGATCTATGCGACGTATTTCGGTGGTGGGTCGGAGATGGCTGTTGTGAGCTTGTGGGGGGAGGGATGTGATGCGTTTGTCAGGCTGCCGAGGGATCCCAGAGGGGAAGGGGGAATGCCGTGACGCGCGCACGGACGAGGAGTTGGCACAAGCAGAGGCGGGAGACAAGGAAGGAAGAGCGAAGGGCGGCGGGCGGCAGGCGGCGGGCGTTGGTTCATCTCTTCTTGACTTCGTTCTCCTCGACTCCCACGACCCAACGACCCTTTTCCTCTTGTAACCATATGTAACACTACAATCAAAGCAGCATCGACAACGAACTCTCAGGCGCCTTTGCCATTCGCCATGACCTCTTCCACCACCACGGCCCCACCAAGCGGCCATGCCAGCGGGGCTGCCTCTCCTGTCCCTCCGCCAGCAGAAGAGGCTCCAACCAGCACCGGCCCAACCAATCTCAGCATCTCAGCTCTTGCCTCCCTGTCTAGTCGCCTCTTTCTCTCCCTCCTTTCCTCCATCCCCTCGTCCAAGACGCTTATCCTCGACCCCTCCCTCGCAGGTCCCCTGGGATTGGTCGTGGATACGGCCAGTCTCAAGTCGGTTGGGGTCGAGAGGATGTTTTGGATGCAGGAGGGTGCATCACCTAGGGATGCTGAGGATGAGGCAAGACAGGAGGAGAGGGTGAACGTCAATGCGCCGACCAAGGCGGTTGTGTATGTTTGTCGAGCTGAGGAGAGGTGGATGAGGGTCATCAAATGTGAGTATCAGAGCGCAGACCAGACATCCTCGATCCTCCACGCCATTGGACCATATTAGCCCGTGTCTCTCAAACTTCTTCAACGAGACTGTCGGGTCAGTCAGCGTCCATAGATAAATCGACACTCCCATTCGCTGCTTTGCAGCTCGTTGGCCATTCCCTCGTCCTCTTGCAGGGCATTGTAAAGGAAGGGTCGCTTTCAAGAGAATCGTACATCCCTAGACCCCTCCCCTGCCCGCTCAAGCTGACCGCATACACAAAGAAGAGGAACTGACTTATTCGCTTCTACGTGTGTAGCTCACATCAATTTCGACCTCTACAACGCCAAGTCATCATCCAGCGGTCTAGCACACGACTACCATGCCCTCCTTACCCCTCATCGAACCGAGCTTTCCCTCCTCTCCCTCTCCCCAAATCACCTCCCGCACATCACCTTGCACGATTTTGGCCTCGAGCTCGTTCCCCTCGACGGCGACTTGCTCTCCCTCGAAGAACCCTCACTGGCAGGATGGAGGCCCCTCTATCTCGAAGGGGACCAAACGGTACTCCATCGCGCTAGTATGGCACTCATGACTTGCCAAATGGTTTGGGGATGCTTTCCGCGGATTTCGGGTAAAGGCGACCTCAGTAGACGATTAGCAGACTTGCTTGTCAGGCAGAGGAGAGAGCATCTCGTGGGGGATCCGGGCAATCCGAGCCTCAATGGCGTAAGTGGGCTTATTGACGGATTGGTCATCGTGGAGCGTAGCACGGACTTGGTTACGCCCCTGTGCAACCAATTGACGTATGCCGGGTTGGTGGATGACGTAATTGGGATTAAGAGTGGACATGTCGAGTTCGACGTTGCTGCGGCTGCGGGCGCGTCTGGGCCGAGCAATACGGCTTCCTCCTCATCATCGCCTCTGGTCTCTCCCTCCTCCTCCTCCAAGGGCAAACCCTCTACCCAAGCCAAGAAACATCGTCTCTCCTCCTCCAACGACCCCCTCTACTCGCACATTCGCGACCTCAATTTCTCCATCGTCGGCTCACGCTTACACGGCTATGCCGTCCGTCTCTCCACCTCCTATGAGGACCGACACAGCGCAAAGACGGTCAGCGAGATGCGCGCCTTCGTTGGTCGTCTTGGAGGGCTACAGAGCGAGCATGGCAGTCTGAGGCTGCACACGGCGCTTACGGAGAGACTGGTGAGAGAGACAAATAGCGAGACATTCAATCGCTGTCTCGAAGTGCAGCAGAATCTGGTCGCAGGCCTGGAGATGGGCGCGCAGTGGGATCAGATCGAGCAGATGGTGGAACAGGGATTGGTGGGGGTGGAGACGGTGCTTCGGTTGGCGTGCTTGTATTGCCGAGTAGGAGGTCAGCTGAAGGCCAAGCAGCTGGAAGGGTTCAAGAGGCTAGTGTGCCAGGCATACGGGTATGAGCAGCTAGTCACGATGCTCAGACTGGAGAAGCTGGGAATGCTCTACGCTACTGCCGGGCCAGCATCATCAGCAGCGACGAGCGCAGCTGCGTCGTCGTCGTCGTCATCTTCGTACTTCGAGCGGGTCCGCCAACCCCTTCGCTTGATCAACGACGACGTCTCCGAATCGGAGCCGCAGGACGTGGCCTACGTTTACTCAGGATACGCGCCGCTGTCCGTGAGGCTCGTGCAGGCCGTGGGTCAGAAGGAGGCGCTCGTAGGGGCAAGAGCAGCCGGCGCTACTACTGGAGCGACAGGTGGCACAAAACAGAAACCGCGGGCCCACCCTCTCGTTGGCTGGCGCGGATTCGAAGACGTACTCGAGGCCATCCCCGGTGAGACGTTCGACTTTGCTCAGCAGGCCAATCCTTCTTCGAGCAACGCCGGTCATCACAGCGCGGATGAGGACGTAACTGCCCCTCTAGACTCCGCCAATGGCACCACTTCAGCGAACGGATCACGTCGTCCATCGGCGTCCGACTCATCTCCCTGGTCAAGTGCTGACCCGGATCGTCCACGCACAACGATGGTCTTCTTTATCGGCGGCTGCACGCAAGCCGAAGTGAGTGCATTGAGGTTCATGGGCTCGCAGAGCCGGAACAGAAGGTGGTTGGTGGCCACAACGGGCATGATTACGGGGGAAGAGATGATGAGGGAAGTGATGCCAGGAAAGGCAAGGGTAGCATGACAAACGATGATTCAGATATGGCCTGCTGAGGATTGTTGATACCATTTGGCGACGCAATGAGAGCTATCCGCTCGTCCGACTCAAAGGCGTGAAGAGCTCTATCCCCTCTGCCTACCTGAAGCGCGCATACCACCTCTCCTCGTCCATTCTCTTCCCCCACATCCGTCTCGCCTCCTCTCCCCACACCTCGACCGGGCTTCGTCCACGTTTGAGAACCTCATCTGTATGCACCTTTGCCTGCTCCTTCGTAAATAGGGCCACGTTACCGAATGAGAGCGGGAGTGTCGAGTCCCACCGGAGCAGACAGGCGGACGCGGCTGAGATGGAGTGGAAGGGGGGCACGACGCTGCGAGAGTGAAAGACTTCGACTATCAGGTAGAAGACGTCGTCCAGGAGGAAAGGAACAGATCGACCTGGTGCGCGAGTAACCGAGGTGCCTGCCGAAGCTGCTGAGGCGATGCTGTTGGACGAGGTGCCGCGTTTGAGCGTACTTCCCTTTGCGGCCCCTTTCTTATCGCTCGTACCCGTCGAGCTGGTAGACGCAGGGCTCGGGCACATCCTCTCCACCCCCTCCAACTCCTTCAAAGCCCTCTCAGCACTCTTGCGCTTCACCTTTCCAGCTAATGGCTCCATCATCAATTCTTCCCTCCCGCCCACGTCGCACAACACGTAGGCAGCGATGCTCAATCCGAATATGGCCGGCAGGGGCCCGAGTACGGGAAGAGTGCGCACACGCCAATCGTTCCCATCTTCGAGGGCGCGCAGCATCTCAATGCCCCCGTCGCCTTGTACATCTGACTCGTTCAAGGGGACGAGCTTGGCGCTAGGCTTCTCGGTGCTGAAGATGCATGGGATGATATACTGCGGATTGTGGGATGTCCAGCCGCTGGACGACGAGGAGGCGGGCCCGCGTTTTGAATTGCTATTTGAAGGCGCCTTCTGGGGTGACCGCGTTGGCAAGGGTGGAGTTGATGATGATGATGGCGCGACGTCGACTGTGCTTTGCGTGATCGTCTCGTTGCCATCGGTGGATGAAGCTCGTGAAGATGCTGGCGGTCTCAGCAGCTCGCCATCAACCTCCTGACGACGTCGTGGGCTTTGGCTGCGACTGCTCTTGCCACTGCTGCCACCCCGGCTGGCGCTCCCACTGCTGAGACCCCCTTCCGCAGGGCCCAGCAGCTCCACCTCGCCCTGGCTCTTCTCCACCATTGGGCTAGCCTCCAGACTCTCCAGACCAGAAGAAGCGCGATGCAGCTTCTCCAGATCGGGCCTCTTCTTTTCATCTTGCGTCTCCTCCCCCTCACTTCCCTCGTCCAGCTTGAAAGCCGGTGGTTGTTCCCTCTGCTCGTCGGTGGACCATTCTGCCTCCTCTTCTCTGGGCGTCCCCTCTGGCGTGAAGAAGGCTCCTTCACCTGAGCCAAAGGAGGACATGGAGCTTGCACGGCTAACGCGTCGCGACTCTGAGATGCGGCGGGAGGATTGAGGGGTAGAGGGAGCCGGTGGGAGGGGTAAGGACGGCTTCTGCTCGTCGCTGTTGTTGACCTTTTGAGGTGGGCGAGGCGTGTTCTGCGCTGACTTCGGGGCAAGGCCACCCTTCTTTGGCGTCGTCTGCGCGGCCTTGCCTGCCGAATCGTCTTTCCTCCCACCCTTGGGTCCCAGTTGTCTGCTCCTCTCCTTCCTCTCCTCCTTCTCCCTCATCACCACCTCGGCACTTTTTCCTTTCTCCTTCTCCTCCAATCGCGGGATGCCTCTCTCCCTCAATCGTCTCCTGACACTCTTTGCCAGTGGATCCTCCTCTGTATCAGTCAGATCCCCGATGCAGATCCTCGTCGGATCACATTTCGCTCCCGCGCCCATGGACGAGAAGACTTTGATATTGTGATGGTGACAGTAAGCGAGGAGGCCGACTTTGGTGTTGAGGTTGTCGATGCAGTCGATGACGTAGGTGGGGGGAATCTCTTTGGATGCAGAGGCGGGAAAGGGAGAGAGGAGCCTATCGGCGTCGCTCTCGTTGAAAATGTCGACCCATGCCTGAATTTGGACCCAAGGCGCGATCCTCCTGAAATGCTCCTGGCATACGATGACCTTGGGCCGTCCTACATCATCCAGATTGGCGACTGCATGCCTATTGAGGGAGCTGAGGCTCACCTGATCAAAGTCGATCAAGCGTACGTGGCCCACGCCCGAGCGGATCAGACTGAGCGCTACGTGCGATCCAACGCCGCCGAGCCCCACGACGATGATGAATGCCTCGCGCAACCGCTTCATAGCTTCGTCGCCTACAAAGGAAAAGTTGCGGCTGAGCTGTTCCCGAACGAGGGACTCGTCGTAGGGTGCATTGCTGCGGGAGGAGGATGTCATTGTTGCCGGAACGAGGGAGGTACGCGAGTTCTGCCTTCGAAGGGGCGATGCAGCTCGTGCAGCTGGTGAGCTGGCACCATGACCGTGGTTGTGGTGAGCACCGTAGCTCCTCGAAGGGGTCAAGTGCGCCAAATGATCCAAGTAACGCGGCGTTCCCCCATCGATGGATTCCTCATCGTCCTCTGCTCCTGCCGCTCCTGCACCTCCATGGTGGGATGACCTGCTCTTCTCGACAAACGAGTCGCGATGTGTAGCCTTATCGACTCTCCTGGCCAGATCCTTCCTCTTTGCCAATCGAATGGCAGCCTGGTACGAGAAGATGGAGGCGGCAGTCGCAGCGCACGATGCTGTGGCTGTTAGGATCAGCCGGCCAGACTGCGTCGTTGCTAGCTGCGTCAGGTAGTTGAGCCATGATTGTTGTGACGGTGGTGAAGAGGATGAGCCAGCCGATGTCGATGAAGACGACATGGCGGCGGCGGTGGTGGCGACGGCGAGGATGGCTTGGCTTGCGGGAAGTTGGCCGTTTGGAGGTGCGAAGCAAAGAGGCAAAAGAAAGCTGCAGCCGTGCGAGGCAGAGACGGACGGACAGAGCCAACCACGGACAGACGGACAAGCGGCTGCGCGAGGCCGAGCGTGGCGTAAGAAGGCGGCAGCGCAGCTACGCTCCCGGTATGGCGGCGATACCTCAGCCCATGGCAGAGAGCCTCACTCGACCTGGAAAAGCGATTATGGAGCACGGTTCGAAAACAATGTACATTACGAGAAGTGTCAGAGATAGCGACGCTACATGGGCTGGGGACGCCCTGGATGAACATGGTCCTCTAAAGCGTCGTCCTACGAGATCGAGTCCTTTTGATCATCGGTACCAGTCATCACCGACGATGAAGCTGCGGGCAGCTTGTTCGCGCCTACACCGTTGCTGCCATCAGCGCCGGCGCTTTCACTTGCGCCCTCCCCCGCATTGACGAATGTCTTGGCAAAGCGCAGCATAGACCTCAAGTCAGGGATAGATGCCTTGTCTCCCGTCTGCTTGCCGTCCTTTTCTTCGCCCTTGCTGGCGGGCATACCTGGTGCAGAGACCTTGCGCCCGCTGGCGTGCCCGAGAAGGACGTGGCTCAGCCAGTAGAATGGTAGAGCGTCCTCGCAGAGCGGTGTCGCGCCAGAGGCAGTCTTGCTAGTAAAGACGGGTGGTGAGGCAGCAACATCCTTGTTGGCTGCTGGTACTGCTCTCTCGCCATTCTCCTTCTCGCCTTCTTTTTCCGCTTCTTTAGCCGCAGCCAGCTTAGCAGCCTGCTCCTTCGCTCTCGCCTCAGCCTCGGCCTTAGCCTGCGCAACAGGGCTAGAAGCATGCAGGCAGAGATTATCGGCATCCCAGGCTGAACGCCAACGCCTCAGCGCACGCTCGAAGACGGCGACGTCGTCTTTGCTCGAGTGGGTGCTGGGAAGCCAGGAGGAGATTGGGGAGACCTTGGCGTCGGAGGATGACGAGTCTTTGGCGTCTGCGCCCGCTTTGGCAGCGCGACGGTGTAGGAGGTGAACAATCCCACGGAGGATAGGTAGAATCATCATCAGGCGGGCAAAGGGGCCATACGCGCCTCCGATGATGCTTCTGGCCTTCGCGTCGGATTCGGCTGGTGCATTGGCTCCTTCGTCGTCGACTTCCATGTGATTGCCTTGGCTGCCGTTGGCTTTGCTGGCGGCCTTGTCATCCGCAAAGATGGCCTGCGTTGCCTCGTCGAAACTGAGCCCGTGATACGCATCCAATACCCCCTTCCAAGCAGCCGCGTCGCTAGCCCTCCAAATCGTATCGGGTACGGGCAGCGGCAGATGCCTCACTTCCTCCAACTCTACAAGCGTATCTAATCCCGCATCGAGCGCCGCGACTGTGTCCATGAGAAAGAGGAGCCAGGCCGTCCGCCTCCGCCCCTCGAAATCGCACCACTGCCTCCAGACCTTCTCCTCATCTGGGCAGCCCGGCAAGTAAGAAGGCAGGTAGCTGAACCCGAAACAAAGGTCATTCTTCTCCTCTGCCACACCCTTCGCCACGTCAGCCGCAGTATACGACACTTCCTGCGTGGCATGCTTGGCCTCAATATCGAAGAATCCTGCCTTCCTCGCCGCAGAAACGAGCGAGCCATGCGCCATGCAAGCAATTCCGCGAGTGGTAGAGTCGGCAGACAGGAAGGAGTGTGTCTGATGAACCATCAAGGCCTGGATGACGGAGATCCTGTCCTTTTCTGATTGAGCTCGTCCGGAGGTGAAAGAGCGAGTGAGCATGTCCACTTTCTCTGTCATGACTATGGGCTTGACCAGGTCAAGGCCGTCAGATTCGTCGATGAGAGGTTTGCTGCTGGTGGTGGATGTGGATTGCTCAAGTGTAGCCTTGGACTCATCACTCACGTCTTCCTTCTTGATCTGGGAGTCGCCGGTCTTGAAAGTGTGCGGGGGCGGAACGACCTCTTCACCTGCCCACCAGCGCCTTCCGGCCTCGTGACATCCAAGCATACAAGCAGCGAAAGCCAGACACCCGGGCGTGGTATCGAGGCGGAAAGTAGGCTCGTGGAGGATGGGCACATGCTTGAGCAAGTTTTGCTGCGCATGCATGGCTAGGACGCTCAAGCGCGTGAGGGGTGGGAGGTCCCAGTGCGGAATGTTGTAACAGGGGCGGAACATGGACTTAGGAAGGTAGAAGGGGTTGTTCGCGTCCTCGAGTGCGCGTTCTAGGGCTAGATTGCCGATGCGAGAGGCTTCGGAGGTGCCATTGGTCGTGAGCGCCGATTGGCTATTGCCATTTGTCGCAGCGAGTGTCGGTGCCGGTGCTACTGCAGCAGCCGCATTGGTGGATGAAGGCGTCGTGACTCCCGTCTCCGGCTGAGCAACCGATTCCTTGGAGCTCGTTCGCTCAAGACTCTGCGACCCCGGCGTCTCCATGGCCAGAGCCGCGCTGCCCTCCTTGTCTTTAAATACCTCGTTGAGTCCACTCGTACGCCTCGACATTGGGAAGTAACTCCCTCCCTCACCAGGGCCGTGCGGTGTGCCGCCAGCAAACGAGGAGATGAGCGTCTGCACGGAAGGGCTCAACAACCAGCCCACGCTGCTTGACTGCCCATGTGAGCTCGTCACGCCACCAAAGTCCCAAGGCGCGAGGCCGGGTGTGTCGAATAAGTTCGCGCTGGGCGGCAGCGAGGATGCGATGTGGGTACCGTTGCTGCCGCTGCCATTTGCGATAGACGTTACGCTGGGGTTGCCATTTGCATTGCTTGACGACGATGAGCCGTTGCCATTCGTCGAACCCAGCAGTCCTGCCCTTCGATCTTGCTCGCCACCTTGAAGGCGCAAAAGAAATGCCTCCGGGCCGGAAGTGACGGCACCTGGGAGCAAGAGAGCGAACAGAGGCGGCCATGTCAGTCATGCTATACCTCGCACTGCTCCGGGCCCTCACTATGTCTACCCACTCTCAAAAAAAGGATTAGACGAAGGGTTAGCAGAGGTAGTCCCCGGATTGTTGTCCATGGCGTTGTTGCCACCCGCACCAGCGCGATTGCGATTCGATGAATCGTTGTTTCCTCCGGCCTCACTACGAACGAAGCGGGACGGGGTCTCCTGACCTCCCCCGCCGAGCAGGGTGAGCAAGCCATTGGCGGCCGTGCGCTGCTGATCATCGATGAAGTCGGCGAGGGCAGGCAGAGCTCCGGACTCAGAGGTGGACATGCTGACTGACGCGGAGGGAGTCTCAGGGTCATCCTTCTCGGAGAGGTCTTTGCGCTTCAATCCTGCGGCTGCCGAGGCCGGGATGCCAATGCTAGAGGGCTTCTCTGATGTACCACCAGCAGCACTAGCGCCGCTCCCCGAGCCTGACTTGCCCGGCGTTGTGCTACTCGCTGGCTTAGCGGGAGGGCGCATCGTGTAGTCAAAGACGTTGCCACTTATCGAAGACGTCGGCGTGCCGGGGGCGATCCCGCGGCCGGGGCTGGCGACGAGAGGGGTGTCGCGTGCGTTGGAGAAGGCGCTGAGGTAAGGGCTCATCGAGTTGAGGCCCATGCCTGAGAAGGGGGAGAGCGGGCCTGTTGAAAGAGCGGCGAATCGGCTCGTGTCGCCTGCGTTAGGGCCAGAGGTTCCGCCAGAGCCGCTGTTGTTGCGGGATGAATCGTTTGCAGCGACGAGCGTTTGATTAGAAGGCCCGCTCGAGCTGGAAGAGCCTGCGCCCCCAAACTCGTTGGCTGGGTAAGAAAAGGCTGGAGCGGCGGTCGTTGATGCACCGCTGTTGTTAGCGGCGGCAGCATTGATGGCGGCGCTGACGGCAGCCGCAGTTGAATTGGCCTGTGACGTACGCGAGCTCGACCCGCCATAGACGGAGCCTGGGCGGGAGCCAGGCGCTGACCCTGGTGCGGGTGAACCACGGTTGCCTGCGTCGTGCGACTCTGCCCACTGCGCCGCATTGTGGTAGAGGTCCAACGTGGGCTTGCGGAGCGAGCTCTGACGCGATGCGCCTGCGCCACCAGAGCGCTGCGTGTACGGGATGGCATCACGATACGGCAGGCGAGGGGACGAGTTGCGCGAGTTGTTGAGGCTTGCGCTCGACTCGGGGCTTGGCGGATAATTTGCTGCGTTGGAGTTGCTCTGCTTTGGCGATAAGGGCGAAAAGAGTATTAGCATCTGAATCATGGCGAGTGGTCTGCTTCGTCGGTGTGCTCACAAAATTGTTGAGGGCCTGAGAGATGGCAGACATGAAGCCGCTCTGACGAGCAAAGTCATTCGGCGCCGTGTTCTGCGGGTTCGGGGCGTGGCTTGCGGCGGATGCCCCTTGATTGTAGAATGGCGGTGGGGGAGGTAATCCACTGCGCAGGGGACAAGGGACATGGTCAGCGACAGATTCTTCTACAATGTATGCGGTTTCGCCCACTCACATTGACCCTGGTCCGCTCGAGTGAGGTAAGAGCGGAGGAGGTGCGCCTGGCTGAGACGCAGTGGCATACACGCCCGGCTGGTTGATCATCGATGATGCAGGCGGCGAATCCCTCGTCTTTATCTGCGATGCTCCCTTGCGTGGCGTAGCCATCGAAGACGACGAGGTAGACGCGCCAGGTGAAGCATCATCTGGTCCATTGTTCTTCCTCGCCTTTGCCTTTGCCGCTGATGGCTTGCGAGCCTTCTTTGCTGCTGCGGCGTCGACTGCCTCTGCGGATGGCTTCTCGCCCGTGAGATGAAACTGGCATTGACGCTTGTGACGCGAGAGGACGTCACTGCGGGAGAAGCTCTTGCCGCATTCGCAGACGAAGGGGCGGATGTCTTGGTCTGCAAAGGGCGACAGTATGTCAGTGAATGAAGGCTATATGCTTCCAACTTGCCTCATCCCACTCACGTCTTCGCTCGTGACGCCTCAGGTACTCGAGTCTCGAATAGCTCGTCTGACAGGTCGGGCAGAGGTATGGCGGACCACTCGGCGGTGCATCCGTTGAAGTGGATGGCGATGAAGCAGAGGCGTGTGACTGATTTGCAGTAGCAGTCGACGATCTACGCTGCGCCTTGCGCGGTGGCTGGTCGTTTTCTTCTCCTCCTCCTCCTTGCTGCTGCTGCTGCTGCGCGTCATTCACCGATGATCGAGGAGGCGGTGGCTGCTGAAGATGTTGCTGCTGTTGCTGTTGTTGATGAGAGCGCTGCAGCTCAGACAAGAAGGCAGCATTCTGCTCATCGGATGACATGGACATGATGATGGTGAAAGGCTACGGTGGGCGGTCCGCGTTGGACGACGCGACCACAGAGAGCGGATGGCGTGTGCCGTGTGCCAAACGACGGGCTGCTGTCTTGCTTGCTCAGCTGTCTTCCAAGACGTCGATCAGAAGGATGATCGGCGTCGAATGACCCTCAATGTGAGCGCCCTGCGGCGTCTGAGTGCGCTATCGCCAGGGTCCACGAGAAGAAGTCGACGTCGACTTGACTTGACTTGACTTGGGTTGCTCGTTGCTTGCTGGAGGTGGAGACGACACGACGACGGGGAGAAGGAGATGAAGGGGCGAAGGGGGAGAGTGGAGGGAGCAAATCGACAAAGGGCGACGGACGGCGCGGGCGGAGGCAGCCAAGCAGCAGCCCTCGCCGTCTTGCCGCGACTCGCTCGACTCGACGTCTGTCAGCCAGTTCCCACTCTCTCGCCGTGCCCACGCCACGAGGGCGGCCCCGTCCCTCTTTTTGGCCGTCGTCTCAGAGCGAAATGACGTTTCGCGCGCTCCGCCGGCACCCACCCACGAGCGTCGCATCGCCACGGCGACCACGACGATGAGCGTCACGGCTGGGGACCATCAAGGAGCACCACGATGGCGCCGCTGTGACGTGCGTGCGCTGAGATGGAAGAAGACAGGTGGCTCATTGTTGCCATCCTGCGCAATGGCTTACTCTGAATGATCTGACGGCTCTGCAGCTGGGTTGTGGAATAGCGCCGACAGATCGTGATCTTTCAATGTCACAAATGGCCTTGAGCCTCGATCAGGCCTAAAGCAGCCACTCACATTGCTTCATAAAGAAGATGGTGCTGTCCGATCAGCTGTAGGACCGAGCTATGAGTCTCTCCGCTCACTGTCGTCGGTCAGAGTCCCATTTCTGCGCTTCACGACATTCCGTGGCTGCTACTAGCACATTGGCAATTCGTCATCAGCCCCCGGTGTACGAACACCTGAGGTAGGACTGCGAGGATTCTTCTGCTGTCCTTCTGACGAGTCGAGAGCTTCAGTACGCCTCGCGGGCTCTCGACATGTCTTCCACGCTCGATGTTGTTGCGGGTGTGCGGTGAGGGAATGCTCACACCACGTGAGATGAACGTCGCCGTATCAGTCTGTCCCCTCGCTGCACCGCCGATCGATAGCATTGACGGGCAGCTTGCGCCTCCAATCGACCTTCAAAGCCATTGAATGCCGATACTTGTGCCAGCATGTTAGCTACGCCTTCGGCGATACACCATTGATGCAGCACGCGACCACCATTGAGCCACGACCCCGTCGGCGACGATTGCAATGCCTCTGTTCGAAAAGTGCACACAACACGTCGCGCTGACGGCTTCAGAGGCCGTCGAGAAGTTGCACACCCTGTCTGCAAAGCCAGAAAGGGCCTGCCCATTTCACGTTGTCCACGAATACGATCATCTTGGACCGTGACGATGTGATGGGAGCTCCCTCCGCCACGTGACCCGGTGCGGGGCTCCAACATCGCGACGACGGACTGCCGGGACGAGCCAGAGACCGGCCAAAAGTGAGCCGGGTCAAGGAATCCCTGCTCCAGCAACCGCTTCCATCGGCCAAGATACCCACCAGCTCATTATCATCATGGCTTCCTCTCTCCCCTTTACCCCAACGCGCTCTCCCCCCATCACGTCCTCCTCTTCCCCTATCAGTCTTCACTTCCCCCTCCCTTCCAATACGCCCTCCGAGCACGTCGCCGATGTGCAAGGCCGCATAGCGGTCCTGACCCTGTCCAACCCCTCAAAACTGAACGCCGTCGGTCTGCAAGACGTCTTCACTCTCATCGAGACGCTCACATGGCTCGGCGAGCAAGATCGTGTCACTATAGTCGTGGTAACGGGTGAAGGGCGCTTCTTCTCTTCCGGAGCAATGCTGGACGATAAATCCCGCGACTCTGGCTTGCCCGCTGAGGCGCATACCTCGGGAAAGCCAGAGGACGTCAAGCGTATTAACGAGCATTACATTTCGCGGATCACTCTAGGCAACGGCAGGCTCGCGAGGGTATTGACCGAATTCCCCAAGGTGCTCGTGGGGGCCATGAATGGGCCTGCCGTTGGGATCATGGCTGCCTTTGTGGGGCACTGTGACCTACTGTATGCGTATGAGAACTTCTGGTTGAACGTGCCTTTTAGCCAGCTTGGACTGGTGTGTGAGGGATTGGCTAGCCAGTGAGTGCGCGCACAGAAGGGGTGCAAGGTCGCGTGACGGTGAGAGGCTGACTCCGCTTCGTCCGTGCTCACTCAACGCAGGACGTTTGTTGCCAAGATGGGACTGGGCAGGGCACAAGAGTGCTTGCTGGAAGGCAAACGCATGGACGCTCAAACACTAGCGGCTACAGGCTTTATCACCCGCCTTCTCCCAACACCAGCATCAGCCTCGACAGCGGACAAGGCTTCCACTCTACCGATCCTGCAGGAGGTGCTCACCCACATTGGGGAGCGACTGATGCCCCCCAATGCCGACGCCTACGCCCTCACATACTCCAAGCGTCTGATCCAGCGCGTGACGTACGATCACCTGACGCGCGAGGAGGCCAACCAGGCTGAGCTGCGCGGTGCAGAGCAGGTGTTCACTTCGGGGGTCCCATTGAGACAATTTGCGCGGATGGCGCAGAGCAAGAAATCGAAGATGTAGACGGCACGTAAAGGAGGAACGTATGTATACTCTCAGCGACGAGCGATGGCAATTGCAAATAGCATCGATGGCAATTCGCATTCGAGCGCGTCGCGGCATGGTAATGAGGCGGAGTCTTGTTCAGTCTGGCCTTATCGTGGCGTGTCGTGTGGAGTCGGGGCGGGCGAGGGGCAGGGCGGGAAGGGCACAGCAATGTGGGCGCAGGGCGGGGGAAGAATTGAGCTCGGCGGCTGCTGATTGCTTGATTGACTCGCCGGCTGAAATTGATTCTCAAGCTGGCCTCTTGATCGATAGCATACAACCACCTACAATCGCGAAGATGCTTGTGCCACGCCCCAGCTCATCATCATCATCATCAGCCTTGCGTCAATTGCTACGCACATCCTCATCAACAGTGCCGTCATCATCATGTCGCCCGTTCAGCACCTCGGCCTCCTGCCTCGCTCGCAGCGCCCCCTGTAGCGAGTACATGGCCGTCTCTCATCCGGACTCTAGCGCTTCACCAGACTCTGTTGTGGCCAAGACTCTGGCTAGATTCGACAAGGCTACACTCGCTACGTATGCTCGCCCGACCGTGCTGCTGACTAGGGGCAAGGGGCTGGATCTTTGGGTGAGATCGAGAAGACGTAGAGATTCTGCGAATGTTTCGACTGCTGACTGGAGCCCCGCCTCGCTATCACGTTAGGCCAAGATCGATCCTTCCAGCTCTCCTACCTCTTCTTCAGAGCGACACTACCTCGACTTCTCCTCGGGCATCGCTGTCAACTCGCTCGGTCACGCGGACGATGAGATTGCCCGAATCGCAGGCGAGCAGGCTGGCCAACTCGTTCACTCGAGCAATCTGTATCACAATGAGTGGAGTGGAGAACTGGCGAATCGCATGGTAGACATGACTCGGGAGCATGGTGGACTGGGTCTTACGAAGGGAACCAAGGAGGGGGAGGGCGATGAGATGAAGGTCTTCTTGGCGAACAGTGGGACAGAGGCTAATGAGGGTGAGCGCGTTGCTGAGGATATTCGCAAGCTTGGTGCGATTGCTGACCATGCACTTCCTTCGACAGCCGCTCTCAAATTCGCACGCAAGTACGCAATGGTTACGGCAGGCACTGGTCCAGGCGAGAAGAGCGTGAGTACCGCCAACGCCCCTCGTCCTCAATGATCGTCCGGGATAGGGTCTGACCCCCCCCCCCCCCCCCCTCCCCCGCGCTACTTGACCCCTCTCCGCACCAGGGCCTCATCTCCTTCCGCAACGCCTTCCACGGACGCACAATGGGAGCCCTCTCCATGACGCCCAACCCTAAATACCAAGCCCCCTTCGCACCGCTCATCGGCGACGTGCACTACGGGGACTACAACTGCCCACCCTCTGCCCTCGAGTCCCTGATCACCGACAAGACGGCAGGCGTCATCGTCGAGCCCATCCAGGGTGAAGGTGGCATCTATCCGGCGAACACAGAATGGTTGATGGCGCTGAGGAAGAGATGCGATGAGGTTGGCGCCTTGCTTATCTACGATGAGATCCAGTGTGGCCTCTTCCGAACTGGAACCCTTTGGGCTCACTCGAGCCTGCCCGTTGAGGCACACCCGGATGTGGTCACCATGGCCAAGCCCCTGGCCAATGGGTTTCCCATCGGAGCCGTGCTGATGAGAGGAAGGGTGGGGGAGGCAATCAAGGTTGGAGACCATGGTACCACATTCGGGGGAGGGCCGCTCACCTCGCGCGTGGCGCACCATGTGCTTGGCCGCCTCGCTGAGCCGGGTTTGAGGGAGCGTCAGAGCCGTGCGTCACAACACCTCTTTGGGCGCTTGGAGAAGTTGAGGGACTGGTTTCCCGATCTGGTCGCTCATGAGGCTGGGTCCTCAGATGTGACCAAGCTCTCACCCCGTGGAAGGGGTCTGCTGGTTGGAATGAGCATGAAGGAGGCAAGCGATGCGGGAAAGGTGGTGAGGATGGCGAGGGAGAGGGGGCTCATTGTGCTTAGCGCTGGCAGCGATGCGTTGCGATTCACGCCCAGCTTGACGGTCACTATCGAGCAGGTGGATCGGGCGATGGATGTTCTGGAGAGCTGTTTCCTTGTACTGAGGGAGGAGAAGCAGGGCAACAAGTAGGCGAAGCGGCCGTTGGTATGACTGATAGACATTGAAGTGGCGCGGTGCACGAACGACGACCGAAAATAGACGATACACTACATAACCCTTCTCTCCCTCATGGAGCGCTCAGAGCCAGCTCGAGGAATTGATCGTAGTTGAGCTGTGCCCAGCCTGACCTCTGCGTGTCAAATCGCTGGAATCCCTCAGTGAGCGACTTGATGACCACGCAGGCTCGTACAAAGCGGTCGAAAGTGATGCCAGTCGTGGGTCCACCGCCGATTGTGCCTGTGGAAGGGGCGGGAGTGGTGCCAGGGGCGGAGGAGGACGAAGAGGAAGAGACAACTGAGGATGGTTAGATAAGATAGATGGTACGAGAGCAGCAGTAGCGAAGGGGGAGGGAAGAGGGAGGGATGGCGGATGCGGCGTAAGCGTCAGAGCCACGAATGGGTGATGACGCAATGAATGAAATGAATGCGCTCCTCCTCTCCCCTGCCCCTGCGGCGCCTGACCTTTGTTTCAAAGGACTCCTCGCCTCGTCACCGTACTCACTGTACTTCTGCGACACAATGTGGATAAGCTTGGGGCTCAAGTTGTACCCAAAGCCTCGCAGTGCGTTGCCCAGCTCATTCTGGTCGATGGAGCCTGCGCAGCGACGGGACGACAGGTCAGCTACTCATTTCGACACCATCCCGCTGATACGCGCGCACTCACCACTCCTGTCCGAATCGAATCTCTGGAAGACCTCCCTCCACTGCTGGACATACCCAAAGAGGCCGACAAACTCGTTAAAGGTGATCTCCCCGGACCTGTCGGTATCAAAGATGCTCATGAGCATCTTGACTGTGTCCAAGTCAAAATGAGAGTTGTCGCCGTTTACGAGGGCGGATTGCAATTCGCGAGCGGAAATGCGACCGGAGCGATCGCCGTCTACTGCGATGAACCAGGACCAGAGTTGCGGGTCAGCTCCGGGCGGTGGTCCAGTAGATTGGGTGAAGGCTTGCGGGCGTGACTGCTGTTGGCCGGGATAGGTCGACCCGCCGCCGCCGCCGTATCCTCCACCTTGCTGCGGAGGGGGCGCACCGTGGGGAGCACCGTAGCCGCCGCCCTGTGCACCGTAGCCACCCTGTTGAGGAGGAGGAGGAGGAGCGCCATAGCCTCCACCCTGCTGAGGAGGTGGCGCACCATACCCTCCCTGCTGGCTACCGCCATAGTAGCCGCCTTGCTGCTGTTGGGGAGGCGCTGTACGTGAGGTGAGAGAATGATTATGAGCACACTGAGTGGCATTGGCACGACCCTCACAGCTACGCGTCTTACTACTCACCACCATATCCTCCCCCTCCTCCATACGAGTACTGTTGAGACATGGCTGTGTGACTACGAGTGTGATGTGTGAAAGATGAGATGTTCTGTCGATGAGATCAAACCCAGATGAATGGTACAGAGTGGAGAGAAGGAGAGATTGGCGCATTCATCGATGAGGTCGGTTCAGTCTTGTGATTCCCCTCGACGTCGACGAAGCATCTCAGTCTGCGTCTGTGCGTTGCGCCCCGACGTTGCGCCTCCACCACAGCCACTCGAGTCTCAACCTCCGGCTGTGCATGAGAGCAACGAGCGGCTCGCTCACTAAGATTTCTCACGACTGCACGAGCACGATACCGATTAGACGACGTTTTATACATCCCTGCATCTGCCTCGTGTGGCTATCGATCACTCTTGACCTCGCCCCTCGTCCTCCCTGATCCCTCCACCTCATCCACTCTGCTCCTCAGCACGGCGAATCCAGGCGTGACCCATGCGCCACAAGCGCATTGTACACCTGCCCAGTCCCATGACCCAAGCTTGGACCTACACGACTGATTTGGACAGAGCAATTTGCCTGCCAAAGACGAATGAGACCCATCTGTCGGAAGAGACATCCAGCTGAGCGGCTCGAGGAAGTACGAGGTGCAGTGTGGGGAGGGCAGCAGAGGTGGGAGAGAGGGGCGACTTGACGAAGCCGGCTTCGACGGTCCGTCCTGCTGAGTAGTAGAGGCGCTATTGTCCCCGTTCACGCCTGGTGGTCGTGCTCGGGCACCACCCAGACCAAGCTTCTCTCGCAATGCCGCCGATCCTCCACCAGCAGCGCCGCCACCGCCGCCACTCCTCGCCCTGCTTTGCCGCAGTGCTTCATCTTGTGCGACCTGCGCGCCTGGTGGAGCTCGACCTGCTCGTAGAGCCGCGAGATGAGGTGGAAGAGATGCCGTGAGAGAGGCAGCGGATTGCAAGATTGGCCGTCGCCCACCATCAACGGTTGTCTCGTCGTCTTCGTCCATAGGAGCTGTACCGCTCGCCTCGCCATCTTGACGACTCTGCTGCTCCTGATCCTGCCCACTCGACAGCGCCCGCATCGCCTCGTCATCCGGCGGCATCGTCTTCGCTGCCCCTCCCGCCGCCGATTGCCCAACCGCCACGCTTCTCTTCTCATTGCGCGCATCCTTGCCCCTCTTCTTGACATCAAATGCCCCCTTTCCCACTCCAACGTCATGTTCAACGACGTGATCGCGCGCCGCAATCTCTCGCCTGCACATGCGACAACGCAGCCGTGTGGCACCTTCGGCTACGTAGTCTGGCTTGGGGAGGGATCCCCGATTGAAGGCTGATTCGTGGCCACGGAGGGATGAGGGGGGAACGTTGAACGGCGTACGCGAGGATGAAGACGATGAGGAGGCATCAACAGAGCTCGATGATGACGCTTGCTGTTCGGCGAGGTTCTTTGTCACCAAGACCTCATGCGGCGAGCTGAGTGATGTAGCCCACGAGTTAACGCCTCTTCTTCTCTGCTCTTCCTCCTCTTGATCCTTGCGGAGCTGCTCCTGATCTCTCGCAAACAATTGATCCGTATCCTTGGGCATGGCAGGAGAGACGCCTAGATCAACTGATTCGCTCCTCGTGAGCGCCATGCCGCTCCTCTCCCCTACACTCGAGCGGGACGCCCTCCTGACCATGCCTGGCGGCGCGGCCTGCCCATCAGCCAGGTCCAGCGAGCTCATGGCAGGTATGACGCTGGAATGTCTTCCTGATGAAGAGGCAGCCGAAGAAGGCGGGCTTGCTGCTGGGCTGGGGAAGTAGCTCACGAGTAGATCTTCTGCTCGTCCGCCTCTTTGCAGGTCTGTCTTGCTCATCAGGAAACGACGGATTGGGGCGTGACGAAGGTCCACTTTGCAGCCTGCTCGCTCGTAAAGGTCCAGTCTTGACGGGAGGGAGGAGAGAAAGCGTGTCAGCGCAAGTCTTGATTCGCTGTATGCTACCACCCGGCACACTCACTGTTCCATAAATCCCTCATTAGGCTCAGCTTGACTTCGTCTCGCCCTGATCAGCTCAAGCGCAGCATCCCTTCCAATACCTCTGGTAGCCATGACATATGCCACTACTAGCGCCACACTCCTGCTACATCCAGCCTGACAATGGACGAGCACCGTCCCCTCTCCCGTAGTCTCCCAATGTCCCCACTCGTGCGTCGCTTCCCTCCACTCATCAATCTCCCCTCCTTGCTCTCCCTTGACCCATTGCTCCTGCAATGCTTCATTAATGACCTCGTTGACTCGTGGGAAATGCACCAGCAGATTCTCCGACTCTTCATCGTCGCACTTGACATGATAGCAGCGCGAGGCCGGGATTGTGCGTCCGCAGGGTAAAGGAGACTTGGGAGCTGGGAGCCTTTGGCCTAGCGCGGTGATGATGTGCGTTATCCCGGCGATGCTCAGGTATTCGGGAGAGAGGGCACATGCGAGGTCACCGATCCAAAGGCCGGGGAGAACCTCGTCCATCGTGGTAGAGACAGGAAAGGACAAGGACGGTAGCGGTTGGATGAGAAGAAGAGCTAATGACGGAACGATGGACGGAACGCCGTTTGCCGCGTTCCTGGCCCAATTGAGATTTTGGTCTGAGTGGTGCGGGGTCAGGGCGCGGAACAGGCCAGGCGAGTCGAATTGAAATAGGCGCCTCAAGCGAATCATTCACACGACACGACAAATGACAGACCAAAGCTTCGTGGTATTATTTGCTCTCTCTCTGCTCAATCGTCCAACAGGCTCTTCTGCTCTCTCCCGACGACGTCTGCCCCACCGTAGCTGGTGCTGCGAGCCAGCATAGCCGGCCGCCGAGGAGGGACAGAGGGCTTATTTCTGGCGCCCTCTGTATCGCTGACCTGTACCCCTGCAGGCAATGCTGAGGTCATCGGCGCTGGATTTGTGCCCGTCGAAAGGTAAAAATCATCCTGTGACTTGCGAGGGTTCATCGTTACGGAGGCTGGCTTGGGCGGGCGTGGCGGTGGCGGTGCACGGCCGCTCGTCGAGGTCGATGACCGAGGAGAGGAGGAGGAGGTGGCCATGGCCTCCTCTATGCGACGGCGCGCGTCGAGGCCTACCCCGCCAGCGAGGAAAGGGTTGCCATCCTCATCGTCGCCGCTCTTCTCGTCCTCGTCCTCGCCATCGTCAACTTCCGACGTCCCGCTCGCCGCACGTGAGTCAAACCAATTCGCCCTACCGCTGCTTGAAGTGATTGGCGAGCTGGGGTCGGGCAGGTCCAGCTCGTCGTCATCGTCGTCATCGTCGTCATCATCATCACCGCGATGCTGCCCATTGGTCCCTCTGCCGGCCATGCTTCCCTTGGACGCCCTCATCAGGATCTCCTTTCGCATCCTGTTACGCTTCTCCTTGTCAAATACCCTCACCTCCGCCCTGAATATCGCATAGACCGGCCGATGGTCGGACGTCTTGAGCTCAGCGCGGTCGTAGACCATCTGACGCAGCTGATGCCCCTCGCCTCCTCCAGCTGACCCGACATTGTTGACCGAATAGAGCACCCGATCCGTCCACGCCGGCACACGTTGCTTCTCGGATGAGTCGTAATTCTCCGTGCCCACGTCGTACTTGTATGTCGGCAGGAAACGAATCGGCCCCTCTTCGAATCCAGTAAAGACTAATCCACGACTCCTGTGCAGCTGATCGTGCTCGTAAAGCGTGCCTATGTCCCTTTGGCGGGCGAGATAGCGTGCCCGCTCATTGGGCATATCAATGCGGTAGTTGAAGTCACCGAGCCAAAAGACGTGGTCGTGGCCCTGTAATGTTCGACCGCGCTGGAAGGTCAAGCCGCGCGAGATGGTCCAGTAGTCGTCGTTGCGCTCGTCGACATTCGAATGGCCAGCGGCGAGATGAGCCGTGACAAAACACAGCGTCGAGTCGTTGAAATTGAGTCGGATGGCTACACCGCCCTTGTTTCCTGACATGCCTTTCAAGCCAGTCTTGCGGCTCGTGGCTTCGACGCTGCGGATCTTATTGAGGTGTGTGCTCTTGACGAGGAGCACGAGGGCAGTACCAACCAGCTGCTCGCTGCGCACTATCACATACTCGCCCTTCTTCTCTTTGCTGCTGCTTGCACGCCGTTCCAGTGCATCCATGATGACCCCCTCCCAGACGCGCAATTTCGCCGGGTCGGTAAGCAAGATCTGCTGCGGTGAGAGGGGCACGATCTCCTGGAAGCCGAGTGCGTAGATGTCCGGTTCCACCTCTTCACCGCTAGGGCAGAGCCAAGGGAGCAACGATTCATTACCAGGTGGCCGAGCGTTGAGATTCCATGTACCTGTGAAGACGGTAATCTCCTCCTTTGTCGCAAACTCATCCAGCCTCGAGTTCAGCTCCGCAGCTACGCCGTCATGCAGTGGATCATACACCTCCACGGACCGCTGGTTGGCCATGTTCCCCAGCAAGGCATCAATGACGTTCTGTTTGCCCCTATCCTGGAAATTGTTGATATACATACGACCAGCACTCTTCGCTGCGTCACTGAGGAAGGAGCCTAGAGTCTTCTTTGCGTTCCCTGTGCGGGTATAGGTCGTGTTGAGCGCGCCCGTGCCGGCGTAGATGCGAGACAGCGCATCCCCATTCTCGGCCCAGAGGACGCGATGGTGCGACCAAATTGGATGGGCAGGGCCTGTGAAAGGTTGGAAAGTGTCGCGCATGCGAGAAGCGCGGTCGAAGAAGTCTCTGCGTGTGCAGGCAGGGAGCAAGGATGAATCAGTCGATGTGAGCGGGGGCGACGCTGCCGCAGCCACTCACTCGAGCAATGTCTCGGAGAGGAGAGCTTGGACGACATTGGTGCGGTCGAGGCTGCCGGTGATGGCGGAATCGAGTCAGTCATGAACCACAATGATCATCTCGGTACTTCGTCCTCGCTCACCAGTCAAGACAATTAGTCCTGAACACCCCCCTCTGCCTTCTCCTGACATCTCCCGCGCTATCAACAATGGTGCAACTAAATGCCTCCCTCTTCAGCCTCACGGGCCCCAAGAGTTTCAGCTCTCCCCTCAATCCGTCCAGGCCGCCAGCATTCCGACTGACAGTATGGAAGTCGAAGTTGGTGATGGATAATCGCTCTGTATCGTCTCCAAAGCTCGCGGCGGCCGCTGCTACGTCTTCAGGATCTTGTTCCGGAGGAGCGGCCGAATCTACGGCAGAGGAATGGCGCATGTGCTCAGCATAGGCCGAGGAAAGGACTTGCTCGGCGTCCCTTGTTCCTAGCAAGTTCAAAGCGTGCACCCGCGAGTAGTGGGAGAGTAGATCGGCAAAGTGCCTATCGTAGGCTGGCTGCGAGGCTTGACGGGAGCGAGTGATCTGAATGCGAGGCGAGAAGGCTTGGAGACCTTGTTGCTCCCAGAACAATGGGATCGACCCTCGTAGCTGTACGTAGCTTGTTGTGACTCCCTCGTGACAGAATATGGTCTCACTCTCGACAAAATTGGCCACATTTCCATCATCGTCGACCCCTCGCGTGTAGAATCGAGTGCCGGCGCGTTTCCAGCTGAGGCGACTGACGATTGCTAAACTGGTCGTGGGGTGCTTCTCGTCTGCTGACAGGCCTGTTGTTGTCGACTCTGCTGGCGTATTGACCAGCACCGGCTTCGACATGTCGAAGACGGCGACGTACCCCTGAATGGCGAGGAGGAAGAAGCCGTGCCCATCCAACCGCGCCCGCTCGTCTGCGTCCAGTCGACTGCGGAAGTCCATGAGTGGCTCGATCATGAACGTGTTCCAGACAAAGCGCCCATCGTACCGAGAAATATCGTGCGTCGCCACGTTCCTCCCCACACGCCGATCCAATCGGGTAGAGAGGTCGAAGGCACCCTCTGCCGCGTAGTAGAATGAGCCTGCGCTTAGCAGTCTCTTGAGGCTAGTGCAAGGATGCTCAGCTGCTCCAGGGGTGGTATTGCCTGCTGCTGCGGGTGTCTGAGAAGGGAGGATGGCGTCGTACGGGTCGAGGGTGGATCCCGATGTAGAGGTGCCGATGCCCGGGTGTTGCAGGTCAGGAGGGGCGTCCAGGCCGTCCCAGGTTGGACGATTGACGCAATAGAAGGCTACGCCACTGATCGACATGACTTTCTCCTCTGGTCGAATAGCGCCGATAGGTGAAGCGCGTGTGACGACGGCGACGAAGAGGTCTGCAGGTGGCATTGGGGGCGACAGTATCAGCATATATGCACTGGAAGGGCAGGAGCTGGCAGTGGAACTGGGGGACTCGCCGCTACTCACCATTCCCGACGTTGATCAGCCCTAGACAACCCGCCGCCTCTTGATACCCCTCTGTCAGCCTAACGCATGAATCCAAGTCTACCTCTGCGAGTGTATGCAAGTGGACAGTGGCCCTCGCTGGGCTCGTCGATGAGGAAGCTTCATGACTGGCAGCCGCTGTCGAAATGACGAGGGCCGATGCTGAGGCTGGATGTCCCTTGTTGTTGTTGTTGACGAGGACGATGGCTCGTGGGGATGATCTGAGCCAGACGTGCATGATCGCCGCTCCTGCGAAGAGGATGAGGAGCCACGAAGAGAGTAACGTCGAGATGCGAGATTCAAAGGTGGCCAAAGCGCATCTCGACTCTCGTTCCCTGTTCCAGTCGCTCGACCCAGAGTCCAACTCGAGCGGGTCAGTCAGTCAGTCCACTTGGAAGCGCGTCTCATGTCGCCGTCCCGCGCTTCCGTGTTCTCTCGCGCTTGAGCTTCTCAGCCAACAACTCTTGGTTCCTCTCCACGCGCGACATCATGGCCGACATCTGGGCCGCTGATGCCAACAAGGCACTCTCAATCAGGCTAGTGGGCGCACCATCTCCTGCTGACAAGCCATTCTCGCCCGAATTCACGTATCAGGTGAGCGCCTAGCGCCTAGTTCCACTCTGCTGTACAGCTTCTTCTAACGATCCTTACACCCTGCGCAGGTCGGTTTCGGCCAAGAAGAGACAATCTTCGGCTACACAAACCTCTCCATCCTTCTCACCTTCTCGGCTTCCTCTCTGCTCCCCCTCCTGTCCGTCAACTTTTCAACAGTAAACGAGGCGACGACTGCCAAGATCGATGACATCCCTGCCATTCTGAGCGAGTTTCTCCCGCCGGACCATACCATTGACGCCGAGGAGCATGCAAAGAAGCTGGAGGAGGATATCAAGGGATGGAAACCGCTGGGTGACAAGGTAGGGGAATACAGTAGGCCAGGTGGGGCCTCCAAGGGGAAGGGGAAAGCAGGGAGTAAGAGACCTGCGCCGGGGACTTCGGCCAATGGAGCTGCATCCTCCTCATCGTCCTCGTCAGCAGGCGCAGCTGCTGGCGATAGCGATGCCCTGCATTTCGAGATCTATCGCAGCAATTGGCAAACTCCAGGCTGGCGAGACTTCCATCGTCGTATGCAGATCTTCGCCCTCTTCTTCATCGAAGGGGCGAGCTATATCCATGAGGATGAGGGGAACTGGGAGTGGTTGACTACCTGGCAGCGCTGGGTCGATGACGAGGGAAGGACGCGATGGGCTTTCGTGGGCTACACCAGGTGAGCGTGCACCGAGTCCAGGCTGAAGCCACATTGCTCTATGGCTGATCATTCTGCCTCTCGTCGTCGCCACGCACAGCCTTTACCGCTTCTGGCACTACCCTTCCTCAGCCCGTCTGCGCCTCTCACAGTTCATCATCCTCCCGCCCTATCACAAGCAAGGGCACGGCTCCCGCCTCTACGCACACGTCTACGCTCAAGCGCAAGCAGACGAAGCCGTCACCGAGCTGACAATCGAGGATCCCAACGAGGCATTCGACCAACTGCGCGATACGTGCGATCTCAAGACACTCTTGCAGCCTGGAGGCATCGTTGCGCAGATGAAAGAGGAGCAGCCGGAGAGGGGAGGCATTGGAGCACCACTGGGAAAGGCAAGGAGCGAGCGATGGAGATTGAAGGCAAAGATTGCAAAGAGGCAGTGGAGTCGGTTGATTGAGATGCTCCAACTCATGGAGCTCGACCCTTCAGACCGGGCCGCTATCAAGGCGTACAGGCTGCAAGTCAAGGCAAGGCTGTACCGCTTCAACAAGGTGCGTTGGCGCACGTACGCTACAAGAGTTCTCCTTCATCGCTGACCTGCAAATCCTCTCCCCGCGTTTTTTCCCCCTCGCAGGACGTTCTGACCGACCTTCCGCTCTCGGAGCGTCATCAAAAGCTGCAAGAGACGTACGAGAATCTTCTCGAGGCAGAGTATGGGGAGTTGGTTGGTGTGGATGTTGAGCCCTTTCTCGATGGTCCGGACAGTAGTAGTAGCGATGGGATGGGGAACGGGGTAAAGAGATTCAAGGGGGATGATGATGAGTGAGAGAGGGGAGAAGCGGCGTGGGCATTTACCCCGCAGGCCGTCGTCAGTCTGCTCGTCTCATCACTCTGTGTCAACACCATCGAGATCTGTACGCGCGCTTGCCAAAGTAACAGCCTTTCTTTAATGTTGTTAAGGTCGAATCGTGGAATGACGAGGGTTGAACTTGCGAGGGAGGAGCGAATGAACGGAACCTTTCCCACTTCCGCGCCACTTTCCTGTCCGTCCCGCCGGCGACTTTCTTTTTGGTTCAACTTGACCTCGAATCCGCTCCATCAATTTCCCAAGATCGCAACGTTGCAAGCATGAGCGGCTCAGCAGGCCCTTCAACGCCGCTAACAAGCGCGGTGCCGACTACTGCAGCGGCAAGATATCTTCTGGCCGCTGCTATTGGCGCATCGACTCTCTTGGCGGCCCAGCACATCAGTCAGAAGAGCGGGGGGAAGAAGAAGAAGGGAAAGAGCAAACCTCAGGGGAGGATCATCGAGGGTGACAACGACGAAGCTGGACCGTCAAGCTCAGAGCCACGAGCGACGATAGCCAGACCGGGCGTCGTCAGAGGCGTAGCAGGCTTGATCGGCAACACGCCACTCATGCGAATCGAGAGTCTGTCTGAGCTAACGGGATGCGAGATCCTGGTGAGCGTCAAAACGTCTGGAGAGCAAGCTTGCCCTCGACCTTGGCAACTGACTTCTCCTTCCCCTACCCTTCTCCTGCAGGGCAAAGCAGAGTATCTCAATCCCGCTGGCTCGCCGAAGGACCGTGTAGCGCTGCAGATCCTACTCGATGCCGAGAGCTCCAACCTCCTTATCCCGCACAGCGGCGACACGGTCTTTGAAGGCACCGTCGGATCCACTGGAATTTCTTTGGCCACCTTGTGTCGCGCCAAGGGGTACAAGTGCGCCATAGTCCTACCGGACGATGTAGCTACGGAAAAGGCTCAGCTGCTCGAGAAGCTTGGAGCACAAGTCAAGAAGGTCAGGCCGAGGGGGATTGTGGACCCAAGGCATTTCGTCAACGAGGCGAGGGCGAATGCGATTGCATTCGAAGATGAAGAGGCTGAGAGGGAGAGGGACGGTCAGGAAGGGACGAGACGGCCGAGAGGCTTCTTCGCTGACCAGTTCGAGACGACCTCCAACTTCACTGCTCATTATCGTGGCACGGGACCGGAGATCTGGGCTCAATGCGGAGGTGGGAGCGACGATACGAGGCGACCGCAGCTCGATGCATTCGTTGCAGGGGCGGGAACAGGTGGCACACTGAGCGGAGTAGCGGCTGCACTGAGGGAGAGAGAGGTCAAGGTGGCTACAAGGGAAGCGATACGGGAGCAGAAGGCAAAATCATGGTGGTGGCCCCTTCGATGGCTCGGCAGCACGGATGATGACGAGCCACAAGCCTCTCGTGAAGCAGCTCTTGAAGAGCATGCTAGCATTCGCATCGTCCTAGCCGATCCTCATGGCTCAGGCCTCTTCAACAAGGTGCGCATGTACGATCCGGGCTGAGTACACCTCTGCCACGCTCACTCTCCTTCAATCTCTCGCTTTCTCACTCGCGCAGGTCCACCATGGCGTCATGTACTCCTCGACCGAAGCCGAAGGTACGCGGCGTCGTCACCAAGTAGACAGCATTGTCGAGGGAATAGGCATGAACCGCATCACACGCAATCTTTCCTTCGGCGTCCACCTGGTAGACGACGCCGTGCGCGTGCAAGATGAGGAGGCGGTCCGCATCAGTCGATGGCTCAGCGTACGTGACGGGCTCTTCGTCGGGTCAAGCAGCTGCGTCAATGTGGTTGCCGCGGTGAGGACTGCATTGAGGTTGAAAAAGGAATGGGAGGAGAAGGGAAAGGAGGGGAGGCCGACCGTCGTGACCATTCTGTGCGATTCGGGCGTGAGGCACTTGTCCAAGTTTCATAATGTGAGTGGGTGCGGCAATGAAGGTCGAGGGTATAACGCTGACGCTTCTACTTCCCTGCCGCATGCAGGACGAGATCTTGGCTAGGGACTACGGCATCCAAGTACCAGCTGATGCGATGGATGTGGACATCTCCGACATCCTGCGGCCTTAAAGCCATCGCGCTGCGCAACGCCAATGCCAATACACGATGTGACTTTCGGTTTCATTTCTCTTGTCTGGCCTAACTGCTACTTGCCGCCTCGCCACTGCGCCTCCTTGGGTGCGATGACGATCTTCTGGAAGGCGATGAGGCCGATCGACAGGAGTGAGAAGCTGCGCGGCGGATCGAGTGGATGGAGGACATCGAGTGAGATGATGATGAGAAGGGCGGAATGAACCTTGCTACTCCTTGCACTCACGCAAGACTCATGTAGGGCCCACCTGTCGAGTCGGACGAGTTCTTTCGTACGCTCAGTGGCTTGTGGTGGGCGAGATGTGCGAGGGCGACTGCGATTGCGATGACGCCCAAGGTCAGATTGAACAGACTCTCGCTCTCGCATCTACCGCCTCAGCTCACTCACAGATCAGTCCAATGTACGCCAACTGAGGCAACCTTGTAATGATCGCTCCACCGGAAATCATGCTCGCCGAACCGAGAACGCTACCATAGATGTCGAAGGACTCCTCCCTCCACGCGCGAGGCAGGGTGAAGGGCCTCACACGATCGAAGCGGCGTGGATCTGAAGTGTCGATTGGGGGCGGAAGAGCTGGTGATGATGATGACGACATGCTGTGACGAGGCTACGGCGATGGCCGGCAGCAAATTCAGACGATCAGACGAGATCGAGCAGGTGGAAGCAAGATGGAGGGAGGACTGCAAAGAGAGAGGCGAGGAGCGAAGGTTGCATCGCATGGCCAGCTCTGTCCGCCCGGCCGGCCATCGACTTCCCCGCACCGCAGAGAGCCAGCCACGCACGCTTAGGCAGACAAGGCCAATCGATTCGACTCAGAAGAGGACCATGGTAACGAGCGCGAGGAGAAGCATGAGGTCCTGCAAGCAGGGCTCGAAACTCGACCTTTGGTGAGCAGCGCACAGAAGGTGTTCATCTGGAATTGATAGCTCAAGTCTCGAGCCTCGTGGCTTCATGAATCGGCGTCCGGCCGGAGGTTGATTGAAGTGAGAGAGGGCGGACTGAGACAAAAGTCGGGCGCGGGCGCGGGAGGCACGAGGCTGTGGAATTCCATCCATTGTGTCTCGTCAATTTCCAATCCATCCAACATCCCTCATCCTTTGTTCTGCCGCATAGGTGCAGCAGAGCAACCATCACCGCAAGCTTATTCGAGCTCGGCGGCCGTAGAGCACAGCACCATGCCGCCGACGTAGAATGCCAAGTGCGAGGGCACAGAAAGCAGGCCGTGGACGGCCGGCGACTAGAGGACAAGGGCGAGCGAATGACGCCAGAGAACAACACAAGCACTAGGCGCGGACAGGGGACAGGGAAGAAGGCGGATAGGCAAACGAACGTAGCCTTAGGCGCCACTCGCTGCTACGTGTCGGGCGACAGTCAGCCAACACAAAGCGCAGACACACACAGAGACAAGGTCAAAATTGGCCCTTCATTCGAGGCCTTGTCTCACTCTGATTTCGATGACAAAGAGACGCCGCCGGTCTGTACAAGTCTACTGCCCGCCGCTCCGGCCAATCCGGCCCCCGATGGCGCAGAGAAGCTCGCGGAGGTTGCGTCGTGTCCGACAGCGTCGATCACTCAGACCGATCGATTGACCAGAGGCAGAACAAAGCTACGTAGCTTGCTCTGCCGCTCGCCCGTCGTTCGCATGACTTCTACCGGAGAGCCAATCATAGATCATTCCCAGCAAATCTCGGCGCCACGCCCGCTGCGTCATGTTTCCGATGCCGCCTTTACAGGACAAAGGTTGCAGCATGGCTGGGAGCGTAGACGGTCGGTGAGCAATAGGGCACGGCAAGCAGCGGCAAGCAGCGGCAAAGGTCTGCATCAGCATCTCGCACCTGCACACACTCCCACCTCCTCTGACGTACACGTACTTACCGTAGGAGGCGGAGCGTCGGCCGTTCGCTCTTTGTCCCTCACTTTAGTCTATCCCCGCAGACGGCAGGTGGCGGAGTGATTGGGTTCGATTGTAGATGCCGTGCAAGGACAAGCGGTGCGTCGTCGTCAGTCAGCAAGCTGCAAGCTGCGACTGCATGCCTGCTTCTATGTCCTGCCTCATAAGGATGATTAGCCAGACGACGGCGAGTTGGCCGGCCCCCCCTTCTCCTTCTTACCACCACCACCAACCTTCTCGTGTCCCGTCGTCGCGTTTCCCTCTCCTCCCTCCTTCTCGATATACCACTTCTTCCCCCTCTGGCCAGGGATTAGCTAGTGCGGCATCACCTCCCCCCTCTTCTCGGTTTGACATCGAAAGAGCTGCTTGCCTAGCGAACTGAACGATAGAACCGCAACGACTTCCATCAACGCCGTCACCTCTTTCATCAACATCTTGGACACCTGCTAGTCAGATCCTTGATCACGCCCTCACGGTTCTCCCTCTTTCAGCCCCTGCGCATTCTCTTTACGACCACAGACTCCTCAGAGCCTTGGACATTTGTTAACGACCCGCACGACTCGGACGCACGACATTCTTTCCGTACATACACAGAGGCTGGTCGTAAGTACACGAGCGTCAGCGTCACGGTGTACAGCTACAGTGATGCTGACGCGCTTCCCCTGCCCTCTACTCCCAGCTCTACATTCTCCCTCATCACCCCCACCAGCATAACCCAGCATGACCGCGCTCAGCCTCCAATTCCTGCACCTCCTCGTTCTCATCCTGTCCATCGGCTCGCTCGAGCCTATGGGTGGCGGCGGAGGAGCACCGATGGGCGTGGCTGCTCTTCCAGTGTCACGCCGTGGCTCATTGGCAGACACTTCTGGCTTTCTCGAAGATCGGTCGAGCAGAGCTGGTACGCCTGCTGGCGATGATTCAGAGACTAACTTCCCCATACTTCACCGTCGCGCTGGGTCAATATCGGAGGGCTCTAGCATTCCGCTGAAGCGCATGGACCCAAAAGCGAACGGCGCCCATCCCCAGATGGTGAGTCAGTGCGAAACTGCGGCGTGCTCGACTTCTCAAGCTGATTTCACCTGCTCTGCCCCGTCGCGCAGCTGCTACAACACCACATCAACATGGCAAATGCGAAACTCACTCGCATGCGCCAGCGGGAGAGGGGCTCCTTTTCCGACCAAGACAGGCGAGACGCAATGATGCGTAGGCGGTCGGCCATTCTGGGCGACATGGAGAGGCGGTCGGTCAGCTTGAGCGAGCGTGCGCCCAAGCGGACTGGACGAGTCGGCTTTGCCGCTGGGCATGGAAAGCATGCCGAGGTGGCGGCCGAGAAGACTGGCCGGCGCGCAGTAGACGCGGCAGTCGAAGAGGCGCACGGAGGAGGCGACGGCGAGGTCGATGAAGAGGATGGTCGTGAAGATGACGACGACGATGGCGAAGAAAACGGGGAGCTAAGCAGGCGCGAGATTCCAGACGAAGCTACCCCCCACAATTTGGCTCCCTCGGCCATCGTGCCGAACCTCGCCACGGATGGCTCCATCTACGGCGCCAACCAGCATGATGCCAGCAAATTCAAGCTGGTCAGCACCAGCGCCTGCTCGTCAAAGAAGAGCAAGTCCACGGGCACTGCGGCTGACAGTGCTGTAGCGAACAAGGTCAACAACGCGAAGGCGTCCAGCTCGTCTTCCTCTTCATCATCGAAGTCTACCCAGGGCTACGATGTGGCCTCGAACGGCTTTTCTTCAACGGCGCTAAAGGCTTCATCCAGCAGCAACTTGATCAAAGCCTCGACACCTAAGACGCAAGGCTCTCTCGCCCTGGACATCGAGGCAAACGACGTCGGCTACATCGCCTCTGTAACAATCGGCACGGCGGGTACCTTCAATCTCCTCGTCGACTCCGGCTCAGCCGACACTTGGGTCGCGTCGACGATGTGCACCAACTGCTCCAACTCGCACAAGAAGCTAGGAAAAAGTACCTCATCTTCCTTCAAGGGGATCCGTCCGCAAAAGAACTTCAGCATTACGTACGGTACGGGCGACGTTGCCGGGCATTTGGGCAATGACACCTTGACGATCGGCAAATACAAGCTTCCCAACCACACTTTCGGTCTGGCTACGGACGAGTCTGAGGACTTTTCCGACTCTTCTGTGCCATTTGATGGCTTGATGGGTCTGGCCAAAGTCTCCCTCGCGAGCACCAAGACGCCCACACCCATCGATTCGCTCTACTCAACCGGTCAGGTCAAGCAGCCCGTCATGGCCTACCACCTGGGTCGCGCCGCTGACGGCAAGAACAATGGAGCGGTGACCTTTGGGGGTGTCGATGCCACCCTGTTCAGCGGCTCCCTGACGGAATTGCCAAATGTCTCGAACCAAGGCTTTTGGGAGGTCAATCTCGATAGCGTAGGCTTCGGTGGCAAGTCGATCAGTTTGGATGGATCGCAGCAACGCACGGCTATCCTTGACACGGGAACAACGCTCATCGTTGCCCCTCAGGCTGATGCTGATGCTCTGCACTCTGCGATTCCTGGAGCCAAGTCTGATGGGCAGGGAGGGTACACAATCCCCTGCACGACGGCCAAGCAGGTCTCCTTCACCTTTGGAGGGAAGCAATGGCCTATCGATGCGAGGGATATGACCTTCTTACCCGTGGATGACAACAATCCCAAGGGAGACTGCATCTCGTCGATCTCGGCAGGGTCGGTAGGCGCAAAGGGCGAATGGCTGGTCGGTGCCGCTTTCCTCAAGAATGTCTACTTTGCCACCAACTCCAAGAGCAACACCATTGCGCTTGGCAAGCTGTCGTAGACGCGAGTAGGTCTCGGTGGTGCCGAAGGTCTTGTTGATCGTGTAGATACCGGTGTTCGTGGATCTGATGCAATGAAGTCGAGTGTCGTCCCTTAACGCCTGTTTTCTCGAGTGCCTCTTGTCGATTGCTTTGCCTCTGGACCCTTGGGCCTCCACATCGTCGCGCCGAATCGAGGTGTGCGGCTGCATCTCAACGCGTTTGTCTGACGCAGCCGCCGATTTGGACGCCTTTGTCTTTGCTCCATCGACCTCAGTTGCAGCTTCTTCCTTTGATCGTTATTTCATCCATCCATTATTTCCACTCATCGACGCATGCTCTCGCGTCTCTTCGGACGACTCTGCATCCACGCCACGACTACGACCAGAAGCAGAGCATCCGCACTCTCCCTGTCTCCTCATCGTCACGCCACCTACACTACGTTGACTTCGCGCATCGCAGCAATGCCATCCGTCGTTGAAGCTCGCCGCTCGTCGAGGCGCAGCATAAGCAACGCTACCGCAAAGACAGCAGCCGCCCTGGCCGATGTTTCTGACAGCGACGACATGTCTGCCACACCACCTCCAGCCCCAAAGAGGAAGAGGGGAAGGCCGTCGGCGGCGGCGGCGGCAGCAGCAGCAGCAGCAGCATCTAAGGCTGCACCATCAATCCAGTCCTCTCCCGGCACGCCAGATACTCAGCATACATACGAAGGCAACACCGACGGAGATGCGTCCGCCTCCTTTTCCCCCACATCATCCGCACTCTCCTCACCCGAGCCAGAGGTATCCAGCTCCTCACCTCGAACGGCAGGCAAATCCAAATCCAAGTCCAAATCCACGCCTACCAAGTCGAACGCAATCGTAGCCGACGAGCCCGAGCTTGATTCAGATGGCGAACCTGTCAGACGAGCGAAAAACGGCCGCAAGCTTCCCAAGAAAAAGGCCAAGAAGGAAAAGGTGTACATCATCCCAGAGGTGGCCGAGTATCGCGATTTTTCCAAAGAGTACCGACCAGAGGACATTGTGGCGCAGCAGCAGCGTAGCGCCGGATTTAGAGGCAGGTTGGGTTACGCTTGCTTGAACACGGTTCTGCGCACACAAGACCCGCCCATCTTTTCCTCCCGAACGGCAAGGCTCAAGACCATCGACGAGAAGGGACTCGACTTCGTCAAGGACCTCGCGCGTCAGAATACCCGAGACATCATTCCCATGCTGCGCTGGAATGCTGAGCACGGCATCCGCTTCATGCGCTTGTCGAGTGAGATTTTTCCCTTTGCCGGGCATGCAACTCATGGCTACTCGCCGGACTGCGCTAGAGAGGAGCTCGCTGAAGCGGGCCGAGTTGCGAGAGAGCTCAATCACCGCTTAACGATGCATCCTGGCCAATTTGTGCAACTGGGCTCGCCCAATGAAAACGTGGTCACAGCGTCCATCCGCGATCTCGAGGTGCACGCCGCCGTGCTCGACTTGATGGGCATGGACCAGGATAGCGTCATGATCATTCACGGCGGAGGTGTGTACGGGGATCGCGCTGCCACTCTCGAGAGGATGCGCACCAATATCCGCGACAAGCTCCCCGAATTTGTGCGTCGACGCCTCGTACTAGAGAACGACGAAATTATGTGGGCCGCAGAGGAGCTCCTGCCCGTCTGCGAAGAATTCGACATCCCCATGGTCTTCGACTTCCACCACGATATGCTCCGCCCCTCCGCCAAGTCTCCGCGCGAACTCATGCCTCAACTCCTCGCCCTGTTTCAGCGCAGAGGCATCAAGCCGAAATTTCACCTGTCGCATCCAAGGCCAGGCTCGCGCAACTTGAGGGAAAGGAGGGCGCATGCTGATCGTTGCATGTCTCTACCGCTCGATTTGCCGGCGGATGCGGATCTGATGATTGAGGCCAAGGACAAAGAGCAAGCCGTCTTTGAGCTCTTCCGCGTCTACAAGTTGTTTGACGTACCCCACAAGGCGCTTCGCCCACCTGCAGACGACATCAGCGCTGCTACTTCTGGACGTCGCCGCGTGCTCAATGGCTCGGGTGGGACTGTGGCAGAGGATGGTGGCGAGGAACCTGCCAAGCTGACAGCGCAGGAGAAGGAGTCAGAGCAAGTCCGCAAGAGCATCGAGCATGCCAAGAAGATCGCGGCGAAACATGGTCGCAAGTGGGAAGGGCCCGAGTGGATCGACCCCAATGAGCGCACGGGGAGCGTATTGAGCACAGCGCAGACTATCGAAATAATGGAGAGAGAGGCGGCAGAGATCCGGGAGGAGCTGGGACGCAGGAGTGGCAGGTCGATGAGTGAAATCAGGGAAGAGGTAGAGGATCGAGTCGAGGGGAAGGATCGACCTGGCCGTGTCAAGAGGGGAGCGGCTGCTGCGGCCGAGAAGGCTGCGATGAAGGAGGAAGAAGAGGGAGGAGATGACGAGGACGAGCGGCCTGACGCTACGGAGAGGGAGGTGCCCGGCGAGGAGGAGGGGGTGCCGTACACACCCAAGACTCCTCCGCCGAAGAAGCGTGCAGCGCCCAAGAAAGGTGGGAGGGGCAAGCAGAGCAACGGCGGCGAGGTCGTGGAGAAGGATCATGCGGAAAACCCAAAGCTGAAGGTGCCCATCATCGCGCCTTCGAGCGCAGAGAACGTCGAGCGGGTCCTATCGTAACCTGTCATCATCGAGTAACCTGCCACACTGTAGCACAATGTCGCCTCTTCTTGTCTTATGTACGATCAATCGGTATTCACATAATAACGAGCAATGCAAGACCAACGGCTTTCGCTGCATCGTACGCTAGACGCGTCTCTTCCCACATCCTGATCACTCGTCATCGTCATCGTCATCGTCATCGTCATCCTCATCATCGCTGACCTCGACTCCCTTCTCCTTGAGTGCAGCTTTGTCCTTCTTGCGCTTGGTGCTCAGCTCATCCAGCATAACCAGCAGGTCTTGGTTCTCCTGCTCGAGCTCGGAGACACGGGCTGATGATGAGGCGGAGTCCTCCTTGGCGGCAGGGTTGGACTCGCTGCTCCTCTCCTTGTCCACCGCTGCGGCTGCCGCTGCTGCTGCCTTTTGCTCTTCGACCTGCTTTTTCAAAGCCTCAACCTGCTCGTGCCAGTCCTTGCGCTCCTCCTCGTGCTTCTTGCTCGCCTCCTCCAATTGCTGGCAAAGCTTCGCACTCTCCTCATCCTGCGCAGCTTTGCCGCTCGTCTCCTTCTCAGCTGTCTCCGCCTTCATCTTTTCGAGGGCAGCCTCAAGCGCCACGACCTGCTCCCTCGCAGCCGCAAGAGCAGAAGAATCTCCTTCACCCTGTCGTGTAGCTGCAGCGCGTACATTCTCCAGCTCGGAGCGATGTGACTCCTCTGCGCCTGTGAGCTGCGTCGTGTGCTCGTTGCGAAGCTTCTCCAATTCGGAGGAGTGATCACCACGCAGCTTCTCCAATTCCGCCTCCCCTCCCTTGCCCTTCTCCTCCAACTCTGCTACCTTCGCTCGCAATTCCTCAACCTCCTTCAGCGTCTCCGTCACCAGTCGTCCCCTCGTCTCCACCTCATGCTGAAGCGTCTTTCCTTGATCCGTCAGCTGCTCGATGCGACGGTGTGCATCCACGAGCTCAGCAGGTGAGCTAGAAGCTTGAGCGCTCGTGGTTGTCGGGGGAACGAGGATCGACTGAGCGATGGTTGAGCTCTCGTGGCGGTACAGCTCGGCGAAGGACCAGTCGAAGTAGAGGTCTGAGCTGGCCGCAGCGGACGCAGGAGTATCCTCGTCTGCTGAAGCGGCGGGCATAGCTGTTGAGCCAGTCGCAGTGGCGTTGTTGTCCTTGTTTCTCAGCCCAAGGTGAGCCATAATGCTCTCCTGCTGTCCCTGTCCCGCGTCGCCCTTGACCAGTGCAGCATGAATCGGGTCGATCGAGTTGCGGTGTGCCACCTTGTCCAGCACATCCGGCCCCACGAGCTTCAACCGCGCATCGTCGCGCAATCTATCCAGCCTTGCTTGGAACTGATCAGCTCCAATACGGGAGGTGACGAGATCGTGAATCTCTTGGCGAGTGATCATCTCGCTGTCGCCTTCGCCAGCTTTCTTGTGCTTCCCATCCGCGCTGGGTACCGGTCCCCACTCATAGATCGTCCCCAATACCCACGTGCCCATTCCCACGAGCAGATGCTCCCCATTAGCCCCCTCTGCGACCAGCTGCACGACTGCCTGCAGATTGCTCGAGTCCCCAACCAGATCCGCCACACTTTTGGGGCTCGAGTGTAACCACAGTGCTAGCAGCGTGAGGTGAGACAGGAGAATGCGTGTCCATGAAACACTTGTTGGCCCCTTTGCCGGGGAAGAGGAGGATTGACTGCGCTCCAAGCGGACAGCTTCGGATTGAGAGCGCAGAGAGAGGGTGATATTGCCGATCAGGAGGGAGAGGAGGGATGCGGCTTCATCGTCGTCGTCTCCATCCCGGCTTGGTTTGACTCCTTCCTCCTCGGCGGGGAGAAGCACTACCTTGCCATCCGCAGCATAGCGCAACCGTCTCGCTAGGTCCTTGACACTCTCCGCGCCCTTGAGCACCGTGCCCAATATGATGCTTGCAAACAGATTCCGGAACTCGTCGAACCCTTCTGCTTGGCCATTGGGCGGAAGGATGGTCAACGCTTCGAGGAGCACGGCGCCCGGCTGATCCTCTGGTCTTGTCTCATCAGAATGAGCCATGGACGCAACAACGAAGAGTCGCGCATCGATGTTGTCGCTGAGAATGCTCTGCAGTGCCTTGATGGCTGCAGCGCGGAAGCCGAGGAGAGAGCGGTAGCCACCATCTATGGGCCGAAGGGGTGGAGGGATCCCGTTGAGTGCTGCGTTGATGAGTGCAACGAGAGCTGACTGCGGTGGGAGGCGAGCATACTCGATGATGCCTTGCGCAGGTGCCCCTGCAGGGGTCGCGGCGAGGGTGGCCTTCTCACTGTCACCTCCTTCCGCCGATGCGGGCAGCGCAGCCATATCAGCCGCTACTTGAGTCTTGATCGGCTCGACCGGATGGACGCTCGCCTCGCCCAGTGCGTCTTGCACATTCCTACTCTGCTTGAGAAGGAGCGACAGGACGTGCAGCGACTGTGTCTTGAGACTGAGGGGTGCGGAGGATCCAAGAGCCAAGTCGAGGAGAGCATTGAAGAAGCCCGTAGATAGGAGCGCATTCTGATTGGCGCGCTTGCCCTCGCCCGTGCCCTGCACAAGGAGCCCCGCGATCCCCACGACAAGCTGAGCATTGATGAGCTTCTGCGAATCGCCGACGACATTGGGTCCCTTGCTTGCTCCTTCTTTGCCGTCCGCAGCAGCGGCGTCCTGCCCCTCTTCTTGACCAAACTCGTCGGTCCCATCATACTCCCATGGCTGGAATGCGAAGCGCTCCAATTCTTCGTTGCGCTGTGTTGCTAGAGAGGGAGGCGCGTTTGGCGGTAGAGGGGGCGGGTAGAAGAGGAGTGGGGCGAGGAGGGGGATCGAGAGGGTTTCGCGGAAGTAGTTCTGCGAGAGAGCCAGGGAGTGATGAGGATCAGCGACGGTGCTGAGTCGTGGAAGGCGTCGCGCATGCTCACCTGGTTGGACACATTGTATCGCAGCAGCGCCTCGAGTGCTTCCAGTGCGTCTTGCACAACTACGCCTCCTTCCACCCTTCCCTCTTGGGCGACGACGTCCAGCAGCTTCTCAAAAGCGCCTTCGAATGCGATTAATTTCTGAATGTCGGCATTCGAGTCGACGAGGTGGGGCAGGAGCAAGAGTGCCTCGTTGCGAATGATCTCCGCGCTGGACCCCAATGAATGACCAGTGGTAGGCGACGTGGTTGCGAGGCACTCCAAGATAGCGCCACATCCGCCTGGAGAGGTGAGAACGTGTGCTTGCACGAGCTGCTTGCGATGTCGGAGGACGAGGGCGAGGAGTTGAAGGGATGAGAAGCGTAAATAGAAGGTGCGACCTGGTGCTAGCAAGGGAAGCAGAGCGTGGAGAGGAGCTGACGTCTCGAGTAAGAGATCGAGGGCTGGAGCAGCAGGGACGTGTGCCTGACGATGTTGATGCTGACCTTTGCGGTGTTGAGCCTGCTCAGGTGGGGTGCATACAAGGACGAGGCAGTCGATGAGCGATTTGGCCACATCGTCGTGAGCGCTATCGGCGGGAGCAGCTCCGACGTCCTTTGTCAAGCATTCTACCAGCCCCTTGCCAGCGTGAGTTGCGACCTGCAGTGGGTGATCTTTAGCCAGTCCCTTCAAGCTGAGGATGGCAGCTCGACGCTCTTGGAGAGGATTCTCCGCCTTGGACGCAGCAGCCAGGCGTTGGGTGAACGTCTCGATTGCCTGAATGAGCGAAGAGTTGGCCGCCGACCCCTTGGAAAGGGCCGAGTATTTGTCTGCTAGCCAGCCGACGCCGTGTAGCATGGCGAGGGGGGCGAGATGGAGAAAGGGGAGTAGGAGGAATTGATGGACGAGAGCAAAGTCAACCAAAGTCCAGTCGTGCGTGTGACAAAGTGGACCGAGCGTGCGTGCGTGCGTGCGTGCGTGCTCGCGTCCAACGAGGCCCGAGCGCTCGCCACGTGGTTGTCTGATTGCATGGCTCGAGCGTCCTGTGAGGCGGACTCAGCGACTGGGCGGGCGTCGGTCTCTTGGTTGTCTCTTCTCTCTATCAAGCATCTCTCACTATGCTCATCAAAATTAAGACGCTGACTGGTGAGTGCAGCGTTCCAGCGAAGCAGCCTACATCCCCTTCTGACACTTCTTAACGCTCTCAGGCCGCGAGATTGACCTAGACATCGAGCCAAATGATAAGGTGAGTCCTTTAGTGACGCGAAATGCCCACAAATGCTGCGACCAATCGCTCACTCACACCCTGTCCACATGACAAGGTGGCACGTCTCAAGGAACGTGTAGAAGAGAAGGAAGGGATCCCACCTGCTCAACAGCGACTCATCTTCGGAGGCAAGCAAATGTAAAGACGGCCGAGGCGTGTTTCAAGTACGAGGAGATCAGCTGATGTATCTCCTCCGGCACTCTACGCGCAGGCACGATGAGAAGAGCGTAGTCGATTTCGGCGTCGAAGGAGGATCCGTGCTGCATGTGAGTAGGCATCAGGGAGTCGGAGGTGTCGTCAACACTAACTCACGATGTTGACGCCGCCTCTTCGTCGCCACGCAGCTCGTCCTCGCTCTGAGGGGTGGTAGCATGTAGGTGGCCTTGCTAATTGGCTAGAATGACAAGCATGTGAGCATTCGCTGCAGTCTTTGAGTACCCCGAGAAAGGTATGACAGCTCGCCATCGTCTGCTATGGGGACTCGAGTGGCCATGACATCGTTGCAACAGAGAGTACGGCTCACAGGGCGGAGGGGAGAACTATGAAGTCTGACCTGCCTGCATTGCTGCCCTCTTCGGCTGCAACGCTGGGGCCACCAACGTTCCACCCTCCGATTCTCGATTTCAGCCCCTCTTCCGCTTCTTGCACGCCGCATCAGTCTCGTTACGAGATCGTCGCCGCCATCGCCGTATCCCTCTGAACGATGAACGAGAGCCATAGACAAGAAGGATGGGCAACCAGGCCTCGCGCCACGTGGTTTGTGCCGCGTCATCCAATTAACACGAGCGAGCGAGAAACAGATTGTGCGCATCTCTCCGCTCCCATTCATTTCACCACCTAAACCTTGGTCATCCGCTCTCATGCATCAAAACACTACCGGTCGCACGCTAGTCGTACAAGAGATCGAGATGCTTTCGTGTGCGCATCTTGCTCAGCCTGGCCTTCAGGCTCGGTAGCGGCGGCCCTCTTCGCCCTCCAAGACGCGGATCAGCTCCCTTCGTTTCCTTAACTCTGTTCACGACGTACTTTTGAAGCACCGGGCAGTCGGGCTCGAAACACAGACAAGGGACGACTCCGCCCGCAGAATTGATCACACCCTCGACGTCTTGGTGACACTTTGTTTTTTACACGGTCCCAGCAATCTCGACTTTCGCCTCGATGCCGGCAATGCCGCAACCTTCCTCTTCTCATCACCCTGCAGAGCTGGCTCCTCCTACTGCTCCTATACAACCACGGTCACGTCCATGTGCATCTGACTCTCAACCCCTTGGGGCACTCCCGACTTCGGTGGCCTGCCTCTCGGCCTCTTTACTTTGGCAGCATCCGCCTCCGCCCCCGCCTTGATCAAGGCTGCCCGCGCGTCAGCTTCGACGATGGACTTGAATAACGGAATGGCACGATGATCTCTGCGGATCGCCTTCAAGGTGCCCTCTGAATTTGGCTTCATATCCAGGTCTACGCACTGCGTCTTATGCGGTAGCAAACACCTCTGAGGGCCATGATCGCACGTCGTCTCATCCGTATGGCCTCTGCACCGATTCCGCGCTTCATTGTGAGACTGCAACTCAACGACTAGGTGGTCTGGATGGATGCACTGCCTGTTGTGGCAGAGATGGGAGACGTGCTTCTTGCCCTCCACTGTCTCGAGGGCTTCGTGGACTCGGCCTTGGGCGATGAGCATCAGAGTGGTCAGTCGGAACTCGTGGCCGTAGAATTTGCCATGCTGGTCAGGAGACTCCCGCAGATCGACCTTTGGATAGGCACACGTAGCCGATGTTCTTGCTACTACGCAGCCTAGCAAGTTGCTGTCGTCGGTCGTGCGCTTTTCGCAGAGGCGGAGGCACAGTAGGTCTTCTCTTGCCGCGAGGCGACGATAGCTGAGGGAGCGCAAGCAGCAAGGAGGGGCCAGGGAAGCGAGGTCAGACAGCTATTCAGCGCTTGCCCACAAATGGAGGACTCACGCATCCCTAATGGAGTCAGGATTGGACCTTCGCAATGGCGAGCTGGTCGGAGAGCTGCTCTGGGAGCTGCCCTGGCTATACACTGCGGCTTCAGCAGCTACAGGCTGCTGCGTTGCCTCCTCTACCGTCTGAGCGGCAATGATGGCCGACGCATCGGGCTGAGGAGGCCTCGTTCGACTGGGCCTATAGCTGGTCTGGTCGCAATCGGCCGGTTCTGCAAGCTCTTCTTCCTCCTCGTTCGCCTCGATTAAGGCACCCTCCTCATCATATGGCGAAGTTGGCCTCGAGGATATCGGGTTCCATTCGCTCCCACTGTCCTCCGTATCGCTCTCGCTATCGGACATCAGCTGCTCGGCCAGCCTCTGACGATCCGACACCTGGCGTTTCCGTAACTGATACACTGATGGCGAGCTTGCAGCCTGCACAAACCCGTGCGGCGGCGTCGACAATGCAGAGGCTGCCGTTGACGAACGCCCATGCGGCGATGACGACAGGACCGACGATTCTGCGCGAGGCTGCGAAGGCAGCAATGCCGATGGCGGCGGCATGTAGGGAATCAATACCACTGGCGAGTCAGGCCGCGACCAAGCTCTTGCCGTGCGAGCTGGGTGCGACTGCGAGGAGCGAGCAGCGAGAGCAGTTGACGTCGTTGTTGCACTGTGAGGCGCAGACCCGGCTTCCTCGTCTGCGCCGACATTTTCACTGATGTCAGACTCTTGCTCACATCGCGACTGGTGTCTTTGAAGCTCGCGCAGCTGATTGGTGTAGACTCTTGCGAAGCGGTTGAGGTTTTGGAGGGACATACGTGGGGAAACAGAGCGAGGCTGGGAGCGCAGACGTGAGCGTGTGGAAGGAGCCATGCTGAGCAAGTCTTGAGGAGGGCAATGCTGAAAGGCAGAAGACGGTCGCAAGAGTCAAAGATCCTTGTCCTTATCTCTTTCAGTCGTCGCTGCAACGAACGTTGCGTGCCAGACCTCACATCGCCATCGATCACTCGTGACCCTCTTCGATGACCCGCTTCTTCCTGTCTCGATCTCTAGGACCGCAACCGTTGAAGTGCCCTTCGTCCCAGGTGAGCACTGAGCCCAGACCTCTTCCCACGACGTCCTGGCTGTCGCCGCCCCGGCCTTCGATCAAATCTCCGCCTCGGGACAAGAGGTTAAGTGTGAAGAGGCCCGTGCTTTCCCCTAGCGTGAAAACATGCACGGGCCTTCAAAAGAGAGAAGAGACAGAATTCCTTGGGGCCCCGGGCCTATGCGGATGCGGTCTGTGCAAGCTGAAGGACAATTAGATTGTTCTGATGCTCGGTGGAGCGGGATATGGGGACAAAGGAGCGACGAGGGAGAGGCAGTGATTCCCCGCAATCCGACATTGCGTGGAAAGTGGTAGAAAAGGCCTTTGGTTGGGTTAGCAGGGCTGAACTGAGAGTGAGGCCAGGGCTGTCCTACATGAATTTGGGCGAAGACTGCTGCTCCTGAGTCTTCTATCAACGACAGTGAGACAGCCAAGATACAGCGAAGCCTTCCCCGGCCTCACGTCTGCTGGCAGCTTGGGCAGTGTATGTAGCTATGGAGGCGAAGAGGAGTACAGGTCAGTCCAGCACGCAAAGCTGCTATCTTCGCTCCCACTCACGAGCTCACAGCGCCATTGAGGCAATCGTACCCTCCCCTGCCGAATCCACCTTCCTGATTAGGGATGTATCGGGCGCCCAGCAAGTCGACGGATCCCGTTGCCTGATAGGCACTCCCGCTTTGTGAGAAGGCAAGGCTGGTGCCCTTGACCACCTGGCAAGAAGCAAGCGCAAGATGAGCGTAAGCGTGGCCTGCTATCGTCGTGTTGCGCCGCGACTACTCACGTCCACTCGTCCTCCCTCGTGTACAGCGCTGCGAGTGACTCGATACATCCGACGGCCCTGCGCACCGTTGTAACATTACCGCCCGCAGGCTCGCCCTGTACTATCTGGCTAAAGACGGTGCAGTTGAGACAGACGCCGGTGACGAAAGCTGGGTCGAGGCCGGTTGCGCTCGGCGAGCTGGTGGCGTTGGTGGAGATGTCAGAGCTGGTAGAGGAGTTGACGTCCCCGTCGCCGCCGCCGCTGCCGCTGCTGCCGCCAGTGAGCTGCGTACTCTCCGTAGCGCCGGTGGGAGGCGAAGAAGTGGCTGGACTGTTCCCCTTGTTGCTCGTGTACGTGTTGATCAGAGAGGCAGGAAGCGAGCTGACAAGGCGGCGTGACATGCCGCGCGAACCGAAAATGTTGGGTGCTGGAAGTGACGAGGGCAGAGCGTCGCTCCCCGCCACGAAGGCAAGGATGGCGAAGATGATGGTGAGCGCGTGGATACGCATCGTGCAGCGCTCGATGATGTATGATGCGGTGAGAAGGAGCGGTGAAAGAAACAGTGCTCCTCGCCGTCTGCATCCACTTCTGGCCGATCTGGTTGATCCAATCTGGCGCCACCATTGCCATCCGACTGCTGCGACGGGTGAGACGGTCCGGGCCCTGCCAACGATGATCAGAGTCGTCTGTAGCGCAACGAAGCGCGGGACTGGGCGTGGTGCCTGGACGGAATGTTCGCCGGGTGCACTGGGCGTCCGGTGGGCGTACCGCAGTGCCTGAACGGAACATTATCTGCGGGTCCAGATCGATGTGACGGGGTCAAGGAGCTTGTCGACCGCAAAACCTCGCAGTGCCTGTGCGGAACGTTCGTTGCGTTCCAAGACGAACGTGACGGTAGAACAAGCAGAGTAATATCGAGGCCACTAGACGTGATATCACACGGAGCGTGTGCTCGCGCGATGAGCGCCGTTGCTGCCATGTGCGGATACCACGCCCAGCTACTTCTTCCCCGACCCACCCTGCGGGGGACGATCCCTATCCATCAACCTTTTCAACAAACTCCTCCCTGCAGTAGCCAGCTGCCCAAATGAAGCGTACCTCGCCTCCTTCCTCTTCTGTCTCGCTGCCGCCTCCTCGTCGAGCTTCTTTTGCCTCTCCGTCGCCTCCTTGGCCAGCTTGTTCTCCTGAATCTTGCGCCGCAACAGCCCTGCAGCAGTGAGCGACTTCTCTGACGGCCACGTCTCGCGATTGGCTATACGGTCGATCCACGGTTGGACGAGGCTGGCGAACCACTCTTCTGCAACGCTCGCGCCATGTGCTATGCGAATGTATGCTAAGTAGGCCTCGAAGCGGTCTGCTTTTGCTGAGGACTCCAAAGTGGCGAGATTGGTATCGACTTGGTGTTGGGCTTTCGCCGGGTCGGACTCCAGCTGAATGCTCTTGACCTCGCGATCTACGGCTTCCTGTAACAGCTCTTCAGCCAAACGGACGCGCATCGCCTCTATGCCTGCCAAGTCGTAAAGGTAGCCAAAGGTATCGTTGGTCGTCAGATGCGAGGCGAGGGTGTTGAGCCCTCCCGAGGCGAGATCGGGAAAGAACGAAAATACGAGTCTGACTGCTATCTCCCTGGCTATTGCGTCCCCCAGGTATTCGAGGCGGACGTTCTTTTCTGCGGCCCAGAGGAGCTCCTCGGGACTCTCGCTGCCTCGCAACCCCAGCGCAGATCGCCAGGTGATGCGCGTGATGCCACGCTCAACGACTTCCTCGTGAATGCGTGGGGGCAGGGCGTATCGATGGACTTCAAGAGCGAGGGCTGCTAGGTCGCGGGGCGACCGATATGTAGGCGAGGTGAAGGCTACCTTGGCTATAGCTGGTCTGTTCCAAGTTGGTGCGCCAGGCGTGTTGGGGTACTTTTCGACGATACCGGGAAGCTTAGGCGGCCAAGATGCGTCGGTGGGGAAGTGTAGCGGGAGGTGTGCAAATGTCCAGTGATCCAGGCCCCCCTTTGCGGAGTCAAAGAAGTCTGTCGATTCAGACTCGTCTTGGTCTTCTATGGCCTCGCTCGATGGCCTTGTGCTGCGATATGTCCCGCTGAGAAGGCTGCTCATGTAGCCAAGTATGCCTTGTTTGCGTCTCCAACGATCGAGCTCTTCGAGAGCGTCATGGAAGCGCCTCCGACTGGCTGTGATGCGTCGCGACGTCTTCGGTCGCAGTCGTTGAGCAGACGATGACGATGAAGGCGGGGGCGGGGTCGAGGATGATGAGGATGAGGATGGCTGCTGCTGCTGCTGCTGCTGCTGCTGCTGCGGCTTCGTCGATAAGGTGCGGCAGCATACGATAAGGGCGGACCTGTCGACGCCAACGAGGTTGCGCTGCCCCGCTCGTAAGGCGGCTATCATGGTCGGCGACGTGTATGAACCCTTAGTGACAGCATAGAGAGGGCAAGCGAATGGTAGAATGATGTCGAGTGAGAAGAAGCTCCGCCTTTCTCCCTTGTCCGTTGCCCAGTTCACTTTCCGCCCGCCGCCTCATGCCGGCTTATGCGTGGACCCCTCGCTCGCACGGGCGACGCTGAGCTGACACGACGCGAAGGAAACGAGGCCACGTGGCACGTGTTGGACTCGCGGCGCGGAAGAGCAATTAATGGGCGACGGGCGAGGAGCAGCGCATTTGGAGCTTCTTGACTTGTGATCCTCATCATTCATCTCGCTCACAACTGGCCGCCATGTCATCCTCAACGCCCCGACTCGACTTGAATCGTCCACGTCCCATCTTCCTGGGCTGGACCGCCCTCATCTTCGTCGCTGGCTTCGGCTACTACTATGCAAAACAGTCCAATCTCGCCAAGCGCAAAGAGATTATGCGTGCAGGTGGAGAGACGGGAACCAATGGCGGCCAAGGGGAGCAGACGGCCAGCGCGGCAGAGGGCAGAGGTGGTCGAGGTGGCGCTGCGAGCGAGAGGAGTCCTCTACAGACTCTGATTGACCAGGTGAACAGGCAGACATCGCAGAGAAGAAGGGCGGATGATTAGGTGCGGGGAGGAACGGCGAGGGAGGCTCGAGGGCTCGATGTTGGCATAATTCAGCCCGGTAACGGAGTGCAAAGCATCGCTTGATAGAGTTGCTGTCAAGGACTACACTTGTAGCCGCGACAGAGCGAGCAGATCAGCATTCTGTGCATCAGGTGAGTCTTTCGGGGTAAATCACAGGCGGCTGTGGCTGCGGCTGACCGTCGTTGCTCTCCAACACTAGGTCTTCCTTGCACAAGGCTATCCTAACGACGCTCACCTCGTACGACAGTATTCGGGGTCCGCACTGTCCAGCTCCTTCACCTCCTTTCATCCGACTTCACCCACGCACTATCTCGTGCGCCTCGTCCATCTCGCCCATTATCCACGCGGCGCTTCGCGCAGCAACACATGGAGAGCAGCGCTACGCCTTTGGACGAGACGGCACGCAGGCAGCCAATCTCGCGCCATGGGAGAGCGTATGAGCCTACGCAAAGGGGGTTCGACTTACAATCGCGGTGAGTCTCGCTGAGAGCATAGAAGAGCAAATGAAGCAGAGACTGACGGCAGTGGTCGGTTTCCATCGCTAGGCATTGACCGCTTGGCTAGGCACTTTGCAACGACGTCTCTGAGTCTCTGAACAAAGTGTCAGGACATAGCGTCAGGACATAGCGTCAGGACATAGCGTCAGGACATAGCGTCAGGACATAGCGTCAGGACATAGCTTGTGGACATAGCGTCAGGACATAGCGTCAGGACATAGCGTCAGGCTCGCGCTTTCGCGTATACATGCTGTATCGCTCGATCGGCTAGTCAGCAGCCTCGTTCCCTTTATCGTCCTACCTGCTACTGCATGGCGGCATTGAAACATCGAGCCGTCATGCCAGCATAATGTCGAGCGGACACCAGTACACTGTTAAGGTCGCCGGCCGGGCTGCTCTCAAATTCTTTCAACTGCCCCTCCATTGGCATCGACGGCTCTCCTGCTCCGTACAGCCATCCTCTTCATCACGCTCACCGCGACGATATAGTCTGCGCGCGCTGGCGAGCCTCCAAAGAGTAGCGGTCCTACAAGCTTTGCCAGACTCTTGCGCGCCCTCTCGCCTGGACCAAAGCGCTCTACTGCTTTGTGAGCTGTCATTCCGAGTCCGATGCGGCACGACGTCTACATCGCCACTTCGCTCCGGCGTCACACCGCCAATTCGTCGTAGAAGCAGCTATCTTGTAGCAGGCGCAGTCTACCTAGCCAGGACAGCTGGGCGGTAATGCGTATCAAGCCTCTGCTCGCAAGGGCCCGCCGTCCACGTTCGCATCGCAACAGCAGCACTAGCACCACGTGACGGCACTCCACTCGCTCTGCAAGCAACGACCATCTGCAATCTACGTCGCCGCTGGCATCGCAGAGATCATCGCCCCGCCACCATCCGTCAGCACTGTCTCATTATCTCTACGTGTTGCGTCAACCCCAGCGAGCGGCGAGAAAGAATTGCGAGATGCTTTGTGAGAGGCTTGGCAGGCACGAGCGAAAGAGGAACGGCTTAGACACGCGCGTACTCGCAGTACGTTCGAAGCAGGGGAAGCGCGACCGGCCCGGAGATGGGTCACATTGTATGGGAGGTCTCGTAGTAAGGTGTAGTAGTCTGAGCGGAAGCTCGAGTCGGATGGAGCAGGGAAGGGAGGCAAGTGAGCGAAGCAGGCACAGCGGTATGACACTGTGATCAGCCTTGTGACAACAGGACGAGACGAGTTGAGACTTGAAGACTGGGCAGAAATCAAAGGCTCCGGTCTAGATGTCTGAGATTGAGAAGAGAGAATGAAAAGATGCGTCTTCGTGAAAAAGTCGAACAGAATACATAGTATCATGCGGTGCGAAACGCTGTGTGTATTGAAGCTCGTTCAGATTTTGTCTAGGTCAAGAATAGGTGCTGAGGCGCGAAGAGTTCAACATTTGCTCGAGTTGTCATGTCTTCGAGAGTTGAGTTGCGCACTAGTTGAAGCAGCTTTGGTTTCGATTACAATCCTCGAGAGCGGATTTGTACTTGGATGCACCACCTTCCGCCCCGTTGACCGGGTCAGGTGCGGCTCAGAGAACGGAGCGCGCCCTCTCCCGCTAGACCAGCTGAGCTAGACGCCACCATCTTGCTCTAATTACGAATACGAAGTGTTTTGTAGTCATGATTAGAAGGCCCGAATACAAATCTCATAGGTACTTAACCGAGAGCATTCTGGCGCAGCCTGCCTAGATTAAATTGACACTAGCCCCGCGCAGATGTTCTCCGCGGAGACTAATGCCATTCAACCTACGCACATGAAATGGCGCTAAGCTTACTAGCACTAGACCCCACTGAGTGAGGCCGGCCTACAGGCAAGCCTCCTCATAGGTGAATTTTGGTAGGGTTAGGCGTAGTGCAGTTGTGCTTTGAAGTTTTAGGGTTAGTTTCTGGTTTGGGGTTTACACTTTGGCCGCTTCGGCTAGCCTGTCATGTGAAGGTCTGACCCAAAGGTTGTTGGACAGAAACGGCCGGTTGTGCGCCCAGAGGGTGCGCCAGCCGGCGCACCTGATGCACTGACAAGGCTCGGCCTAGCGGCCTCGCTCAGTAGAGGCCTGAGTTGGTTGACCACACCGCACCCTCTCCTCTAGTATGGACTCCTGATACCAACCATCGCAGATCGGACGGGATGCGGTGCTTTCAGGGTCCTATGGCCGCAGATGAGATTGGAATGGATGCGCGCCGACTATATAGGGCAGACAGG